>NC_134224.1:7107321-7415357 GCF_965140235.1 Caretta caretta
AAAGGCTGTTAGGGTCACCCTGCTAGGAGTAACGAGGCTGGTGGAAGTCAGGATGAGCCCTTAGGCTTATGGGTTGGCTACTGGTGTCTGGGCTCTGAGCCACAGCAGCATATCATTAAGGCACCCAAAGTTACAAGGAAGATGGTTGCAGAACTCCTTGCTAGTCTGGGTGATCCCCAAAATGTCACATGGGGCAAAGGGGCATTTCTATAGGTTCACGGGCAAAGCAGGGTTTCTGAGGACACATTAGATTGAAAACAGTCACATCTCATCAATTCCCTGAGTAAAAGAGCTTGTGAGGAAGAGTATACTGTACTCAAGTCTGTACACTCTAGTAATGGCCTCTCTCAGCTGGAAAGAAGAAGGATGGCTCAGTGGTTAGGGTACTAGTTTGGGACTCAAGACCCTCAAGACCTTGGGCAAGTCACTTAGGGCCAGATCTTCAAAGGGATTTAGGCCTCTACCTCCCAAGTTAGTCACCTAAATACCTTTTAAGGATCTGTGCCCTGGGCTGGTCTACATTACAAGGTTTGCAAACAATGTCATGCCCTCTGTGATGTAATTAAGATGACCTAATCCCTGGTGTAGACACCACTAGGTCGACAGAAGAAGTGTTCCCTCAGCCGAGCTACCTTCTTTCAAGCTGGATTTATTCCAGTGATGGATGTAGTACGGGTCTATACTACAGCCCTAAAGCTGCACCACTGTAGCATTTCTAGTGTGGACACACTTAGTCTTTTTGTGTCTCCCTTTCCCATCTGTACAATGGCAATAACAGAACTGCCCTACCTCGCAGGAGTGTGGGGAGGATAAATACATGAAAGATTGTGAGGTGCTCAGACACTATGGTGACAGATGCTAGAAAAGTACTTTTTAGCTAGTTAGAGGCATGACAGGGAGGGGCCAGAGCACTGGCTCTAAGGGTATGTCTACACTTGTAACTTATGCCGGTATAACTTTGTCAGTCGGGGGGTGATTTTTACCTATATAGTTATAGCAGTAAAAGTCCTCGTGTAGACAGAATTATACTGGTATAAAAGTTATGCTGGTATAACTTATTCTGCCTCCAGAATTGGAATAAGCTATATCAGTATAACTGCATCCACACTAGGTAGGGTTTGTCACTTTACCTCTACCAGTGTAGTTAAAGCAGTCCATTTTTTACCGCAGATAGAGCGTAAGGGAAGTCATGGCTCTTCCCATCCTATTCTTCTACATCAAAAGTCCTGCTGTAGGGAGTTCCCAGCTCCCCCTGGAGGAGTCACTCTTCAAAATGGTGTTGCTTCTCGCAGCAAGAAGCTGCAAGAGCAAAGGTGCCCCCAGCTAATCCTACCTCAGCCTTCTGTGGCAGCTGTCCCTGTATGGATCTATTCAGGAAGGCAGGCTGTGGGGCACTCTAGCTACCTCAGATTCAGCTTCTCCCTGCTGGAGTTAATGTAGGGAGTATTGTTAAAGGTGCTGGCTGTGGGGAGAACACATTCCCAGCCTCTGCTCTATCCCTCTTGATTAGCATTGATCTGTCTCCACTGAAATGTCAGCCTAAGCCCTGATGAAATAGTTAGTAATGGAGAGATAAGGCTTGAACATAATGTGTGAGAAAGCAAGGAAAGGGTTAAGCTGGGGAAAGATTGATATGATAGGCAAAGCAAACATCCCAGAGAGGATAGGCTGTGGCTGCTGGCAGGGCCTGGCCAGGTCCAAAGGGGAAAAGCTTTCTAAGAGCATATCAGGATAAGGACACTCTCCTCTTTGAAGACAGCTGGGGTGGGGCTCTGGAGAGGAAGGAGAAACTTACAATTTCACCAGCTTCCAAACATTACTTTCAGCCTTATTATTATTTATTATTTTATGTATTACTGTTGCTCCTGAAGCCTTAGTCCTGGACTAGGACCCCACTGTGCTGTACAAACACAGAACAAAAAGACAGTCCCTGTGGCTGCTTGCGGACACTGCAGGAATGAGGCTTCCACTGCTCTGGGATATTTGCTTTTCATATCTTCCTGCCTGGCACTGACAGGGCACTACTGCCAGGAAGCTCGCAGCCCAGTCCTGCCCGGCATGGACAGGGCACCGCTGGGCGGAAGCTGGGGTCCTGGCTGGTACTTTTAGAAAGCAGGCAGAGCCGGAGCATAACCAGCCAGTTCAAATAAGCAGCTAGAGGCAGCCGTCTCCCTGCACAGCAGGTTCACTTTAACAGCAGCATGAATCTTTAGGCTCTGCTACTCTTGAATAACAGACAAGCATCCCAAGCTCTGCCCTCCTGACTCCTTGGCCTGGCATGTCACATCAGCCTCACTAGACAAGCAGCTCTTGCATTTTCAGTTCATTTCAGGCTCCATCCAGGGCACATTACGCTCAGAGTTAAGAAACACCTGGCAAAGTGTTGCCACATGGGCAGGCTGAACATTCCCTGTTCCTTTTGGGGTGGGTGTGGCAGCTGGAATTCTACCTTCCCTGCACTCGCTTTCAAACCTGTCCTAAAATTCATCCAGAAGAAGGCAGCTTGGTAGGAATGAAGGTTTCCGGCAGCTGGATGAGCGATCGGTTGGAGGGGGAAGTGCATGAAGTGATAGCTATTCCTTTGGAATCTTTCAAGGCCAGAGAGTGCGCATGTTGGCACCGACCAGGCAGGGAGCTGGGAGCAGTCTGGGGAGGAGTCTGGCAGAGCTCAGCCACCTGGCAGAGAGGCAGCAGCTGGATACAGAGGCTTCAAACCGTCAACCTAGGTTGACTAGTTTATTCTGGAACAGGGAGCCATAATTCTCTTGCCTGCCCCCCTCCGTTCAGGATCTCACCTCCTCATTATTGCCTGCTTCTACCTCCGCTCCCATTTGCCATCAGCTGGCCCTCACCTCCCTTCCCATTCAACCCCATCATAACCTCCTCATTTTGTCCCCCTATGAATGTTTTATGGCCCTGACCATAGGAGATGGGGGTGCGCCCTACTTTGCAGGCCTGGGCCTTTAGAGAGGGAATGAGGCAGTCTGCTCCTCCTTCTACAGGGAAGCTCTCCTTTAACCAGGTCGTCTTCTTCCCCAGTGAGCTCTTGCTATCTGAATAGTGTTCTGCAGGATTTCCCATTGAGCTGGACGCTGTCTGTAACTCAACATGCAGGATGAGTTGAGAGCTGCTACAATAAAGACCTCTTCCAGCAGGTGGCGCTGTCAAAGGATGGTATTTGAATACTGGTGGGATGTGCTCACTGCTATACCGGTCCCATCATTTTCCAGCAGGAGGCACTGGAGGGGGATGGTATAGGAGCTCTAGCTATTGGAGAGCTGGCAGTGGCTCCCATCCCAGCAGCAGAATCCCTCTCAGAAATGGTGCAGGCAGAGTGTGGTGGGCTCCACGGAGTGTGGTGGGCTCCACTATGGCAGTCGGTGGGAGTGGGAAGCATCCAACAAGGACCAAGAAAAGCTGGGGGGCGTGTCCTCTCCTTCTTCTGTGCAGAAGAGAAAATGGATGAGGTGCCCCTGAGGGCTCTTCAATGAAGTCTCCGCTTGGGGCACATGCCGCAGCTCTGACACGTCTGCATGTGACCTCTCTGCTTCCAAATACTTTCTCTCAGACAGCAGCTGAAAACACAGGCCTTTCCCCTGCCCCTGGGACATCCCAGCACCTCGGCAGGGTCGTTTTAATTTTAAAGGGATACTGCATAGCCGTGCTCATGGGATGAGGGGAGGCTGAGGAAGCAGAGTGGAGTCCTTTGCTTGCAGGAAACTCATTTCTGCCCCTGGCTTGTCCATGACTGGCCGCCAGGCAGCTGGTACTACAGGAAGGCTTGTGGCAACCTGGGAACAGGGATGTTGGGGGTCTGATTCATCCTCTCCCCAGTGTTCTGCATAGTCTGTGCAGTATTTGTGGTGCATCTTGTGACACATAAGAAGGGAACATTACTACCCCAAGGAGCTTAAAATCATCCTCACACTGCAGCTTCTATTCTGGGTGCCCATGGACATCACATAAAGCTAAACTGCTGTCAGGGCAGTTTTGGGGACCGGACTGCTTAGTGGAGAGGGATTTCAGGAACGGGGCACCCCTGGAGTTTGTCCTGTGCAGCAGCTCTCGCTTTGCTGAGGTTTGCTCTGACACTGAGAGGTGAGAAAGATCCTTTTGCGAATCCTGACTCAACGCTGAGAAAAGACCAGCCAGCTAGATGGCTTCCCGTGGGCATAACAACTCGGCACTTGGTATCGGCATGCCTGCGTGCATGACAGCTCCAGTGCTGGACACTTGTGTGTATGGATGTGTGAGCCCATGCACCTCCATTACTCTGTGTGTGTGTGTGTGTGTGTGAGAGAGAGAGAGAGAGAGAGCGCGTCCCTGACTCTGCATAGAGTACCTTGATTGTGGGTCTCCTTGACTCTGTGTGTTTTTGTCTGGCACATACTCAGTGTGTGACCTTATTACTGTAGGTGGGAGGCCCTGTCTATGTGTCTACTTGCCTTGTGTGTGCCTTTGTCTGTCGCTGTGGATCTCCTTGGTCATCTCGGTGTGTTTCCCTGTGCACCTCCTTGACTCTGTATGAGTGTCTGTTTCCTACTTCTAGTTCAGTGTAAAAAGAAAAGGAGTACTTGTGGCACCTTAGAGACTAACCAATTTATTTGAGCATAAGCTTTCGTGAGCTACAGCTCACTTCATCGGATGCATCGGATGCAGTTCAGTGTGTTTCCCTGGTTCGTCATGTGCTTTCCTGACTGATTCTGTGCTTCTGTGCATCTCCTTGACTGTGTATGTTTGCCTCCCTGATTGTGTCTTTCTGCTTCTCTGTGACCCTCTGCGTCCCTCTGTCTCTGTGTGTGCGTTTCCATGACACTCAGCCTGTGTTTCCATGACTGTTTGTGCGTCTCTGACTGTGTGTGTGCATCTGGGTGTTTCCCTAGCTCTGGCTGTGTGTGTGGCCGCCTCTTTCCTGCACTGATACCGGAGGTCTCCCAAGACCTCATGGGGGAGTAGCTGAGTGATGTGACTCAAATAGTGCAGCCCTTGTTCTTAATTCCAGGGTGTGGCCCTCATTGGCTCCTTTGTTCTCATTCTGTGTGTATTTCTCTTGGCATGCGAGTGACTTTGCTTTCCCAGTGCAATACAATATCGCAACATCCGCTCTGCTGGCGAGGCAGCAAAGAGGAATGGAACAGTCCCAGCAAAGCCTTTAGCTGCTCACTGCGATTCTGTTCTAGACTCGTCTGCTACCCGTCTTCATGGGTCTGTTGTTACAGACCCATTCCCATCCCCACATATGACCCTCTCTCCTGTTGCCTGCATCATCCTGATTTGCAGAGATTGGCCTATGCAATCTATGACCCCCTACCCCTGTCCATTATTGCCTTCTGCTGGTTGGCCCAGAGCTTATCTCCTGTGTTTAAAACAAACCCTTATGATTGCTATAGCTCTCAGCATGGGTGGTGTGTGAACCACCGGCCCTGCCTCTTCTGCCTGAGGCCCCACCCCTCACACCAGAGCCCCCACAAGGCCACCAGGCCCCCACCCCAGCCCCAAGCCACCCGAGTGCCCCCAGGCCCGGAGTATCGGTCAGGTGGGTGGCATGGCTCCAGCTGCCCAGAGTCGCACGCTACAGACCAGCCTCACCTAGCCCCTGCCCCAGCCTGGCCCCAGGGGAAGAGTGCCCTGGGAAGCAGGAGGGGGCCTTGGGGTGGAGTGTGGGTGGGGCTGTTTGGGAAGGCTCAGCCTCCCCTGGCCTGCGACACCCTCCACCCATGCCTCTCAGTATCTCCTCTATCTCAGCTGTGGACTCTGCGAGAGGCTACTCTTCCTCTCACTGATCTGCAGGAGAGGAAAGTCCGAGGGTTCAGGAGAAAGTTTTCGTAAAAGTCTCTATTTTAGAAAATCAGTACAGTTTGTTCACCACTCCCATCACCCTCTCCCTTGGGATTCTAGTGAGAGGGTGTGGCCAACCTTGTGTGAGCTTGTGGTGTGCATGAATCTTTAAATACACCTTTTGTACATGTTCCAACATGTGAGTACACATTGATGCTGAGATAGGGCACTGATGGGTGCGCTGTGAACGAACACAGACAGATAGATACAATTAGAAAGAGGACAGTTTGCAACCGTATAACTCGTAAGTACTATAACTAGTTAATTAGTTTAAACTCTTTAACCCCCCCAGGCAATCCATGTACAAAGCAATATGGGCCATGTTGATATCTGGTGTAACTCCATTGCCTTCATTTGTTACATCAGGGATGAATGTGGTCCAATATATTAAGGCTGTGCAGTGAGGAGGCAGTGCTTATCTAATGCACCAAAGCGAATCATCGGGGGGCCCTTGCTGAGGATGGGGGGTTTGTCTGAAGCATCACCTTGCCTAGATCTGTTGCTTCATGTCACAGACTCATCCTTATCCAATGGGCGTCATCCCATCCCTCTGTGCGTTTGGTTGCATGTGATGGGCATAATCGTGTTGTTGATTTGCTTTAATTTCATGTGATTTGCAGGAAGGGAATGTAAATGCAGTGTTGAGATGATGGGAGGTAATCACAGGAGCTGCAGGCCCTCCCTGATTGCTCTAGAAAGGGGCAGGGCGGGCTAACCAGACTGATAAGATAGGAAGGTATTCGGGAACCTCTGAGCAGAGCAAACCCTTTCCCAGGAGGCTTAGAACCAGCTGAGGTTAATTCACTGAGCAGGGCAGTGGTTAATTCTAGGAGACAAGGGAGTGTGGTGTTTCCACACCGTACAGTCAGTTGCAGCCCAGGGCTGAGGGGAACGCCTTGTCCTAGAGTGAGAAGGTCTACGCAGCTCCCATGTTCCTTCATCCCAGGACTCCTTTGTGGGGAGTGGGCCTTGTGGTTACAACCTTGGCTTGGGAAGTGGGAACAGGGGTTCTGTTCCCAGCTCTGCCCCTTTCCCTGCTCCGCTCCTCAGTTTCCCCATCTGTGACTGAGGGTGATCCTTACCTCCCTCACTGGAGGAGTTGTTTGGGATTAAATCAGTAAAACACTTTGGGATCCTCCAACAGAAAGGGGTAAATAGGATTAATTGTGGTGAGGGCTGAACCAATGGTCCTTTGCTCTGCACACTCTGTAGCAGACTGGGAGGACAATTGTGTCCACGTTCATTCATGGGCATCTCCACACCCCTGAGGCAACGTAGCCTGATGTGGATATTAAGGGACCATGCTCTGGCTCCCTGCTCCAGTGGCTTGGAGCTGCCACCCCCCACCCCCAGAGGAGCTCGCTCTCCACATTTAATCATGGAATTCATTTCCAGCAGCTGTTCTGAATTATGCCAAAAATCCAGGGGAGTCCTATTGCCACTAGCTGGGCGAGTTGTTTGTAGCTGGTCTGCAGGAGGCTTCCTCTCCTGTGCTGGGGGTTTGGCATCCAACCCTTCACTACAGAGACTTGCAACCCGGTTCAAAACTTCCAACGCTGTATGTGGGAATCAGATCAAGAGCTCTCGGGTAGGCGCCTGGACTGGGAGACCGAGCGGATGGAGACCCCAGGAGGACACTCGCGAGACAGGGGAGGAGGAGGAGGGGGAAGGAAAAGAGGAGAAAATAGACTAAAAACTCATCTGGCCGTGGTGGAGGGGGGGTGAAAGATGAAATGGAAGAGGTCAAGGCTGCCAACCACCCACTATTTCCCATGTTCCTGAAGGAGCTTGTAGCTTGTCTGTGTGCAGACAATAGAGTGACTGTGGGGAACGGGGCACCCGGAGCTGGGGCCCGCAGGGAGGTTACAATCACGGGTGTTTTTTAGCTTCTCCCAGTTGCCTAGGCCCTTTCTGTCGTCCCTACTGGCTTAAAAGGAAGGGAGATGCAGAAAGGGGCTTTCTCATGACAACATTTGCCAAGTGCAAAGGCAGCCCCTGGGGAGAGTGGGGGCTCAAGGTTAGGGGTAGGGGGAGAGCTTCAGAGGAGGAGAAAGGGGGCTCTGGGGTTTACAGGGGCAGAGACAGCCCCCTGCCTGGGTGAGACAGGAGGGCTTGGGGGATGAGAATCAGAGAATCAGCCCCCTCCCAGAGTAAGGCAGGGGGATCTGGGGTTGAGAGGGGCAGAGACAGCCCCCTCCCACCGTGGAGGTGTTAATAACATTTCCCATTGTTGCATTTGCCCAGGCTTCCTTCAGCCAAATCCCCTCCCATCCCCACCCACCCACAGCGAACTGTTCTCAGCGACCCATGTGGCTGGATGGGGAAGCTCTTTCCACAGTGACTGAGGGAGAGAGCTATGAGAAGACTCAGTGAGGGGACGGGGACCCTGAGAGCACTGGGGCTAGGGCTAGGTGGGAGCCCACTTTGCAGCTCCTCTAGCCTGCTCTAGCTCAGCCTCAACTCTCGGCAAAGTGGAAGGGCGAAATCTGGCATGAAGGGTTGGAGCCACGTTTTTCTCCAAGAAAAGCGAAAAAGCTGCAGCAGGGAGGGGCTGACCAATGGTCCAATGGGTGGGGCAGTGGGCTGGGACTCAGGAGACCTGGGTTCTGTTCCTAACTCTTCTATTGACCTGCTGGGTAACCCTGTGGCAAGTCACTTCTCCTCTGTATCGTCTCCCATCCTTTGTCTGTCTTGTCTATTTGTGCTGTAAGCTCTTTGAGGTATAGACTGTCTCTCCCTCTGTGTCTGTACAGCACCTAACACAATGGGATGCTGATATCAGCTAGGGGCCTCTCAGTGCTACTGTTATACAAATAACAGTAATAGCCATAGTCGCTACACCACAGAACTCCTGTGTCTTCTGCGTGGGGGTCTGCTCACACTGAGGCTGGGCAGAGCAAGCCCCATTCCTTTCCCTTGTGCCACGAAGTATCCTCCACACAATCCCTTTGCTCATGTTGGTGGTACTGAGGCTTCGCCTTCCCACTGCTTCCTTGTCCCGATGGCTCCACACACTTCACAGAAGCAGGTTCAGGCGCCAAACTGTGTTGTGAGGATGCTCCCAGTCCTGCAGAAAGAAGAGGCTGCAGGAGGCTGGGAATTGGTAACGTTTGACCCCCAAACACATGGGAGAGAAACTTACCTCCTGTCTTAATTCTTACAGTTTTGCTTCAAAGCTGGGACATCCAAAAATCAGGTAAGGCCATGCACACGAGTTGAACTTCTATTCAGTGGATGACAGTGGTAGGTCCAAAATCAAAATGATATTCTCTTCCCTTTATTTCTCCATGCAGAGTGTATGTCATGTTCAGATTCTTTTGCAAAACGTTTGTCGGTGCTCTTTTGTCTAAAGCAGCCAAAACCTCAATGCAATCTCTGGTACTACAACCCCAAGACCAACCCTACAATAATAAATGTGAGCGTGTATAGCCCTGCAATCACGTACAACCCTACACTAATAAACGTGTGTGCGTGCAGCTTAGCACGCATGAGCAACCCGACATGACCAAACTGCTGAAGACAGAGCCCAGCCCTTGGTAACAACCCCACATTATTGACAACCCACTGTGCTCATAAGAAGTGTGCACGGATGGAGCTAGCAAAGAGCTTTCAGGGTCATGCTGCTGAGGGAAAGTTTGGAACAACAATGCCTTGATTCCAAAATTATGAGCTGTCTTTTGACAATGTCCTCCTGATTGCCATTCACTAATAATGTTCACAGACACATTTTCCAAAGCTTTCTGAGCCCTCCTCCTCACTGCAGCTGCTTGTCTTTTGTCTTGCAACTTGTGGGTTTGCAGGAGTTTCGGCCACACTCACCGTTCATTCCAAGGGCTCATGGGAGGGTCATTTGCGTAAGCCATGTCCCAACGGCTAACCAGCTCCTGACTGAAACAAAATGGTGCCACATCAACACACCCCAGGCCTGATTCAGGAAGGCACGTAATTGACTTTTTCACTTCAAGCATTCACTTAAGTTCCATTGAAGACAGTGGGGCTTAGTCAGATGCTTAGGTGCTATCCTGAATAGGCATGTGTTCTTGGATCGGGGCCAGGCTGCACAGATGTCCACGTAGCTGAATGACAGCAAGCTGGGGGCAGATGCTAGGCAGCCCTGCTGCTTTGTCCCTCGTTTGGGAGCTGCACCTTAACCTAATTCAAACCCTCACTATTAGGCTGTAGCAAACTTTAGAAAGTGTAGACATTTGATGTGTCAACAATAGCGTGTTATCAAATCCCATGCCCATCAGATCCTATAACATCTAGATACTATACTGATGGGCACATGGGAAATGCCTTAGACTAGTGGTTTTCAACCTCGGGTCTGCAGACTCCTGGGGGTCCACAGACTATGTTTAAGGGGTCTGCGAAAGGTTGTCGTTACCATAATACAGTGGTTTTCAACCTGGGGTCCGCAGACCGTGTCTGAAATTTCCAAAGGGATCCGCAAATGAAAAAAGGTTGGAAACCATGGCTTTAGACGGACAGACAGCCCTTCTAAAATGTCATGTACTTTTCTGTGTTTCCTGCCCCCTCTTTACTGAATGACAAGCTATTTGTGTGTAAACAGAAGCTGTGTCCTCTATAATCTGCTCCCTTGGCCTGAATGATTCATGTAGCGATGATGCTATTCAACAACTGTGACAATACAGGTTTCAGAGTAACAGCCATGTTAGTCTGTATTCGCAAAAAGAAAAGGAGTACTTGTGGCACCTTAGAGACTAACCAATTTATTTGAGCATGAGCTTTCGTGAGCTACAGCTCACTTCATCGGATATGAAGTGAGCTGTAGCTCACGAAAGCTCATGCTCAAATAAATTGATTAGTCTCTAAGGTGCCACAAGTACTCCTTTTCTTTTTGTGACAATACAATCACTTACCCGGCTATGAAGTGGGGCATCAGCAGCCCTGGCTTGCATATCACTGAATGGAGCAGTCTGATTAGAAAGGAAAACGCTGCTGTTTACGCACTTACATCCTGGTGCAATCACTAGAGATGGGGAAGGAAATAACATTTAGCACTGATATGGTGCTTCTCATCCAGAGCTCCCGAAGCACCTTACCAGAGAGGGGCCAAGTCATTATCCCTGTTTTACAAAGGAGCACACACAATGCACATGGCAATTGAATGGGATGTTTTTCAAATGTTCTTTTCTAAAACACCTTTCTAAATTGCAAACTTTTATCTATCATTCCAAACCCCTGACAAACCCCTCCCTGTATGTTCATCACGGGTTACAGTGTGTTTGCTTTGTAATGAAAAACCTGTTGAGCGCTTAGCGTGATTACTTAGGGATCTTGGCTAGTGTGCCTGGTGCTGTACAGAACCCAATGAAAGACAACGTCCCTGCAATAAGGGGCTAATGTCCCGAATAAACCACGTACAAAATTCCTGAAACAAGAACGAAAGGTCACGATTCTTCGTTAGTCTGTCCCTGAGCTGAGCACAGGGATAAAAAGTGGGGGTGGGTGAGGCAAAGGGGTGCTTTAACTCTCTTTTACACTCCCTGTGTTGTGGAGCCTCTTGGGGACCATGCAGCTTCCTCTGTATTTAGGGTCTTATGGGCCTTGGGAAGTTGAGAATAGCTGTAGTCCAGTGTGCTGTGCTTACCCCGACCCTTCCTGACACTCCTGCGGGTGGGAGTTGGGCTAGCAAACAGCTGCTCCAGATGTTCCTTGCTGGTGGCAGTGTTGCCACCATTAATCTCACGCTATTTGATGTTTGCCTTAAGGCCCCTGCTATTGGAGTGAGGTGAGTACATGAGTTTCAGCCTCCATTTAAAAAATAAACAGTAAATTTCTAGTCCCTGTAGTTTGCAGAGAAAAGCTTGAAAATGTGACCCCAAGTTCAGCCTAAAGGCTCCAACACCAGAAGGCAAAAGGACAAGAATGTATTATTTTCCTCCCGCAAAAAACCCTCCTGAATTTGAAGTTAATCACATGATTTTGGAATGCTTGGGAAAAACCCATTCAGATCAGAAGTTAGAATGGCCTGCGGGCAGCTCCAATTTAGCTGGTAATGACTCACAAAGGGCTGCTAGATCAGATGGGGCTCACCAGAGAGCAGCAGTGGTCTAAGCACTCCCCCTTCCTGTCCCCACTCCCCAACCCCGATACTAGTTTGGCCGGACTGCGGTGTGGAGTCCCTTTCACAGGGAGTATTCCATTCCTGCCCCCGTCAATGTCTCTATGCCTTGCAGCACGGAGAATCATCACCAGAGTTTGTAAAGCTTGCCCCAAGTGACAGCGGTTCTGAAGAACTAAGCTGACACATCTGTGATTGCTTACTCCGGGGTAAAGGAATCAATTCTTTTTTGTCAAGGTCCAAGTTTCTTGGTCAAGGTATAGTCAAGTTCCAGACTCCAAAGAAAATAATACAAAAATAATAACAATAAAGATGATAAATAGGTAAATAAAAAGATTTTGTGGTCTGTTCAAAAGCATCTGGCGGTCTAGATTTGGCTCCCCGCCTACCTATTGACTACCCCTAGCTTGATTGTCAGTTCTTTGGGGGAGGGTCCGTCTTTTTGTTTTGTGTCTGTATCGCACCTATCACAATGGGGTTCTGGTCTATGAGTGGGGTTCCCAGGCACTAATGCAGTACACTTAATAAATAATCTGTGACTGACTGAAAATGGAGTTTTAGGCCCCAATAAATTATACTAATGATTAATTGGTTAGCATTAATTATTTAACCTCCATGCTCCTGTGAAGTAGTATTGTTTCCATTTAACAAATGGGTAAACTGAGGCACAGAGCGAGTAAGTGGCTTGTCCAACTCAGGAACAGAATTGAGAAGAGAATCCAGGGATCTGACACCCAGGCCCCCTTGCTCTAACCATTAGACATTTCCCCTCCCAAACAACTGCAATGATTCATGGATAGTCTGAGCTCAGCTAACAGCCACTGTGGTGCCTGAGTGCTTGTGTAAAAGGCTCTTAGCTAGGTTTTTCCATCTCTTGGGGCAACTGTTAGAGCAGATGCACAGACTAGACCACTCCCATCACTGCCAGGTTCCCTTCGGCAAAAAGTTTGTACTCAAAACAGGCACAGAAGTGTCAGAAACACCTCTCAGGCCCTGGAAGTTGCCATATCATTTTTGTTCCAGCCGGCACACCCAACTGTGAGGGAGCCCAGAGCTAGTGCCTGTCTGGGCAGGACACATATCAAGATACACTTTCCACACACAGCTGGGTGAAGAGAGAAATACAGGTAAAAATTAACAGGAACCTTGGGGTGGATTCTTTCCAACTCCTGGGACTCCGTGAGTTATAGCTGCGAGGTGTTTGCAGTGACCTAGGAGATGAAAAGCTGAGGTGTCCTGAGCAGATTAGTTAGGCGGGACTGCCCAGGTCAGAGGGCAAGAACAACTGTGCCTCCTGATCTGAACCTTATAGTGCAGCCTCAGTGCAGGTACAAAGAACGTGTTACTGAATCTTAATGTGGCGAGATCAACAGAGGAGAGACAGGTTTCAGAGGAACAGCCGTGTTAGTCTGTATTCGCAAAAAGAAAAGGAGTACTTGTGGCACCTTAGAGACTAACCAATTTATTTGAGCATGAGCTTTCGTGAGCTACAGCTCACAGCTGGCCCAGGGAGAATGGCCTCTCTGGTGTCCACATGAGGGAGGAAACCAGAGGCACAGGGAGTTCAGCATCTGAATGGGATTCATTTGAGGGTGGGCTGTTCTAAAAGCACATATTTAAAGGGGGAACATCTAGACTGATGGAGGAGAGGGACTACAAGGCCAGATCTGGCTCATGCTATGGCCTCTTTTTGCCACTCTGGAGAAATCCATAGCTGCCCGGCTAATGTGGAGACAGGGGACAGTGAGGGGAGTGGTCAGAACACTGCTGCTCTCTGATGATCCCCACATGATCTAACAGCCCACTGGGGGCAATTACAGCTGGCATAAGTTAGAGCTGCCCTGAGGCTGCTCTAACACATACTGGGGAATGAACTGGCCCCAGCATCAGAGAAAGGGTATAAAGGCGACATAGTCACTTTTGCACCCCCATCCTGGCCAAGCACAGCTCAGCTGGACCTAAGGCTCAAGGGCACACACCCCACCCTGGACACTGGTTTAACCTGGTATTTTTGCATTAATCAGGGAAATATGGGGGGAGAGGGGGGAACTGTTCCACTGCAGTTGGCTCCCCCACCAGGAGTCTCAGCAGTGAGGCCAGGGGCAGGACTGAATAAGCCCCACAGGCTAAGTACACTGATTGAATAATGTTTGGGACGTGAAGGGAGCCTGCACTATCTCTGTGTGTGCTCTACACATTCTGTTAATAGAGGCCTTGGGCCAAATTTTTAAAGGTACCTAAGTGCCTGAAGGCAGGTATTGAGAATTACAAAAGCACCTGAGCAGGTTGGGCAAACTAATGGGAGTTAGACACCGAGGTGCATTTTAAAATCCCAACAGACGCCCACCTGCACCTTTAGATGCCTAAACACCTTCAAAAAGCTTACCCCTCGAGGCTCCAGAGCTGTCAGGCCAGCATGAAATTCAGCTGCACATGCATAGAAAGAAGACATTAAAATTCTGCCCCATTTGTTCCCATTCCTGTCACTGTCATTTCATTTTTGCCTCTTCACTAGCAAAGCTCTACCTGATTTAAAGATGATCCTTACCAGAGGGCGGAAATAACAGGAACATTCAAATTTCTGCAACGACCAGACCTGTCTCTTATTCCTGACGTAACATCTCAGATCAGCCAGCACGTCAGAGAGCAATGTTCTCTGTTTAAAAATTGACCATAAGTCTCAAAGTACAAGCCAGAAATGAAACCTCTCTTTGTCCAAATGTTTCATGGAAATTCTGACTCAGCAAATATCTCCTCTCAACCTTAATCTCTGGGGCCATGAGATTAGTGATTGGCAGGCAAGATCAGTGTTAATTTTGGGGCACTGGCTCTATGATAGGAGAGGAAATAGGATCCAGTGGTTGGGGATCTAGCCTGGGAGTTGAGTCCCAGCTTCAGTGTTTATTCGACCTTACTCTATATAACCTTGGAAAGGTCACTCAGTCTCTCTGTGCCTTGGTTCCTCATCTGTAAAATGGGGATAATAATACTGTGGGTTTTGTGAAGATAAACGCATTAAAGATTGCGAGGGGCTCAGACACTGGGATGATGAGGGCCAAAGTAGTACCTAAAATAGGTGAAATAATGGGGGAAAGGAGCGTTAGAGGCAACGAGGAAACAAAACCCAGCAAAAAGCATCTGAACTTCATCTGTCTTACAGTTTTCTATTGCCCCCCTCTCCCCAATCACTGTAGCTTCTTAAATTCTGCATTGGTCTTTTGGATCTGCACTGCAAAGACTCTAGTAAACTTCAGAGGATTCTGCTCTTTGCCTGTCCCAAGTTTAAGGACAGTTGGCTTGGGTGTGTCTAGAGTTTTAATAAGAAAGAAAACTTCCTGTTGTTGTGAGAAACCTCTGCCACAAAGGAGGATCCTGCAGTGTGTTCTGATGTCCTCAGATAGCTCAATCCATGGTCAAGCCCCCAGGAACGAAAATGCCTTAGCTTTTTCCCTCACACACATTGTCCTGGGTTTTGTCAGCTGCTTTATCCCAGACGAAGTAGTCTGGTCTTGGATGGAGATTTGGTCATTGATGTAGCTGGGTTCTGACCCACTGACAATTTTGTAAATTAGACCCATCGCCTTGAACTGTCAGCAGAAATTGATTGGGAGCCAGTAGGGGGAATTGGTGCACAGGGGTGATGTGCTGTCAGTGGCTGGTCTCACTGAGGGGTTGGGCTGCTGTATTCTGCACACACTGGAGCCTATGCATTGCTTCCACTTTCAGCCCCAGATAGAGTAAGTTACAGAAATCCAGTCAGGGTAATAAATGCATGGATCACTGGGGGTCCAGATCCTCCTCTGAGAAGAAGGGCAATGTCCCCTAGCAAGCTGCCGCTGGAAGGTGTTCCTTGACATTGTCACTACCTGGTCAACCAGGGCTAGTGATGAGTCCAGCAGAACTTCAAGGCTTTGCACTGCTGTAATAAATAGGGGGCAGATGCCTTTAGTGGGAGGGGTGGCCAGTGTCCTGACTTGTGCCAGAAAACATTTTCCTCTCCCAACCGGCATCACTTGGGTCTTTCTTGGGTTGAGTTTGAGCCAGCTGCTTTTTATCCAGACACTGATCTCCTCTAGGCACTCTGACACCCTTGCAATGGTCTTGGCTGCATCTGCAGAAAATGAATTACACAGCTGGGTATCATGAGTGCATTGCTGGCAGTGGAACCCACAGCATCACACCACCTCTCCAGCTGCCGCTTGTAAATACTGCAAATGACTAGGCAGGATAATCCTCATGGGACTCTGCAAGGCAGGGCTTTTGGGGAAGAACTGCAGTTGCCCCCCCCCCCCCCATGCCCTCTGGGTCCTCTTGTAGTGTTGTGCTGACTACTCCAGCAGTAGAAACAGGTCAGCAGTACCTATAGTTCACTCCCCTAACCAGTGCCATGACTATAAAAGGAGAATGTTGAGTAGGACATTAACAATAGACTAGCTTGGGGGAGAGCCAAGCTGACCCTTGTGGAAATGCCTAAACAAAGTGAATGCACCTTTACAGCACTTGGTCTCTTGCACAGCAATGAACAGCACTAATCAGAGGGCTGGGTACAATTATTATAATGTGAGATTCGGGCCATAGCTATAAAATAAGACTGACGTAAGGGCTGCAGTTACCACATGGGCATTTTTGTCACCCTCTAGAAATCATCCGAGAAAGGGTGTTTTTATCCCTCATTTGCCTCCCTAGCACATCCAATGGGATAGATTTCCCTGCAGGCTAATTGTTATTCTCTTGCCTCTCTCTTCATAATTATTTGGACAATGCCCCATAACTGAGTGCAAAGCTATTTTCAGACAGGTTCAGTTGCCACTTGAGGAGGGGAAAGATGTGAAATATACAATCACTTTTTAGAAGGCTCATGAGTCATTAGCAGTTTGAGCCGGCAGCAGAAAGTATTTAAAAAAAAAAAGCCCTAATTAGGGATTAGCTTTTCCCCTGCAAAGTTCAGTTATTTTTAAATTGGTCACATGCACTTTTCATGACAAACAACCTGTTTGTTCTGCTTTTACACCCCAGTTCTGTGCAAGGTGGGGTTGGATGGACTTGTTCCCATGGGCACACAGCAAAAGCTTTGCAGGTAGAGTCCCTCACAGCTGCTTCTCTCAGATGTGAATTTCACATATAATCATTGGTTTCAGAGTAGCAGCCGTGTTAGTCTGTATTCACAAAAAGAAAAGGAGTACTTGTGGCACCTTAGAGACTAACCAATTTATTTGAGCATAAGCTTTCATGAGCATCCGATGAAGTGAGCTGTAGCTCACGAAAGCTTATGCTCAAATAAACTGGTTAGTCTCTAAGGTGCCACAAGTACTCCTTTTCTTTTTACATATAATCATTATTTCCTTTGGGCTGGGCTGGGCTGCTGGAGGGGCCAGGTTGGCCAGGAAATCCATCATTGTAGAGCCATGGTGCAGTCCTGTGGGTATAGTGATGACTATGTCAAGGTTAACAAATTTATTTGAGCATAAGCTTTCGTGAGCTACAGCTCACTTCATCGGATGCATCAGCTGACGAAAGCTTATGCTCAAGTAAATTTGTTAGTCTCTAAGGTGCCACAAGTCCTCCTTTTGTTTTTGCGAATACAGACTAACATGGCTGCTACTCTGAAATATGTCAAGGTTGCCACTCATACCACAGTAGTTAAGGTGGAACAAATTGCACCTGTTGTAGGGGTCAGTAACTAGGCCACAGACCTTTTGGTGTAAGGGGAGGAGAGATGAAAGGGGATGGGTGCAGTATTTTACCTAAGACCTTATTGAAGGGTGAGGGTAAAGACACCGTAGCCCCTAAATAACATTAAACGTGCCATGGAGTAAACAGGCAAGCCGAGGAAAGGGACAAAACTAGAAGCAATCAGAAAATATAGTTTACTTCAGTCATAGTTTAGATCTAAATAAAGATGTGAAGAAGTTTAAGAGGAGGGACAATGTGAGTGGAAGAAAACTGAAGTTTGGGGAATCAGATCCCTGCTCATGGGGAAATCCAGGATACACAGTCAGTATCCACATTTTCAGTCCAGAAGCCTTTTTGTTAAGCAGCAACAAGACACTCAGCATTGTACAAATCACAGAATACACACCTTAAGAACTGAATGAAGTAGATACAGTAAACAGATATGAAGATACAAAATTTGTATCCTCATCTGAGCAGCAATCTGCAAAAAATGGTCTGTGAATATCTGCTGATTTGCAGGGCTCTACAAACACGCACTGGGAAGCCCATCAGAGACAGGGGCTAGTTTCCAGAGGGTGAGGTTTAAAATCCTTCTAGCGATTTCTACAAGTTGGCAAAAGTCATCAGTATTTGGGCAGACCATTTTGAGCCTCTAAGAAAGGCTGCATTTTAAAGAGCGATCAGGCAGCCTACACAGTTAAAAAATACATCTGCACAATAACGTAAACATGGGTAACTTGTTCGTCACATAGCATTGTAACACAGAAAATTAGCTTCTGCTTTCTTGCAAGGTTTGTAGCCCACCCCTTTGTTTTACCACAATAATATTGCAAGCTGCGGGCTGACAGGATGTATGGCTAGCCATTACGATGTATGGCTAGCCATTACGATGTATCATGTCAAAGATCTGCCAACTAATAGCTCTGACAAGATGCATAACAGCTCCTTCAGTGGCTTTAGGATGCATCATTAGGAGATGAATGGAATCTTGAGAGCAGAGGATGATTCAAGCAATCCTCCTGGCTTGCATACACAACACTCATACTGCAGCTATTTTGGCAGCCTGCTTTGACATTCCCCTTCCCCTAAATGTTTTGTGTCTGTCTGGGAATATTTGTTTCTCTCATGCATAGGTGGATGCATGAGAGTTTTAAATTTGTCTGGGATTAAACACTATCTCTAGTGGATATTTATAGGGCTTTCATCACCACGGTATCTGACCACCAGCTCCCTATCCACCCACTTATAATACTGACAGACATACACAATTTAAGTAAACTCTGCTCTGCTAGGTGTGGGCTTTTTGCACCCGAGAGGCAGATCTTACATTTACTTATTTTATAACTAGAGTAATAAAACTGCATCAAACAATTAAAGACCCAATATTTTTTAATTTTCCAATTGAGACTTATAAGCAACAACCAGCAGCTTGACACAAGGCATTTACTAGGAATGAATGACCAACAGAGGGTTAATGACCCTGGTCACATCCAGGCTATCAGTTCCCCAACGATGCTCAGGAAGTGTCCCCTTTATTAGCTTTGTCATCATTCATGAAACAATAAGACTGTGCTTTGCTTCCAGGATACCTCAAGTTTCAGGACTTCAGTTCAAAGCACCAGTGTGGTACCAGGCAGCCTGCAATAAAAGGGGAAAGACCAGTCATGAAATTGGAAGAAATCTCTCCCTCC
Organism: Caretta caretta; assembly: GCF_965140235.1. NCBI lineage: Eukaryota > Metazoa > Chordata > Testudines > Cheloniidae > Caretta > Caretta caretta. The sequence goes on from NC_134224.1 coordinate 7,126,609, forward strand.
TAATTTTCTTGCACTGACTTTATGTTATTATATATAACTTGCACCTCTTCTGAAGATCCTGTACGGCCCTGCAAGGTGAGTTGTGATACTTAAAATGTTTTTACTTACCATTTTTCAGATAGTGAAACTGAGGTACAGACTTGCCCATGATCAAGAATTCAGGAGGTGCTCTGGTATCCCGCTGATTGGCAGCAGATTAGACAGATCGAACTCCCAATCTCTTGCTCTAACCATTAGACTATACTCCTGTCCAAGACCTCAGTAGTAGAACCCAGGAGTCCTAACTCCCAGTCCTCCAGATGTGAGCTCATAGTGCCCAGCTCTAACCAACAGACTCCACACTCACTTCCATTGTAATGCTATAACTGCGGGGGTTTTAGATTTAAAAAACTGACCAAACCCACCATGGCTAGAATGGGAGATGAGGTTTTGACAAAGGATGCTGAACATGCCCCCAGGCTCCCATGTGATGGGGCTGGAGCCAATTTTAATGTAATGCAAAGGGAAAAGGTCAATAAAATGCGGTGATTATTACGTTTAAAGATGACCCCGTAATCAGACAGACCCATCTCAATGCAGACACCCCCTCCTCCAAACACACACCAGGGCAAGCGCGTGGGGGAGGCAGAGGGGAAGGGAGAAACCCGGGTTGGGGGGGCGGGGGAGGGATTACATCCTGCCCAGAGACAGGCACTGCATCCCGCTGGTGTAATCCTTGCCCCTCCGCTCCCCTCTAATCAGACTCAGTCACAATGGGGCCTTTCTCTCCCCAGCCTGCTCCCGGGCTCGGAGCCTCCGCAGAGCAGGGGGTGGTTGGCTCGGAAGCACGGTGCCCCTCCCCAGCCTGGAGAAGGAGATTAAGACCCCCCCCCCCCGCATCTTAACCTGCCCCCTGCTGTCCCCCACAATACAGCCCTCTTCTGGCCCACGCACCTCCCCTTCCTCAGGGGCAGCTCAGCTGCCTAGCCCCACACCCCCTACCCTTGGGCTCAGCCCCTCTCCCTCCCCGAGGCAGCTCCCCGCGGGCCGCCCCCCCGCCAGTCCCACCAACCGATTCGCCCCAGGCCGCCGCCGGCTCCTACCTGCCGCCGCACGCCCCCTGGCAGCGGGCCGGGATGGGCCGTCCAGCCCGGGCCCCGCTCCGGGGCGCCCTGCGCGGAGCGTCCGCGGAGCCCCGGGCCGGGCAGCCGGGGAGGCGGAGTGAGGGGCCGGGGGCAGAGCCTCTCCACACCCCAGCGCGCTCGGCTGGCCCCGCCCGCCCCACACACGCCCGCCCGCCCGCCCGGGAGAAACTTTCCCCGGCTGCTTCCTTGGCGCCTGGTGCAGCCGGGCGCAGAGCGGACCCGGAGCAGGAGAACAGTCCCGGGGGGACGTGGGGAGCTAAGGCGCGGGGGGAGTCCCGGGGCAGGTGAGGGGGGCCCGGAGCTCTGGGCGCAGGGGAGAGGCGGGAGCCCGGCTGCCAGGAATCCGGAGGGGGGAGCTGGGGCGCACGGGAGAGGGGGCTCCGGCGTGGGGCACGGGAGACTGGGAGGGGAGGCGCTTCCCCCCACCCCGGATGGGGAGCTCGCGTCCGTCGGTGGCTCCCCCGGGCGGAGCGTAGCCAAGGCGAGCTCTCCCGGTGAAGCGGGGCTTTCTCCGACCCATCCTCCCCTGCCCGGAGATGTCCGGGAGGCGCTCGCAGGAGGCACCTGCGGCGGCTGCGGGCACCTGGCTCGCCGCTGGTGGGCAGGAAAAAGGGGACGTGCCTTCCGCGCAGGGGGCCCCAAAGAAGAAGAAGCCCAAGTCTGGCTCCTCCAGCCTGCGCTGGGCTTTCAGCTGGCTTCGGGGCAAGAGGAAGAAGAAGAAGAGCAGCAGCGGCTCCAGCGCCCACCATGGGGCGCTCCCAGCGGAGGGGGAGGCGCCCTCTAAGGGAAAGAAGCACGAGGAGCCAGCCAAGAAGGGCAAAGGTAGGGCAGGGGCTGCCCCCGGAGGGGTGGGTGCCTGGGCCAGGGGCTGTTTGCTGGCTGGGTCTCTCCTCCCTCCCCTTCAGGCCACCGAGACTTTCCCCTCTGCCCCCTGCGCTGGTTTGTGGCCAGCCCCCTTCACCCAGCCTTGAGGAGCCCTGCAAGGGGACTAGCTGCTCATTGCCCTCGCTCGTGTTATGGCTATTGCAGCAGGCCTGTTCCGGTTCCCTGTAATCGGGAATGCTGGGCGCCCTGCGTAATCTCATTCCTCCCCTAAGGGATGTTGCCGGTTCACTGGGTATGTTCTCTCTCTGCTGAGTCAGAAGGTCACAGAGACTGGAGGGAACCTGGAGCAAATCCAGATTTCTCCTCTTCTTCAGCACGGTGTTTGCAGGAGCTGCGCTGCTCCAGGTGTGGCTCCTTGCTGGCGGCCTACAGCCTACTGCCAACATCACCAGCCAGGCCAAGGTGCTGGCCTTGCTAACCTGGATGTAATTCCTCCCCGCTACTTCAGGGTGGCGGTAGGAGCTGCTCTGCTGTGGAGGCAGGGCCTTCAAAGCCTGGATGTAAGATCGTAGCTGAAAATGACAAAGGCCTTTAGAGCGACAACTCCCATCCTTCTGCAGGGCAGGATACGATCCCTCAGAGAGGCACAGCTACTAAACCCGGGCTATGCTCATGCCCTCCACTGCTCCTGTGTGTGATGTTATGTAGTGCCATGCTACGAGGAGCTCAGCCCTTCATGCCCGGATTATACACCCGCTTCCAGCCCTCGCTGCTCGGTGATGCTGTGTTGCCGGAGGTGTTGTTCTTCTTAACGTGGCCTCTTTCCATTTGCATGTGGCCCGGTATACAAGCTGTAAGAGCGAAGTACTTCTTGAGGTGTTGTCCTGTCTCACCTGGAGGTCTTCTGCCAGTGCTGGGACGTGGTGTTAGGGACCCTATGTATGCTAGTGTCTCCGCCCACCTGTTAGTCCATCAAAATGAAGTCTCTTCTGCCTGGTGTTTTGGAAAAGGGGATACAGATTCCTGCGGTAATCCATCCAGAGGAGTGCCCCACACCATGATTCGTTGTCCAGTATTACCGTCCTGGCTCCCTCGCTGGGCATTAGTTAGTTTAATTTGCAGGTATCCATAATGTGGGGAGTTGCTGTTTTTATCAATACTCAGTTGCTCTTTTACTGGTCTGTCTTTTATTGCTTTCAAGAGAACACTGAGAGCTGTGATAAGAGGGGAACAGCCATGGAAATGCAAGTTGCTCTTTCAAAGAGATCTTTGAAAGGTGGCTGAGTTTTCACCTTAAAGTCTCATAAGATGATACCAGCACGTCCTGTCAGACATGTCTGGCTGCAGCTTTCCCCTGATGCTATGTGCTCAGGTACCATGGTGATGGGCAAAGCATAAGAATCTGAATATAATAGGTCCACCCAGTGTGATATTCCTCACTGCGGTGCCCCACCAATACTGGCATCAATTCCATACCTAATCTTCAAAACAGGGCCTTTACAACCAGTCATTGGCAGAGTCGGGATCAGAACACAAGAGACCCTGGCTCTCATTCTGCTAAACATGTGTACCTCTCTTATGGACACTGGCCGTGTGTTGTGAATGCCGGCTAGGATTCCAGCATTATGCTTCCAGCATCGCTGGCCAGCCCTTTGACAAGTGTAAACTGGATATCCGCTCCATGCCCACTCAAACTGCTTTAAATGCCCCACTTCCTGAGACCCGTAAACTAGCTGCATGCCTTACTCTGCTCTGTTGTATGAAACCATCTCCCTTTTGCGTGGAAGGCTGCAGGCTGTGTATGTGTATGTGTGTGCCATGGAGCATGTACACCATACTTAGAGTTCCTTGCCATGTTTCCGTAGTGCAGCCATTTCTTGGTGTGACGGGGAGAGAGGTGTGGATTGGTAGAAACAACATGCATATGAAATTATTGCAGTTTGCGTGCCTGATTAAATCACTCTGTCTGTTCTAATAACATGCTCGCTTCCAAAAGGCAAAACATGAAGGGACCACACCCTGTTTCACCCTTCCTATCCCAGCTGCTTTGCCATTTGCATTCTAATGATGTGGCCATGAAGGCAGCATGGACCAGGGGACTAAGCACTGGGCTGCAAGCTTGGAAGCCCGGTTCCATTACTGACTTGTTATGTGACCTTGGGCAAGTCATGGTCTGTGTTTCAATGTCGTCGTCCTCTGTAAAATGAGGGGGGAAACACTTCCCTAGGTCACTGAGGGGCTGTGCAGATTCTTCAGTTAATGTTTGGGCAGCGCTTTGAAGATGAAAAGAGTGACCGCTATTAAAGTGCTAAGTTATTGATTAGTTTCTTATGTACACTGGGTGCAGTGCTGTTCACTGGAGTCAGGTAACACTCAGCTTCCACTGCCTGAAATACTGACTGGGATGGAGGCTAGGTCTACCCTGAGCTGATGACGGGGCGGACCTATCAATAATACATTTTGCCAATAATACAGAGCCTGTGAATTTTCCAGTTATCAAGCAGGAGGCAACGGGCCAGGACTGTTGGAGGGAGTCTGGAGTTAGGCAGGTCTGGGTTGACCTCCAGGGCTCTGATTGTACAGGTTGCTGGTGGTGTCTGCTGATCTTTTTATACTTCTCTGGTTTTGGGAGGTACTTCAGGCCCTTCCAAAGACCAGCATGGAATCTTGTGAAATACCATGTTCTCCAGCAGAGAAGCAACCAAGGGTTGTGAATCTCTTCACCTTTGCATCGCACTCCCTTGCTCATTCTGAAGACTTAGATTTGGTTATGGAAGGGGTGGTTGGGATGCATGTGGAAACATTTCCTCCTGTGTCCATGCTGCGATAAGAGCCCTTCTCTCCTGCGGAGGGGGTGCAGACATATGTTAGAAAACGGCAGGAGGGTACAGGGTCTTCATTCCAGTGAAGTCAAGGAAGGCATGGGTCAGGGCTGGGTCAAGATCCAGTTCCCCTGAGCTTTGGTTCTCTGTTCATGATTTGGGTGTAAACTAAGGCTGGGTGGCTGAGCACTGAAATAATGGAAATGTAACAATGTAGGAAGTCCCATACGGAAGAACTCGGTGATCCGTCTCGTCAAATAGTCTGTCTCTGACTGACCAGTACTAGCTGAGCTGCATCAGAGAAAGGTGAAATTAATCCTGCAATAGGCAGTTCTGGGATCACCTACCCATGGGGAAACAGTCTTCCTTCCCCCTTGTGCCTTGAAGCAGGAGGGTATTAGATCCCTTCCAAAAGTTTTTTAAAAATCCTCTCTTTTGTATCTCTGGATGTTCCAATTATCCATAAAAATGTCCAAACTTTTAACAACAACAAAAAAAGAAGACAGAATCCTGCTAAGCTCTTGACTGCAATGATACCTTGTTGCGAGGAGCTCGCAAGCTAACTCTGCGCACGGAAAGGTATTTCCTTCTGCTGGTTTGAAACTTGCAACTCCCTGGCTTGAGGTACCTTCTTCCCCTATTCTCCTCTGGTTGCTGCTGTTTTATTGCTTTACCAGCTGAGGCCTTGTGCTGTGGGAACCCCTCCCTGTCCCTACAAAGTACTCTTACCCCTCCTGTTACTTTTAAACAGCAAAATCTTCCATACAGCTGCTTGGCCAACTTCCTCTCTTCTGTTTATTAAAAGAAATAAATCCTATCACTGTAATCTCTGTTGGCACCCTGGAGTATGGAAGGGTACAGTGAGTCTAGTTAATCTGTTAGGGTTACTACAGTATTAGGAGGATACAATCTAGTTAAAGGGACTCCATCACCACGCTTCAGTCTGAAAATAATTTACCTACTGTTGTTACAAATAACACCTGAGATCATGGGAAATGAGACGAAACAATGATATTTCTCTGTTTATTCAGTTTGTTGATCCCATCTAATCTATCTGTTTTAGGTACCTATATGGCCTCCGTTACTGTGGCGTTTGAGCCGTTCGCAGTCTTTGATGTGTTTATCCTCGCAATACCCCCGTGTGGTAGGACAGTGCTGTTATCCCCAGTTTTGAGCTGAGGCATGGAGAAATTAAGGGACAAGAAATCTATGATGAAGCAAGAAATTACTCTCAAGTGCCACGGTAGTGTCCTAACCACGGAACCCTTGTGCATTTGCCTGTACTTTGGGTGTAGTCAGTTTCTCCCGGGGGTGTGTGGGGTTTTTCACTTGGGGACAAGAAAGAAGAAAAGCATTAAAAAAAACTGTGATCGCAAATCCACCCCGATAGTTAAGGTGTCCCCTTAGCCCTGCTGTGAAAGTGCATGTGGACCACCACCCCATTTTAGGAAGACCATTTGAATAGAACATCATTGAGGAATGATGTCCTAGTGATTTTGGCCCATCTTTTGGGGGGTTAATCTAGGTTTCACAATATTATTTCTCAAGGGTTTTAAGAATGAAGGAGTTGATGTTCCAAACATTTTCAATTACTAATTTTTTTTTGGTATTAATTTGGTCCAGCAGCATATAGACTCCTCACTGTGTGGTTAAAAATAAAATACTAAATACACTCAATGAGAGAGAGTTGGAAATTGTATGATTTGGTTTGTTGTTTGCCATGGTGAGCCAATATAACCTAATTGTATATCTGTATTGGAGGATCCCTGGTGCAGAGTTGTGATATAGCGGAAGTGATGCTGTTATCCCTGTGCTGGAGATTCCTGGATGCTAGACTACCATATATCAGTGAAGATGTAGTTGTGGGTAGTACTGGAAGTTCCTAGGTGCTGTGCTTTAACAGCACCATGTCAGGACTGAAAGTCCATGGATGCAGCTCTGTGATAATAGCTGAGATAGTGAAATTGAATCTGAATGTAGATCCATTGCTGTAATATAATAGAGACTTCCTAGTTCTCTGCAGATGCAGCAGTTGTATCCTAGTGCCAAGGGTTCAGAGCTCTGCTGTAATAAGCGAGGCACTGCAGCCATATGGACATTCCTGCATGCTGCCTCTGAGGGTATGTCTACACTACGAAATTAGGTCGATTTTATAAAAGTTGATTTTTAAAAATCAATTTTATACAGTCGATTGTGTATGTCCCCACTAAGCGCATTAAGTTGGCGGAGTGCGTCCTCAATACAGGGCTAGCATTGACTTATGGAGTGGTGCACTGTGGGTAGTTATCCCACAGTTCCTGCAGTCTCTGCTGCCCGTTGGAATTCTGGGTTAAGCTCCCAATGCCTGATGGGGCAAAAACATTGTCGTGGGTGGTTTTGGGTACACGTCGTCAGTCACCCCTCCTCCCTCCCTTTCTCCCTCCATGAAAGCAATGGCAGACAATCATTTCACGCCTTTTTTCCTGGGTTACCCATGCTGACATCATACCACAGCAAGCATGGACCCCGCTCAGCTCACCACTGCTGTTGTGAGCATTGTAAACACCTCGCGCATTATCCTGGAGTATGTGCAGAACCGGGCTAAGAGATGCCAGCACAAGGACGATTGTGATGAGGACATGGACACAGGACGTTCCTGAAAGCACGGGCTGTGGCAATTGGGACATCATGGTGGCAGTGGGGCTGGTTGATACAGTGGAACGCTGATTCTGGGCCTGGCAAACAAGCACAGACTGGTGGGACCACATAGTGTTGCAGGTATGGGATGATTCACAGTGGCTGTGAAACTTTTGCATGTGTAAGGCCACTTTCCTTGAACTTTGTGAGTTGCTTTCCCCCTGAAGCGTGGGAATACCAAGATGAGAGCTGCCCTGACAGTTGAGAAGCAAGTGGCGATAACCCTGTGGAAGCTTGCAACACCTGACTGCTACCGGTCAGTTGGGATTCAATTTGGAGTGGGCAAGTCTACTGTGGGGACTACTGTGATCCAAGTAGCCAATGCAATCACTGACGTTCTGTTATCAAGGGTAGTGACTCTGGGAAATGTGCAGGTCATACTGGATGGCTTTGCTGCAATGGGATTCCCTAACTGTGATGGGACAATAGACGGAACGCATATCCCTATCTTGGCACCGGACCACCTTGCCAACCAGTACATAAACCGCAAGGGGTACTTCTCAATGGTGCTGCAAGCACTGGTGGATCACAAGGGATGTTTCACCGACATCAGCGTGGGATGGCCGGGAAAGGTGCATGACGCTCGCATCTTTAGGAACTCCGGGCTGTTGGAGCTGTTGCAAGAAGGGACTTACTTCCCAGACCAGAAAATTACCTTTGAGGATGTTGAAATGCCAATAGTTATCCTTGGGGACCCAGCCTACCCCTTGCTCCCATGGCTCATGAAGCCGTACACAGGCAGCCTGGACAGTAGAAAGGAGCAGTTCAGCTATAGGCTGAGCAAGTGCAAAATGGTGGTAGACTATGCCTTTGGACGTTTAAAAGCTCGCTGGTGCTGTTTGCTGACTAAGTTAGACTTCAGTGCAACCAACGTTCCCATTGTTATTGCTGCTTGCTGTGTGCTCCATAATAGCTGTGAGAGTAAGGGGGAGACATTTATGGCATGGTGGGAGGTGAGGCAAATTGCCTGGCAGCTGATTTTGAGCAGCCAGATACCAGGGCAATTAGAAGAGCACAGCTAGGCACGCTGCACATCAGAGAGGCTTTGAAAACCAGTTTCATGACTGGCCAGGCTACGGTGTGACAGTTATGTGTGTTTCTCCTTGCTGCAAACCCGCCCCCTTTGTTGATTTTAATTTTCTGTAAGCCAACCACCCTCCCCCCTTCAATCACAGCTGGCAAAGGAAATAAAGTAACTATTGTTTTGAAACCATGCATTCTTTCTTTAGTAATTACAAAAAATGTGAGATAACTGACAAGGTAGACAAGGGTGGGGTGCGGGAGGAGGGAAGGACACGTTTCTTATTGTAGCCACACTACAAATCAAAACTGTTTGAATGACAGCCTTCTGTTGCTTGGGCCATCCTCTGGAGTGGAGTGGAGTGGCTGGATGCCTGGAGCCTCCCCCGCCCCCCGCATTCTTGGGCGTCTGGGTGAGGAGGATATGGAACTTGGGGAGGAGCAGGGATCTGTGCTCTTGTTGGCTTTCCTGCAGTTGCAACAGACGCTTCATCATGTCCGTTTGCTCCCCCATTAGCCTCACCATCGCCTCCTGCCTCTGCTCTTTGCGCTCACTTAATGCTTTCCTGGCCTCTGCCACTGAATGCCTCAAGCTGTGCCCTATCAGTGCAGGAGGACTGCATGAGCTTGGAAAACATGTCATCGCGAGTGCGTTTTTTCTGCCTTCTAATGTGCGATAACCTCAGCGATGGAGAAGATGGGGGAGCATAGAAATATTTGCACCTGAGGAAATAAAAAGGGAGAGTAAAATTTAAGATGATACATCCCTGAGAACAAAAGGGAGACTCTTTCACAGTGAATCAAGGAATTCACAGCAGACAGCACATGTGCATTAGGTGCAAGGTCGCATTTTGCCTTTTATATTTAGTGCCTGCCGGTATGGTGACACATCACAAATGGCTGGGCAACAGAATTCGGTTTCCAGGCAGCCATGATAAGCCTTTTGGTACGTGGGGTTGGCTTCTTCCGCCTTCATAACATGCAGGAATGGTTTCAAACTGCAGCGCCATCCTTTCCCATAGGAAGCAATGCCGGTTGGGTTTCACATTTAAAAGGAGGGGCTGTGGTTTTCGGGTGGATGTGGAGCACACACCTCCCCCCATCCCACTGCATGGCTATTCTCTGGGATGATCCCTTCACCCCTCCCCCCGCCACGTGGCTATTCTCCGGGATGATCCCTTTTAGCCAAGCGCAAACAACCCAACATGAACAGGGTCCTTTTACTGTTCCCTTACAAAAAAATCCCCTATTTCAACCAGGTGACCGACCATGAATGATATCACTCTCCTGAGGCTAACACAGAAAGATATAGACCGAATGTTGCTTGAATGCGACCAGAACCCAGGACCATTTGCTGCCATGCTTTGTGCTGCAATGATTTCAAACTACTTGCTACTGGCTTGGCGTGGTGAAGTTTCCTATCATGGAGGACGAAATAAGGCAGCCCTCCCCAGAAACCTTCTGTAAAGGCTGTCTGAGTACCTCCAGGAGAGCTTCATGGAGATGTCCCTGAAGGATTCCCGCTGCATCCCCAGACACGTTAATACTTTTCCAGTAGCTGTACTGGCTGCGAATGCATCCCAAGTCTTCAGGGCAAATAAAACATTAAACACTATTGCTTTTAAACCTTGTACTGTATTACAAATGTGCACTCCCCAGAGCTGCCTTCTCCAGCTTCAGGGTCGGGGATCCCGCCTTGGGAGGGTATTGGCTCCAGGGTGATGAGAAGGTAGACTAGGGCTGAGTCTCTCATTCAGGAGAATTGCTTCAATGTATTTGGTAATGAACTTGTTAATCTGCAGAGAATAAAGAGTGACATTTCAGAAAATCTGAACAACAGGAATCCACTGGCTGGTCTGAGCTGGAAATCGTAAGCTTCTCTGTTAAACAAAGAGAGGTGTGTCTGCCAGCCACAGCTATTCCACCTGGAGACAACTGGAAGAATTACTCTTGCAAATAATGTTCCATAAGATCCGATAAAACTATTTTGCTGGAGTCAGGTTTCTCTTCATAAGGATGGTTTTATTTCGTAAGACAATATGATCATTGACTATGACTCCAGCACCGAAAGAAACAGAAACCACTGAAAGGTGAAGAGCCGAGCAAAGTGTCTATCTGCCACACTGGAGTTCACGCCGTTGGGTTTTCTGTGTCTACTGCTACAGGTGATGAGCACCTGAACACTTCAGCCGGAGCAGGGGGGGACCCAGCACTGTGGGTGTTAGTGCAGCCATCAATCATAGCAAGACCTGGGGGCCTGGACTCGGGCTTTGCAGGACATGAGTGGAAACCCTTCTGGTTTGTTTGTTTTTTTTTTTTTTTCTGTTAAAGGTTTGGGATCTTAAATATTTTCTGTGTTACCCTTTTTTTCCCCTCAGTGTTCCATTTCCCCTTTAAGAGATCATCCTAGTAGCCCAGATCATGCTCTGTGTCTGTTCATTGGCATATCGAGGGTAGAAAATCGTAGGGCTGGCTTCTCTGCTCCTTCTGCCAAGAGAGAAGGGTCCCATCACTGTAGGACTTTGACTCCTTGGTATAATGGGTTAAAAGCTAGGCTACAGTGACTGTGGAGATAGTAACCTTTCTCAGCATAGTAAAGAGGAGGGACGTAGGTCGAGGGACTAGTACTGAAACCTCAAATTGTGGGCTTTGATGCAGAGTTTTGGACTGGAAAGATGCCAGATTGGCAGCCCTGGGAACTGAAGATGTTTGTTTAGCCACAGAACAGGTCTGGCCTAGGCTTGGTGGGGCGAGCTTTCCCACTCGTTGCTCCATCAGTGGGCTTCAGTTCTGACTGGAAGGAAACAGCTGTGGGGGTGAAGAGGGCTGCTCAATCTCCATGGGCCGTTCAGTCCTTTGGCCATCCCCCAGGGTGCCCAGCTGGTATCAGGTCTGTGATGTGGACGCTTACAGGAACTGGACTGAGACCGTCAACTCCCCTCCCATAGGCCACTAAACTGCCATCAGCAGGGGAATGACTGGCCGCTAGGGACCCAAGCTGTGTTTGAACTGGTCACCGAGTGGTGAAAGGCTCCATATCTCACCACCAACCCCCTGAACCACCCGGTCCCCTTGATGAATAACTTGTGGGTTTATTCCACAGCACATGCTAGAGGCAGAAAGGCCCCTTGCGCTGCGTCTCCACCCTTGCTGGCCTTGCTGTCACCTGGTTTTGTACCAATAAGAGTGTGCCTCCTTGATGTGAATGACATGCTGGGAGAGTCTGTGATGCTTCCGGGCTGCTGGAGCGTGTTCTGAGAGGACCCTGGAGTGCAATGTGGTAAAATCTGAGTCCAGAAGGCAGAGATGTGCAAGGCCAGCTGCAGCTAGTGTGCAGACATGACCGTGCTGGGGGCTTTGCCATGGATCTTGTGACAGGGTCTGTTCCAGTGCAAACAGGAAGCAGTTGGGTAATGAGCTGCTCTCAGTGGGTAGGTGGTGGGGCTCCTGGCTGATCTGGATTGTAACTAAGAGCGACACTCATGCACTTGTGATAGAAGGGGCCATAGAGGCCGCAAGATCTGAAACTAGTGAGGTCAGCAGCTCCCTGGGCTCAGCAGGTTGTCTCTACATGGCATATAAACCAGGCCAGCCCAGGGGGCCCACTGTCCTTCTTAATCCCACCAAACACAGGTGCAGTCCAGCTCTGAGGCCTCTGCACCCCTGTGGGGCCTTCTGTGCCTCAGAGCTTTACCCGCAGGTCCCGAGCCTCGAGGACATGCCCACACCCTGATCACTGTGATCAGAGGCAGTGAAGTCTGGGTGCTGTGCAGAGTGTCTGAGCCAAGGGCTCAGGGTCATGGGGGAGCAGATGTTCCTGGTCTGGGCACTGAAGGGTTTCTGTGTTGGGGGTAGGAAGGGAAGGTTCAGGCTATATCCAGACAAGCAGGTCCTTTTCGTGGCAAGAGAGGAGCAAATGTGTCATGTGGAAAATCTGTTGCATGCAACGTCCTTTTTGCACTCTGCTGTAGAGTTCCCTACTGTGTCATGCGGAGGAGAGGGGGGAGTCTGGAGTGGAGAGGTTCCTTTCTTTTGCCACAGTGAAGCCACTGCGTTAGGACACCTCCTTTCCTGGGGTCAGATCCTGCGAACCTGCAGGGGAGAGGCAGAGGCCAGGGCAGCCCTTTCCGTCATTTCATCATGGAGACTCAAGAATGTGGTGCAGGCATGTGACTCCAGCCTGAGCACTCCCTCCCCAGCTGCTGTGATCTTGCAATCTGGTGAGAAGTCTGTGTTGTAAAGTAGGGTGTAGCGAGCAATGGGATCACAGAGGCTAAGCTGTTGCTCACCCATCCTTTCACATCCCCAGCATCCTCCAAGGCAGAGCTGCCACCAAACAGACTGAGATTTTGGGTGCAGCTGCTCTTAGTTATTTGTATTACAAAAGCAGCAATGTCTAGAGGTCCCATCCAAGATCAGGGCCCCATGGTGCTAGGTCCTTGCCCCATTGAACTTTCAGTCTAAGTCAGCCTGTGTGTGGAGGAAAGGAGGAGGAGCTATCTCCATTGAACTGCTGGGAGCTGAGGCTCAGAGATGGTGACTTTCCCAGGGTCTTACAGCGTGTCCGTGGCAGAGCCGGGAATTGAACCTACGGCTCCTGATTCCCAGTCCTGTGCCTTAGCCACAAAGCCATCCTTCCTCCTTAGCAGAATGTCCGATTAATCACGTAAACACTGTCCTTAGGGAGTGCGTCCCGTGTGCCCGTGACTCTGACCAGCTGACCCCTCCTGCTCTGACACACCATCTCATTTTCAAATTCAAAGAAGAGGTGAAAGCTACACTTCAGCCAGGCCTTGAATCTGACATGCTGCTTTTCTGGATTAGTGCCCTTCACAGTCTCCTGCCTCAGGGCTTCTCTGCACAGAGGTTGCACTGGGTTAACTCTTGAATCAGCTCATTCAAACCAGTGCAGCTGTGTGTGTGGACGCTCTTATTGAACGATCAACCTGGTTCATGTTGGTTTAATTTGCGCCACTGTGACACGAGCCAGGCAGACGGCGATGTAAGTGTCCATGCACAAAGTGACCTCCATTTAATCGGTATCCAATCCCCCCTTGTATTGTATCGCTGTAGCTTCATGTGAAGAGTGGGCTGCGGAGGGCAAATGGGCTGTATGTGTGCTCTCCTATCTGGGAGTCTGTATATAAGACCTGTTTGCCTGTCTTGGCTACTTATGTGGCCCCCATCTCTGTAGTATCTGAGCGCCTTGCTGTCTTTAATGTATTTATCATCTCAGCCCTCCTGTGTGCCCATTGTACAGATGGGGAACTGAGGCACAGAAAGATTAAGTGACTTGCTTTCGAGGACCTCTCCGCTATTGCCCTCGCCTGGCTCTGCTCCCACTTCCACTAGAGCGGTGAGGGTGGGCTGGATGGGTGTGTGATGGCCAGAGCTGGCTTTTGGGAGCTGTGACCCCACCCTGGCTGATGGGGGTGAGGGGACGTTCATGGGGAACGGTCCCAGATGTAATGTGAGCCTGGGGGCTGTGCTGCACGCTGGTGGGGGCAGGATCCCCAGGAGCCACCTCGCGGTGGGCCCACCGAATCCTAAAGCCAATCCTGGCCATCCCCCACTTTGTATCCCACTCCCTGGCAGAGCCATGGATGCTGCAACCAACCTGACGGGGATGGGGCGGGGTGTGGGCAGAGAGAGAGAGAGAGAGAGCGCGGGAAGGGAGCAGAGCTGCAGGGGCAGAGAGAGGGAGGGTGAGAGAGGACAACCCATCCCAGCTATTCTCCTGGAGGCCCCTCCTCTGTGTCCGCCCTGATTGGCTCCGGGGCTCAGGGAGAGTGCAGCCTGTGGAAATCTGAGGGCTTGACCGTGGCTGGAGGGATGGGAGCCGGAGCTGAGCGCCAGCTCTCTGGAGCTGGAAGCAGGCCAAGGTGAAGCCTGTTTGGTGCAGTCATGTAGCACCCCGCGCTTCCTCCACCCAGGAGAGGGGGAGGGAAAGTGCCTCCTGCACACACAGGCACCATGGGCAACATGCACCACAAGAGGAACCCGCCGAATGCCAAGGCCAGGTCCTTCTGGCATTTTGGCCGTACAGGGAAGCTGAAGACAGGTAGGAGCCTGAGGCAGGAACCCAGTCAGCGTGTGGGGTGGGGGCGGGACTCTGTTGATGGCAGCTCCAGCAGGGCTGGTATGGTTCATGCACAGTACAACGGTATTCTGCAGTCATGATCCACAGCCTGTTGCTGGCAGATGGGTGCCCAGGCTCTGGGGTGGCGCTTTAGCACATAGGGGGAACTGTGCCCATGCCCTTGTACGCAAGGTTGGGCTGCCATGGGTAGGAGGCCTTGTCTGTACTGGTGCTGCGCGATGTGGGGGCTTCGTGCAGGTGCCCAAGGATTCTTTTAGCGAGGCTGGAAGGAGCCTGGGTGGGTCTGAGGTTCCCGGAGTTTTGCAATCTGCTGCAAGTACACCTTGCCAGCTCTGCCACGGTTAGTCAGGGCTGGGGCTCGGAGCACTGGAGCTGAAAAGATCCTAATCTGCTTTGGGACTGGTGAACTTCTCACTGTGCTCTCTCTGAGACCCCTGCTTTTCAGCATTGTCAGTGCAATTAACATCCATCGAGTTAGTTACTGATTTGTTTTTCTCTTCTCAGCTAGTGGATGGCCCCAGTGGTTAGGGCAGGCAGAAGGGAGCCAAAACTCCTGCGTTGTATTCCCACCTTTGCCATTACCTCGCTGTGTGGTCTTGAGCAAGTTGCTTTCCTCACTCTGTGCCTCAGTTTCCCCTATCTTGTAAAAGCGCACCAGGTTTAATGACTGTCGCAAAGTGTCTTGAGATCCTGGTATGAAAGTGACTTACTGTGAATGGGCTGTGTACATGCACAGTGTTCTTACCTGGACTTTTCATTCTCCCTTGTTAAGCACAATATTGATTTCCATTTTTGTTCTCCCAATGTCTCTGTTCAACCCACACCATGAGGAGTGGGGAGGGCAAGGAGTAGATTTTCCTTTGACTTATGCTTTCCCCCTCGTTCCAAGCTGGGAAGATACCTCCACTGCAGGAGGCTGCAGTATAAAGGCAGAAAGTAAAACTCCTAACAATACCCTGTTATTGTTGGCTGACTGTGTGGGGTACAAATTCTACTGCTTTCTCTGCTCTGGTTCCGTGGATTCAGAGTGTGAAAAGTTTAAGAACTCCAGAGACTGAGGGCAGGGGTGGTGAATGGGCCATGTCCCTCCTCGCTGGATTTGGGTATCAGGGGAGACAGGGGACTTGATTCCTTGGCAGTTGAACACGTGTTTCAGAGGTACCAGACCCCCTAGGGTATCCCTCCCCCACTAAGATTCCCCCATCAGTTCAGTGGCTGAACTGGAGCAAGCTGAAAATCTATGAAATTATTCTTGTGATAGTTTTGTCCTGGTTCAGACACTGAAACTGGCCCATCCTTTAGATTTTGCTACATTTGCAATTGTTCCCTCAGCTCTGTGTGTGTTTGTGTGTGTGTGTGTAACACAGGAATGGGGGGGTCAGTCTGCACTTGAGTAGGAATCTAGGCTGGAAATCAGAAGAAGGTTTCTAACTACCAGAAAAGGGAGGTTCTGGAACAACCTCCCAATGGGAGTCGTGGGGGGCAAACAACCTGGCTAGTTTTAAAGGGGAGCATGATAAGGTTATGAACGGGATGACATGATGGAGTTGCTTGAGGTGGCAGGGGACTGAGCTTGAAGGCGTGGGAGGTCCCTGCCAGTCCTATGTTCCTGGGTGTGGCAAAAGCCCCCAGAAGTGGGGCACTCTTGTCTAATAGAGCAGAGTGGGTTTAGCCAGGAAACCTGGCTTCTTGTGCTGCTTCTGACACTGCCTTGCTGGGAGAGACCTCACTCCTCCTCTTTGCGCTGGACTTTCCCGTCGTGGTACAGTGCTGTGAGTGCTCTGCATAGAGAAGTTCCATGCAAGTGCAAAGTCTGAGAGTTGGGCTTTATCCCCCTTCTAATGATCACTGAAACGGGGAGACTCCCCCCTGGGAAGACCAGCTGGCCCGAACAGACGTGTGTGGGCACTGACAAACTGAGATGCTCTCCCATTTGCTGCTTTTTACATTTCATACCCAAGTATGACCCAAGCAAATGAGCAATAATATCCAATGCCTGCAATATACCAGTGCAGCCCCAGCCTCCTGGAGGCCAGTGAGTGAGACCTGGCTTGGAATGACCCTCTGGGAGCTGCCCTAATCCCAGATTCTGTGCTTTGTGAGAGCAAAGCTGTCCCCTATTTCAGCGTGTGCACTTCTCTGCCCACTCTGATCCATTAGACGAGTGCCCCACTTCTGGGGGCTTTTGCCAAACCCAGGAACATAGGACTGGCAGGGATCTCCCACACCTTCAAGCCCAGCCCCCTGCCACCTCAAGCAACTCCATCATGTCATCCTGTTCATGCTCCTCTTTAAAACTAGCCGGGTTGTTTGCCCCCCACGACTCTCATTGGGAGGTTGTTCCAGAACCTCCCTTTTCTGATGGTTAGAAACCTTCTTCTACTTGGGGCATTTTAAAACTAGATTTGTTAAAAAATCAGAGCAGTGATTCTTGGGACCAGTCCCATAATGGCTGAGGAGGGGGAAGAGGGCATAGATGGGATCTAATCTGTCTTTTCCATCTGTCACTTCTCTGAGGATCGGGTTCTCCCATGCACAGCTCTGGTTGCTCAGAGAGCACCAGTTGCAACCTATCTTTTGCCAAAGTCTTTGTAGGGAGAGAGTTTGGATTCCCCCATGTACATAAACACTCCCCAAGATGTCTCCAGAAGGGGAGTGTGTCTCCTATTGGCCATGTGGGTGAATTTTCCAGCCAGTGCCTGAGTGTGTTACCCGACCCTGCTCACTCCTGAACATTGTGCTGGTTCAGACAGAGTGTTTTGGAGGAATTGCCCCTACGGGAGACACGGATGGCAAGGGGGTTCCTGCTGATATCACACACTGTCTGACAACTCTTGATCCCCCTGCTTCATTCTGTCTTTACTGTCAGCATGTTGCACAGGTGTGGCTGGAATGGGCTAGCCAGACTGTCCTCAAGGTAAACATGCACTGGGCCCAGATTCAAAACCTTCAGCGCAGGGTTAGGGAGTGACAAAACAAAGCAAAACTACCCACTGGGGATGGCTTAAAGGTGACCTGCAAAGGACTCAGAAAGAATGAGGTGGTGCCCCTCCCTAATGCTCTGTGAGGGAGAACGAAGACTTGTGAGGTTTTTGGCTTGTACCTTAGAAATATCAGGAAGGTCAAGTCAGGTTTAGCAGGGGCACCTCTGGGAGGCCTAATCAAAATTGATCTGGAGTCTTAACTCCTTAATTGCAGGGGGAGGGTTGTCAAATTTGTAACAAAGGCTGCCTTTATCCACACCATTAATTATTTGTTGAAGTTAAATGGGTATTAACCACAGCAAACAACCCCCAAAGAGTCTGTTTGGGAATTTCTTCCCCCTTGACTGTCATTCATAAAGAAGCAAAAAAAGAGCACAAGCCCAGCGTTGTTTCCCTTTGGAGCTCACCTTGAAGGAGAGCAGAGAGGGGCCAGGAGCCACCTGGAAGAACAAAGGCAGGCCGGAGGAATAACAATTCTTAGCACTTGCTCACATCATAGAGCAGTGACTCAGTAACCTTCAAACTCACAGGGGAGACAAGTTGGTATCTTGCAGAGGGGGAAACCGAGGCCCAGAGAGATCAAGTGAGTGGCCCAAGGTCATACAGGGAGTCAGTGGCAGAGCCAGGATTGGAATCCAGGAGTTGCTGGTGCTGGTGTTGTGCCTTGTCCTCTAGATTGTGGGTTCTCAAATAGCTTCCCTTCTTTATGGCTGCTTGGGGACCCCCAAAACTATTTTCTGTTGTAAGACAGGGTTGCACCATGGAATAGGTTGAGAAGCATCTAAACTACACTGACTAACAGTATGGATACTCTTCTACGTCAGTCTGATTTCAGCCTGGCTGGGCTGTATTTCCATTGTCCTGTATTTCTCTTCCAAGAGGCTGCAAGCCAAATCTTGCAGTAACATGTAAAAGTGGAGGGTTACCTGTTGGTAAGGGGACATATCTGGTGGGGTGATTTCTTTTCTGAGTGGCTAGAAGTAGGTGTAAAGTCATAGATTATAAAGCCAGAAGGGCCACAGGACTTCCCTGAATGAATTCCAGTTTGAAATAGAGCATCCCATCTTGATTTAAAAATTCCCAGTGATGGAGAATCCACCACGACCCCTGGGAAGTTGTTCAATTAACCTCATTGATCAATTAAAATTTTTAACAACTGAAATGCAGCCCTTCTCATGTGCTTTAGCTTAGCCCCTCTTGTGAGCTGCTTTCTCTACTTCATCTCTCTCATCTGGCCCCGCAAGTTGGAAGGGCTTGTTTACCTGAGAAGGTTTTTTCTGTATGTGGTTCTCTGCTGTAATTTTACAGATGTAACTCTCCCAAAAGAGGGGGCACCCACACCACTTTGTTTATGCTGGCTTAAGCCATTTCCCCTGTGAATCGTTGCATCCACACAGCCCTGAGCTTGTTGGAAATAACCGCACAACATTCTGGTCAGAGCCTATGGTGCAATGTTCCTCCGCTAGGCTCTGTGCATTCTGGGTCGCAGTGCATTGTGGGATACTACCAGAATCCATTGGAATTCTGGGACTTTGGGGGGTCAAACTAACACATCCCCAGCACTGACTCTAAGACCCATTCGCCAGTTGGTCACTCACACCCCGTCTGAATTTGCCTGGATCAGCCACATCTCAGTTTCCACTTGCCATTGTAACTTCTCAGTGTAGGTTGCAGGGGGGAGGCTGGGACTGGCTGTAGGATGATCCCACAAAGCTTTGCAATGAGGAAGGATTGTGGCAAACTCTTTCTGTGCCAGGGCTGCCCTCCTCGTCCAGTGTTGGAAGTGAGGGTTAGCCCACGAGCAGGTCTCTGTAGGCATTTGACTTGGGGGAGTTGGCTGGGTTCATCCAGAATAGTGAATGCAGAGTGAAGTTGAGTGGTGCTGGACTGGTCAACTGGTGTGGACGGGATTATGGGTACCAGGAGTGGAGAGTGCGTTCCAGTTTTCCCATTACTATGGGAGGATCTGGAAATCAGATTTGCGAGGCGTAAAACAGGTCTAGGGGAGTGGAGGCAAGAGCCTGGCCAGTTGGTGTGGGACTTGGGGAAGGCAGGGAGAGGGGTATCTGGGCCTTGCAGTCTGGGGCCTGGGGTGGGTATGGGGAGGGTGGTTGGACCTGGCTGTATGGGGTGGGTGGTTAGGCCTTCCTGGGAGAAAACTTTCTGCTCCTCTTGGATCTCTCTTGCCTGACTTTGGGCCTTCATTATTTCTTGGTGACTGTGTGGGGCAGAGGGCTGTGATGTGCACCCAACCCCTCTCCAAGTGAGCAGCAGTTACTGGAGGGGCACTGGACCTGAATAGTCTTGGGGGAGCAGTGAGGGGAGAGACCAACCCACATGGGAATGTCCACCACCAACCTTGGCCCCCTCACTCCCCTGGGATACGAAGGCTGACCAATTTCCAGGCAGATCCGTTCCCTCATTGGATTCACATTCTTTCTAGCTGGATCCTTGGGCCTGGAACATGAGGTTGGTGAGCGATGTGTCACCTTGCTACCTTCCTAGCCAAGAATATCAGACATGCTCCCACTGCGGGGCTCTGTGTGATGCCTTTAGGGGAGCCAGCTCCCCTTCTGGTGCCTAGGTGCTACGGTAGTGGGCACTCCATGAATGCCTGGCTTTGATCCTGCTGGGTGTGGGGGAAAGTGCGCACGAACAGGCTTTCACTTAGCTGGTGCAGCAGGGCCCTGAACATGAACTTTTCTGCTGGCATCCCCGTGGGACACCAAAAAGAAGGACCTAGCTGTTACAGTGATGGGGACATTACAACTGCGGGGCTGAGAGGAGAAGGAGAGTGAATGGGGGTGGGGAGGGAGGGAGGAAGGAAGAATTGGGTGAAGTGAGAGGGGGAAGGGCATCGGGCAGAAGGTGCTGAGAAAACATAGAATGAGTTCTGTTTGTTCTCTGCCCTGGCTCCATGGGAACGGAACAGAGGCCACGAAGTGAAAGAATTTGCATTGTGTTGCTTCAGCATTTTGCAGTGCGTGTGGCTGGGATCACTAGGCTGGGGGCAGGGTGTGTTCGGCGAGCACAAGGAAGATCCTGAGGGAGCAGGCCAGGTTGCTGAGGCACCCTCTCTTCATCTGCAGAGGGAGGGTGTGGTCTCTGGGGCTAGGGATTCAGCCCTTTTGGGGAGAAGGGGACACACTGGTGTGGGGGATTACATGGGTGCGGAGGGTGGATTCTTCCCTTCCCTGGATAGGGGGTTAAACACATTCTCTGTCTGAGTGGTCAGGTAATTCCCCATCGGCCTCATTCCTGGTCTTTCAAATGCGGGAAGGGAGATGGATCTGGGTTTCAGTTACCAGGCTGGCTAATTACTACTGATGATTGGACCAGTAGCTGAATAAATTGGAGAGAATCTTCCCCTCAACATTAAACTTCTAAATCGCCTTCCATCCCACTAACCCTGTGTCTCTGTCACTCCCCCAACGTTCTGCATCACTCCCTGTTTGGCTCAGCATTTTCTCCTTTCTTTGGGCAGGGAGGGTGTTTGGGACAGGATGTTCCCATCTTCCCCCCTTCTCATTCCCCACCCCATAGCTTCTGCACTGCAGGACACTGCTCCCTCCACGGTTACTGCTGCAGATATTTCCGCTGGGCAGAGGGGGGCGCTGGCAAATGCTGAGTGGTTCTCACTCCCCCATGCTCACAGCCCCTGTGAGTCTGTGGACAGAGGGTCCAAATTCAGTCCCCAATCCATGCAGCTGCTGCACCAAGCAATGCAGCTCCCGCTCCCCTCTTGCACTTCGGTGCGTCCCTCCTCCTTTCCATGGGTTTTCTTCTCTCTTCACCTTTCCTCTCCTGATTTCTCTCTCTCTCTGCTCCTTACCCTTCCTCCCTCCTCCCCTTCTGCCTGCCCCTGGACACAGCACTTGTGATGCCAAGCCAGGGCCAGAAGGAAGCTTTTGGGAGAACCTAGTCAGTTTCACTTTGCTGTGGCCAGTGCTCCCGGCAGAGGCAGCTCAGGCCCAGTGCTCAGGCCAGGGGCAGAAGCAGCAGAGGGTGCTTGAACGCTGCCCTAGCAGGGCATCTATTTCCTTCTGATCCCCACGGGCAGGGGCAACCGCAGGGGAACTCCTGCAACGCAGGAAAAGGTGGGCCGGAGATGGGGTCACTCAAGGTGAGGCTGAATGAGGAGCCCAGGATGTTCCCTCTCCCTCCCAGGAGATGGAGGCAGGGCATCGCTTTGGGTTGATTCCTGGGGCTGTACCTGCCCTGCCGGTCACCTGTAACCTGATCCTTCGCTCCCCCACCTGGCACTCTGTTTGTCCTTGGACGCTGTGTTCTCAGAACCCAGCCCTGCCCCGGGCTGGCCATACCCAAAAAGTTACAAACTCTTATGCCTCCATGGAAACAACCCCCCACCCGCACCCAAGTTGGATCAAACTCTGCCCACCCTGCACTGGGAGGAATCCCACTCCTTGCCCCACAGGGTTTGCAGCACCTTATCCCCCTGCTCCCTCTGAAAGGGCCTTCGCAGTCCTTGAACTCCATGGAGACGGGAGTTCTTGATCTCCTTATTGGGAGGGGCACACCAGGCGCTCGCTGAGTCATGGCAGCGGAACGTGGCTTCTGGCCAAACTGCACCCAACGGAAACAAGATGGCCAGTGAAGCCAGCTGCCGCTGGGTCGCCACGAGCACCGGGTTCCGCGTTCACACTGCTTCCTTCTTGGCACCGTCCGCAGCTGAGCCTCCCCCCCCCCTGCACGCAGCACACAGACTCGGGAGGAATGGCCCAATGCTGAGGGCTGCCGGTGACAGCCCCGCAATGCTTGTTGCGGTCCCCAGTGCTTAAAGAAGTCTGAAAGAACTGGATCATCTATTGTCATCTGGGAGTAGGGTGGCCAGATGTCCCGATTTTATAGGGACAGTCCCAATATTTGAGGCTTTGTTTTATATAGGTGCCTATTAACCCCCATCCCATCCCGATTTTTCACACTTGCTGTCTTGTCACCCTATCTGGGAGTAGCAGCTTTGGTCAGACAGTGCTGGGGAGTGTTCCCCTCAGCGATCCAGCTTGATGGTTAATTGTTTTGTTTGCCAGGTCTGTGACGCTTCCCCACACATTTGGGGAAGTGTCCTGAACCCTGCAGGGTGGAGACAGCTGAGCATGTGAAGCAGGTAGCTAGTAACTCTGCTTTGTAAAAGCAAGTGAACAGATTGACCGTCACAGCTCTGTGGGCTCAGTTTACTTCCCATAGGGAACCAACATCACGTTGGGCACTGCAGTCTGTATAGAAAGGCCAGGACTGAATGGGTCACAAAGACAGAACCATCCTCTGCCTCCCTTGCCTCCTGGGTAGCTAATGCAGCTGCAGCCACTGTGTAGCTGGAGGAGTCCAGTCTGTAGGGCTGCCGGTCCAACCCCTTTCACCAGCACAGAAGTAATTTCCTTTGAAATGGCTCCGTCCAGTGGCTGGGTCCATGTTCCCTGGGGGATACACTGCTTTCAAAAATCCCCTGGGCTGCAGGGTTTGGAGAAATGAGGTGGTTCCCTGCTACCATGACCCCAGTAACCCACACCTGCAGCTTCTCCGTTATCCATGGGGCTGTTCAGTGTTGCCTTTTGGTAGCCCACACTAAGGAGGAGCCGTGCCATGCTTATGGCCAGATTCTTTCCCAGCCTTGGAGAAGGGAGGGCATGGTGCTTCCTGGGTCAGATGTTTGTGAGGGAACCATCCTATGGTCTGGGTCTAGAAGGCCAGATGCTTACGGGCCCTTGCTGTACCCACCTCTGAATGGTTTATTGAGGAAGCCAGCACAGATGCGGTGATTCTTTCTAGCCTAGCCGGCTGTGTTAACACCGCCAGGTGCACTAAGCCAGTGAGAGACAATCAAAGAATCTGGGCTGGGTCTGTGTATAAACCGCAACTTGATAAGAGGGGGCTCAACCCTCAGCAGCCGGGGAACATGTTTGTCACAGTAAGTACAGGCGCTCCCTCTGGGCACCAGAATCCTGGGGCTCGTGGTGGGGAGACACCTGGCCTGCTGTGCTGGCTGGCCAGGACCGTGGCTGACACTGGCTAAAAAAACACTTCTCTTCCCCCATGCTAACTCATGCTCTTGGGATAGATCTGCAGAGGTGGTGATGATGAATGGGGCTCCTCTCGCAGGAGAGCCATCTCCAGGATTTAGCTCTGACAGGCTGGGTCCTGCCGAGGGGGCACCCCCTCCTCCTTTCCCGAGAGGGGTGGGAGGGGACTCCCCATTTAACAGCTTCACAAAGCTTCTCCTGTGGGAAGCCTGTTGTGGAAGCAGCCCCTGTGTGCTGTGCCTAGCAGCTCCCCGTTGCTAGCCTCCCTCACTTCCTCCCTCTGCTTTGCTCCCACTTCCTGTCCTACCACCAGCTGGTTCCATAAGGAGAAACTGGTTGCCAACCCTCCAGGATTGTCTTGCAGTCTCCAGGAATTAAAGATTAATTAAAGCTTATGTCATGTGATGAAACCTCCAGGAATATGTCCAACCAAAATTGGCAACCCTAGTAGAGACAGGCCTGTTCTTGCACTTCCCCACCGTCTCTGTCCTCTCTCTCTTTTGCTGGCAGGGACAGCAGCAAGCTGCTGCAATGGTGAAGGCTCTCGCTGTCCACTGGGAGAAGGTTAGAGCCTGGATGAAGCTGCAGAGGAGGGCTGTAAAGCTGGCATCATAGGTCTTGTTCCTCTTGGGTAAGAGAGAGCAGGAGCCACCGCCTCAAATAAGAATCCGCCACCCCCCCCCCCAACTCTGCAGTATCCGATCCAGTGTGAGAACATGGGGGGGGGGGGGTTGATGTGCCTTTCTGTGTGGCAGGACATATGTGATAAGCATGTGGGCACGGGCACATGTGTGATGGGCAGCAGGGTGTGCAAGGATGTGAGTGATGGAGTCCTGATTGCGTGTTGGCTCAGTGCACAGGGAGCACGTGTGGTTGCTGTTGGCTGCGTGGTAAAGTACCTGCACGTGGAAGGGTGTGCAAGGTCACGTGCTCATGTCAGTAATCTGCCTCCCTCCCTGTGTGAATCAGGATCAGGAAATCCAGTCGCTGACCTTTCACGTTAGTATTTGATATTTACAGAGCAGCTTTAATTCCTCCACATGCAATATATGACTTGTTTCACCTGGGGCTGAAATGCAGCCAGCTGTGGGTGGAGCACAGCAGCGCTCTGCAACACTTCAGAAGTTTAGGACAGGAAGTGAAGAAGAACAATGCATCCATTTGAAAATGAACCCGGTATATAGGTAGGCAGTGGGCATTAGCCTTGGTGTGTGGGCCACATGTATCTAAACCTGTAGAAGAAAGTATTATGGAATCTCTCCTGTCTCCAGGGGTCATGACCTCGTCAGCACCTCCAGGAACACCCCGTCCTCTGGCACCATGCTGGTGCCTTAGTTCAATCCTGACTCAGCATGCTCACTCACTGGCAGCCCTTTGTGCAACACCCTGGGTTTTCCTTGGCCCTCTCAGCCCCATTTGTGCTCTGACCAGAGCTGACCCTGTACAGCTCTTTGACAAGATCACAGTCTGAAGTGGTCTGCTTGCTGATTGGTTTCAGAATAGCGGCCGGGCTAGTCTGTATTCGCAAAATTGCTGATTGCCACCCCTTCAGTCTCCTTATTGTCTGCACCGCTCTGCTCTCCAGGGCCTGGGCTCCTCCTGCTCCGCTCCAGCTCCAGAGGAAATCTGTATTTACCTTAAAACCTGTTAGGTGGCTTTTCTCAGGAGGGCAGGCAGAGGCACAGGGGTGGGGATCGTTGAGAGGAGGAATGAGGCTGAGGTCACTGATGGAATGGAACAGCTATATTAAGGGGAGCCGAGACACAAGATATTACAGCTTTTTCTAAACCCAGTGCTGGAGCGATGTCGAACGTGTGCCCCTAAATCTGAAAGGCTGAGTCGTTGAGTTACTGCGGGTGCTTCGTCTTCCCTTGGGGCCTGATCCTGACTCCCACTTTGCCTCAGTGAGGATTGTAGGATCAGGCCCTGCAGTTACACTTCTGTGCCTCAACGTTTCCTGCTTTTAATGTGCGCCGATGCCAGGCCTAATGTGGAGACCGTAGAGCTGGTAGAAGCCATTACTGCTTATTGCTGCTATGGTCATGGCATGTAATTAACTTGTGGAAGTTTGCTGTATAATGTAGAAATACTCACAGGGAGGGCAGCATTGTCTAGTGGCCAGAGCATGCAACTGGACTTCAGGAAACCAGAGTTCTGACATTTGTGTGACTTTGAGCAAGTCACTTAGCATCTCTGTTCTTGTCTCCATCTTGTTCAGTAAATTGGGGATGATAATGTGACTACATACTTCTTAGCTACGTTGTGAGGATTTATCCCTAAATATTAGTAAAGGTTTTAGAGCCTTCCAGGGGGGCTAGCAGAGAATTGCTAAATATTGTGATAAGAATGACATCTGCAATTGGATGAAATTCCAAGGGGCCACCAATCCTCAGGCTTCAGGGCACATGTTGCTCACTAACTGGGGTCAGGAAGGAATTTGATGAGCCAGTATTGCACAAAAAAGCGTGTTCCGTTCTTTTAAAGCAGCTGGTACAAGCAATTGCTGGAGGCAGGTTGCTAGACTGGATGGACCACCAGTCTTTTCCAATATAGTAATTCCTATAGTGGATTGCATCAAGGCTTATTCTTTTGTGGTTCTTGCCTGGTTACAATCTAGTGTGCCAAGGCTGTAGCTTTCCATGTGTGCAGGGGGAACTGGTTGGAGAAAACAAAATACCCAGGTTGTTTTTCCACTTACGGCCATATCCAGAGCAGGTGTATGTGTTGCAATAACGTTATATTTCCCTCTGCATGTTGAATCCTAATTGGGGTTAGAAATGGGAACCTGGATTATTTATTCCTTGTGAGAAGATTTCCTGGGCTGAGGTGTGGGGCTCTGAACCTCTCAGCCCAGCGAGGCGTTTAACACAGGTTGCAACCCTTGAAAAATAATGGTTTTGGAAAGGGGCTGCCAGTAGTCTCTGTAACTGCAAGGGGTACTGCTGCTATGCCATCAGACATATTGTTGCACTTTTCCTCTGGCCTTGAAAGAGCCTGTTGCTGCTGTGTGCCAGGGGGATGCAAATCCGGATACAAGACTCTCAGAACAACAAGGGCGTGGATTCCAGACAAGTTCCTTTAGCAAATAGAAGAGAATGTTTAAAAGGGGGGGAAATGTGTTTGTCCCCCCGACCTTAATTCTGATATTGGGCTAAGCCTTGTGCTCTTAACCTAGGAACCTGGGCTCCTGACTTGGTTTTTACTCTTGTTGAAGCCTAAGTAGGAACTGGCTAAGCGTGATAGGACTGGGCCACAGGCAGGGTGGATTTGATTTAAATCACTAGTCAGGGAGACTCAATTTAATCCTGGATTTCTACATAAAAGTGCATTCTTGTTGGTTGTTATCACCTTAATACCTATTCTTCACAACTCAGAGACAGACGTAGATTTCATTTTTAGAAGGTACACACTATAAATTTTTAAAGTGATTTGTTTTGAAAACTTTTCAGATTAGTTTGACAGCTATATCAGAAAATGAATGATTGTTTGGTTATTTCATTTAACAAAGATAATTGAAGCAGATATTTATGAAGTCACTGGAGATGAACTATCTCCAATTCAACAGGTTAATCATTAATTGGAGGATTTTCTTGCCATGCTGTATTAGGAGGAGAACATCACCAGTCAGACATTAAGGTTGTTTTATTTAACTAAAACAACAACATTATGTATTCTGGATTTTTTTCTTCAACAGCAAACATCTAATATTTTAACAAAACAAGCATATGAATTTTTGAATTTAGTTAAACATTCAAGTTGTTTATATCAGGTATGTTTTTGTTAAAATTGTTTTTAACTAAAATAGTTGATTTAATTTTTGGTTTAAAAAAAAATTCCATTTAACTGTGTCAGCCAGGCCAATATGAGAAATTTAAAATATTGGCTTCTGCAGGTAACTCAGTCGTCTTCACCTTCATTTTCCTGTTTGTTCATAATCTGGAAAAGGAAAAACAAGCTTTCCTGCTTTTTCAGGTCCCAAACGATTTCTCAATTTGGAATGAATTAGTCCAAAGGAAGAAAATATTCTTTCTACACAGGCAGAAGAAGCTACTGCTGGTAAAAGTGAGATTATCACTTCAACAGTCTGAATCCAAGTGCTTAAGTGACTTCCACCAGCTCACTGGTGTGACTTTCTTTAAAACATCATCAGTAAACATATATTTCTTGAATGGTTCTTATTCCCAAACTGGGTCTCTTTTACGCCTGCTGCCATTATAGGTTTTCCCTTCTAGTGAGAGAATGGTATGATAGATCTCAAATCAATGAAGGCTACACTCAGAAAGACCTCAAGACTTCTGGAATATGCTGCTCAAGCAGTTTCATTTTGTTTCTACTGCCTGTCCCTCCTGTCTCACATTTATCTCCAGACTTCTTTTCCTTGTTCAGGTCTATTCTGCCCCTAACAATCTTCCATTCATTGAACTTTTTGAAACTTTGCACTTTTAGAAAGAGGTAAGGGATTGACTCTGTGTACCCAAATTTGCAGAGGGACAATAGGGTTGAGATCTGTTATTTCTCATCTCTCTATATATTTATTTATTTAAAAACATTTTTTCTGTTAACAAGCATGTTACCTCTGGAGACACAAATCCACAGTTTGAGAACTGCAAAACTAAGCATCTCTGATGGTATCTTCTAGACTGAGCACCAAGTCCCATTCGGTAGATAGAAAGATTCACCTAAATAATCTATACAGAAGCCCCTGGAACCCCATAAAACTGAGTCCCTAATCCATGAGCTATTGGAAGTCATGTACAAAACTTTTCTTAAACATGACATGAATGTATTGTCTCATACTATAGAATTAGAATTTATAATCCCTATTCCATGATGAGATCTCTTTTGAGCTATACAGGCGAGTCTCATCTGACGCTGGGGTTACATTCCGCAATCAGCGCGTAAAGCGAAAATCACGAATAGTCAAAATTACTTTCAGTGTAATGGCGGGCGGAATCACCTGCACTACAAGTACAGAATTTAAATTGTTTTTTTTCTCTTTTTTTTTTTGCTGAATTTGCGTATGTTAAATGTGCGTAAGATGAGACTCGCCTGTAACGTATCTTAATTAAAACTATCTTTAGATAAAATTCTTTTTGAGGAAAAACCTATCCAAAAAATCCAATTTAAATAAAAAAAAAATCATTGATTTTTATCCACCCTAGCCACAGGTCATTGTAAAATAGTCTCCTTCACTGCCCATTGCAGCCAATGGGATCTGAGAGTGGTCAGCGCCTCTGCATATTAGGTCCTAGATGTCTCCGGTGGACACTCAAAATTTGCAGGTGTTTTTGAACATTTAGGCCTAAATGATTTATCCAAGGGTCAGAAGGCAGGAAATAGAACCCAGGAGTCCTGGCTCCCAGGCCTGTCCTGTGCTCCAGCCATTAGACCAGCTTGTGAGATAAGGACATGAAAATCTTTTCAAGTAAGTGATGTCCTCCTGAAAGTGGCCTTAGAGTGAACGGTGTGTGCTGTAAAGGAGAGGGTGTGTTTGGGTGTGGCTGTGAGCAGGGGCAGGTAGAGAAGCGAAGGTGTGATGGATGAGGAAATGGAGGCGCCCTTGGGGGCGGCTGGCCTGTGCTATCCCAGAGTATGAATCGTGGGTGAATGGATCACCCCTAGAGGAGATGTGTATAGGTGAGAGGTGAGCAGACTCAGCATGTGTGTTGCCTGAAAGAATCAGCGTCCTTCCCAGTGTGGAAGGAGCTTGTTAGGGTAGCTAACTCTGCCCAAGCCACCTAACTGGTTATTTAACTGGCTCTAATGAGAGGCAAAATGCTGGGATCTTAATTCCTGTGCAGTGTGGGCCCTTCCTAGCCAGCAAATGCCATGCGAGGAGCCATGAGGATGAAGCTCACAGAGCCCCCCTCAGTCTCCTTGGAGCCTCTGGCCTTTGGTCCACTTCTGGTAATGGGACCTGCCCTTGCTGCTGCGCCCAGTGCAGAAGGAAGGAGAGGATTTCACAGAAAATGGTTTGAGCTGCTTTGAAACAGGGTCTTGGACAAACACTGGGGGTCGGATGCCCCAGTGGCACGGTTTCAAGTCTCAGCAGGGGTGTCTCCGCCCTTCTCCTGTCTTGAAATAGGTGGAGTCCCAGACCGTTTGCTGTGAGCTGGGCTCTGAGACGTTTAACAACTCAGGTCAGATCCCATGGTGTTTATCCATGGCCAAAATCTGCCCCCTCCACCACTGCTGTGCAGCAAGCTTTCCACTAGCCCTCCAGTTGGCTGCTTCCTCTACCTAAGAAGTGGCTAAATTTTGGTGTTCTATATAGGCTGAGGGCTTTGGGATCCCCCTTATAATATAAGATACACGTCTACGGGGATTTTCAGAGAAGCACTTGCAAACGGTAGCTAATCAGCTTTCCAGCTGCCTTATGTAAATGCACATGGCTTGGGACCAGATGGTGATGGTCACCATTTTGAGAGAGAGAGAGAGAGAGAGCTGGGTTGTGATGGGAGCACCAGCTTTGCCCTTTGCCAGGAAACGGCTTTGAGAACTGGAGCAGGTGGTAGCACAAGTCCCCTAAATGGGGACATGCTCACCTTGCCTCTGTTGTAACTTAGGTGCTACAGTATGCCTGGAGGGAGATGATGATCTCCCCATTTTACAGAAGGGGAAACTGAGGTACAGAGGGTGACTTCTCCGAGACCACATGGCAAGTCAGTACGTGAGCTGGAAATAGATGAAATTGCATAGAGCCGAGTTTTGCTGAAAGCCCGGCTCTAAGACGCTCTTTATTGTAGCTATTCCTTTCCTCTTGTAGCAAACACCTGCAGCGTAGCCCCTAGGCCAGTTGGACAGCACATTTCTCAAGAGAATTTCCATTTCTTTAGCTTTATTCAGATTTCCAGCAGGATCCAAAGGGGATCACCAATTCAGTTACAGCAAGAAGGCTGCAGGAGGAAGACAGACAGACAGACAAATGCATACACCCTGGCTGGTTGTACATGTGAGCACATCTGCATGCCCTTGGTCAGTATTCTGATGCATGCTGCAGAAACAAGCCCATGAGGGATTGTGTGTCAGCAACAGCCTATCTGGAGGCCCTGCAGGTTGCATGCAGCATCTCTTGTCCTGGACTGGGGGTGAGTGATGGTGCTGAGATTGAAGGGAGAGACCTGGTTGTGTGTGGCGAGCCCCGAGGCTCCCAGGACTGAGCATTGCAGAGAAAGATAAACCGGCTTTTCCTCTACTTTAATCTCTCTGGTCCTTGCTGCTCCCCATCTCCACCCCCTTTGACTAGCCTCCCCAACAACCCCTGCTTTTCGTTTTTCTCCCGCGAGTCAGTGGTGGTGGAAGGGGGCTGACTGAACTGGGTGTTTCCCTGCCTCCTGCTGCAGGATCGTTTGCAGAGGGAGCAGGCAAGTTGAGGCATTGCGGTGGAGATGATTGAGATGGATGTTTGGAGGCTCCTCCAAAAGCTGAGTCCACTGAAAGCTGCAGAGCACAGAGAGTTCAGGCCTAGGTCTGGCATGAAACATGGTTTCTCTCGCTCTAGAGAAACACCGAGCGAGCCCTTGTGTTTACTTATTCCTGAGCTAGTAGCACTGTCCCAAGACATGCAAACTCCGGTCAGGCAACTGCCGGCTTCCACCGTGCAGCTGTGGGACTGGGTGGAGCCCCTCCCCACCTCCCTGAGCAGTGCCTGTTCCTGACTCAGCACCCTTTGCTGTTCCCGACCTGGCATCCCACAGCTTTGCAGAGGCTCCTCAATCCTAACCTGCACTTACTTCAGTCTTGGATCCCTCCTGCAGCCGCAGCTCTGCCAGTGGCCCTCAGTTCTGATCAGCATCTTCTCCAGTTCCAGTCCTGCTCCCCCCAGTGCCCTGCCAGGGCGCTTCAGTTCTGACCTGCAGCGCCCTGTCTGTCCTGGCTCTGGGTCTCTCTACAGCAGAGCCTGCCAAGCCCCAACTCTCTCTCTCTCGTGAGTTTAGGCTCCTGGAAGTGAAAGGCTGGGGCTGTAACTCACTGTGATGCTCCGTCCCCAGGGGTGATCAGCGGAGAGGTCTCTTCATCCTGCTGTGTGGGGTGCAGCCCCCCATACCCCGCTGCTGTTGGTCTGGGGCTGCAGTGGCTAGAGTCCATGGCACCCTTTTGCTTTACTCCAGGCCTGGTGGGTAGCTGCTCTGTCCTGTGTGGTACTGGCATGCAGAGAGCTAGACTGGAGCTGCCTGTGCCCCAGTCGGAGTGATTAGAGCCGAGGCCGAGGCTGAGGTTGCTGTGTTTGGGTCAGGCCCCACGGTGCTGGTGGCTGTCCGCTTTTGCAAGCTCTGTGTCCGCAGCAGTGACTCCAGATTGATTTGCACCGAGTAGCACCTCGGTTGCAGATCCGGCTCTGTCTCATTGTGACAACCAGGGAGGCACTGACGAGTGTTGGGCACCCCCGTCAGTGGGACCAGCTGGATGCCTCCCAAACCAACCTGCAGCCTCTGCTCTGCGCTTTCTTATCCCTGCATTGTAGTCTAGACCTTTGCCTCCGTCTGCTGAGCCTGTGCCACAAAAGAGAAATGGCTGGGAAGCAGAATTTGCTCTATATTTTTCAGTTAAATTTGCTTTCAGGAATTGCTTAGAGTCAGTGCAGGGCTCCTGGCAGGCATTTGGATGCCTGTGTGTGGCACATGGTAGTGTCCTGCTGCTGTCGTTGTGCATTCTATGTATTGTTGTACAATACAACTGTATTGTTGTAATCAACTGTATTGTTGTGTAACTGTGAGCTGTGGACCAGGTGCCCTGCTCCACCCCAGAAGCAGCTGCATCTCAGGGGTGGGTGGAATTATTCCTGTTGGTGATTGTTGGTACGGTCTGTAAAGTGCCTTCTGTCTGAGAAGAGCTAGAGGAATGGAAGTCTCCTCTCCTTCTCCCGTCAGTGGTCCAAACCAATCTTTTCTGTGTGATCTCTTCCCAGCTGTCGAGGGGATTTAGGCAAAATTTCCCTCCTTTTAATAGTTTGAGTTATTTTATTAAATAACCTCTTTTTAAAAGCAATACTTAAGATTTCCCCAGTTTTTCTGATGCTGTACTCCTGGGCAAAGCCTTAGTTAACACAAAGGTCAGGTTGAGAATGTATTAACCTGAGCATTGTGTTTTCCAAACACAAAGACCAAACACAGACGTTCAGCCTGAATATCTTTTGTTTCAGATGAAGCATAACCACAAACAAGAAAGAACAAAAGCAAAGCCTCCAGGCGAGAGCCCAGTGTGTGTGGGCACCTTTGTGACAATCTGCACTGAACTGAACACAAAATGGCTGCCTCCCACACTAGACAGTAGAGGCCTTAGAGAAGTAAAGGTGCAGCTCGGGTGGGTGCATGAGCACGATGGGCTCTGTGACCTGTAGATGGGTGAATGGCAATGTTTGGGGCCTGTATGGCCAGCTGAGATCCAAGATGTTGGAATCTCTTGAATCTTTACGTTTGGGCCTGCACTTCCATTGGTTCAGAAGCGAGAGCCAAAGTCCCAGGCTAGGAGGGAATATTGGGGTTTGTGGCTGGGTCTATCAGAGTTGTTGCAAAGTTGGCTTTTAAAACCTGCTTATTGGTTTCAGAGTAGCAGCCGTGTTAGTCTGTATTCGCAAAAAGAAAAGGAGTACTTGTGGCACCTTAGAGACTAACCAATTTATTTGAGCATGAGCTTTTGTGAGCTACAGCTCACTTCATCAGATGTATACCGTGGAAACTGCAGCAGACTTTATATACACACAGAGAATATGAAACAATACCTCCTCCCACCCCACTGTCCTGCTGGTAATAGCTTATCTAAAGTGATCAACAGGTGGGCCATTTCCAGCACAAATCCAGGTTTTCTCACCCTCCACCCCCCCACACAAATTCACTCTCCTGCTGGTGATAGCCCATCCAAAGTGACAACTCTTTACATAATCAAGTCGGGATATTTCCTGCATAGATCCAGGTTTTCTCACATCCCCCCCACCCCCATACACACACAAACTCACTCTCCTGCTGGTAATAGCTCATCTAAACTGACCACTCTCCAAGTTTAAATCCAAGTTAAACCAGAACATCTGGGGGGGGGGGGTAGGGGGGGAAACAGGCTACCTTGCATAATGACTTAGCCACTCCCAGTCTCTATTTAAGCCTAAATTAATAGTATCCAATTTGCAAATGAATTCCAATTCAGCAGTTTCTCGCTGGAGTCTGGATTTGAAGTTTTTTTGTTTTAAGATAGCGACCTTCATGTCTGTGATTGCGTGACCAGAGAGATTGAAGTGTTCTCCGACTGGTTTATGAATGTTATAATTCTTGACATCTGATTTGTGTCCATTTATTCTTTTACGTAGAGACTGTCCAGTTTGACCAATGTACATGGCAGAGGGGCATTGCTGGCACATGATGGCATATATCACATTGGTGGATGTGCAGGTGAACGAGCCTCTGATAGTGTGGCTGATGTTATTAGGCCCTGTGATGGTGTCCCCTGAATAGATATGTGGGCACAATTGGCAACGGGCTTTGTTTATTGGTGCTCTCTTTGCACCCTCCCCACGGTGGTTCTCCCCAGAGGAGCGCTTCTATCTCTCTACTTTGGGGTGGGGCCAGATCCCAAAGTCCTTCTCAAGCCAAGCTCTCTCGTCAGTCGTCGTTTGCTTGAGCTAATGGCCTCTGGATCCACTCCAAGGAGACTGTGCCCGAGATACCTTCCAGCATGGGGAGGCCAAGGTTTCCTCATCCAGAAGGATTTCTCTTTCTGCTCCTTCGCCTCCAGTCTGGGAGCTCATGTGAACCAGACACATGGTTCTCTGAACTGGAGCTTACTTACTTAGTGTATCCAGCCGGTGTGTACTGGCTGGGATGAGCAAATCCAGGGCAATTCACCAAGGACGTATGGAGAGTGAGATGCCAGTTACATCTGGACATGTTGCTACCAGCACAGGCTGCAGCTGGATTAAATTCCTCAGCCGTGAAACTCAGCAGCTTCCACTAAAGGCTCAGACTTCTGTCTATCTGTCTCCCCTTTCAGCTGAGTTTCTGCGTCTCGCTGGTCCATTTCCTAGGTGAGCCCGTATGAGTATTACGGAGCTGGGATTCTACCCTGCCGTATTTCTAGCTGTGCTGTACGTAAATACAGTGCACTGGTAGGGCCATACCTACAACCCTTGTTTTTCTGGGAATGGAGTACTGGGTGTTGTAGAAAGGGCAGCCGTGGCCATATTAGACTCTAGCAGCCACGTAAGGTACCGAGAGAGAACCAGAAACCCATGCTTTGAGCATGTAAACCCAAGGGCCTGACCTTTTGCGGTTATTAGAGATCTCGTGGCTCTGCGTATGTGGGAAGGGGCGTTGGCGCCGGTGTCCTGGTCACGTTACAATTGGGATAATTGTATCCTGCCTGTGCAATTTCAAGTGGATGCAGACCTCTCCTTCACTTCATGCCCTAAGCTGCTGCTGTTCACTCCTGTTGCTGCACCTGCAGCTGCCATGCTCCACTCTAGAGCTGGCTGCATTCCCGTGATCAGGGATGGGATTCCTACAACGTGTGTCGAGTAACGTTTGCAAAGCACTGTGGATCCCTGTGCATGAATGGGGCTGCCTGAGCTTAAAGGTCAATGTTCATGGTCTGTGTATGTGCATGGAGGAATAGCCTTCTAGGAGCTACGGACCCGATTCAACACAGCACTTCCGGGAATTCCCCTGAATCAGAGGGAACTGCTCATGGGAGCATGTGCTTAAGTGCCTTGCTGGACGGGGGGCCTATTTGGGAGAGCCAGAGACTATCCAATGGCTTTAGTGCTGAGGTGGGAAACGCTGGGATGGGTTTGTGACTAATGCAACTCTTTTCTGCCGTAGCAAGGGAGAGTAGGTTGGACCCTAAAGTGGAACATGTTTTCTGGGCCACTGACACAATGGGCTGTCACAGTTGCTCCCCGGCGTGGCAGCCAGCCGATGAGCTTGGTTCTCCCGTTCAGTCGGTGCAGGGAGAGCTGAACTCTTCCGCTGTGGATGCCCTTCTGCTTCCCTGCAGCGCTGGATAGTACCAGGGGCAGCATCTCCTTTGGCAGCAATGCCCGCTGTTTGCCATGGCTGACATCATGGCTCATGATGTGTTGCAACAGCAGCCTAAGGAGAGGAGTAGGGCAGCGTTCAACACAGCACGTGGCTCCTCGCTTTGTGCATTATCAGCCCTTTTAATTGTAGTGCATTCTACTTAGGCTGTGAAAACAACTGGGCTTCATCAACCCGCAGCTAACGCCGCCCTTTGTGCAAGTGTTCATTTAGCAGGGCCCAATCACACGCTGACGTTCGAGGGTGTCTGGCTTTTGGCTTTGACAGGAGCGGGGCGGGGGGCATGGCGAGCTCAGAGAGAGGGAAACTTGTTGGAGAGTGCAATGCAACGACCGCCCCGGCCATGCAATGTACCAGCATCCGCATGGGTTCCGCTCAGAGGGAAGTTGTTCTATGCAAGATGCCACTTGGCTGTGGGTAGCTCTGGCTGTGTGTTGGCTGATGGCATGCACAATGTGCAAGGCGCTGTCCATATGGGAGGGAAGTACAGTCCCTGCCCTGCAGAGCGGCAAAGCTAAGGGGTGCGTGACGGGGGAAGAGCTGCCTGTTCATGTTGTCCACCTGCACATGGATTCCTGTGCAAAGCTGGGCATCTGCTTTGGGGAACTCCTTTCCATCTGCCGCTGTGTCTAACTGGGTAATTAAATGGCACACACCAGAAAGCATGTTTGGACTCAGGAACTGGCAGGGGTGGGGAAATGGGATGTGTGGGAGGGTCTTCTCCCTGGAGGGGGAAGCGAGGCGAGAGTTTTGGGAATCTCCTCCTGCAGAAAAAAATATTTGGAAACTGCCTGCCATTTAGTGCAAAGCATCATCATGAACCAGAGATCAGAGGCCTCCTGGCTGGGGCGCTTTAGGAAGATCCAGAGACCAGGGGTGAGCCCCAGCAAAGGCAGGGAAATCTATCCCTCCTACCCCACTTTGAACACGGCCAAGGGAGAACCCAGCCGCCCCCAGTACAGTGAGCTGAGTGTACCCTGCTGCTCCTCATGCTCTGGAGGAGATGCCAGTGTGCTGTTCTCATTGGCCGTCCCCAATCCCATTACAGCTAGGGTGGAAATCAAAAGAATTCCACATGCTTTCCAAGGGATTAGGGGCTCCCGCTCCCCTCCCCTGGCACTGTCTGCCCGCCACCTGCATCAGGCAAGGGCTGTGCAGCAGAAGGTGCTGTCCCCAAGACAGAATGGCGTTTCTGCATGTTTTAAAATAACCAAGCTTTACTAGAGTGTGGGGGGGGGCGGCGCGGGAACGGACGACGACTGGAAAGTGTGTTGGCATGGACATTTCAGTTAAAACTATCGACTCACAGGGAGTTCCATTTTCTGGGGACGTGCAGTTAATAACAATAATCAGCAGCTCTTATAGCTCTGTTCATCAGCAGATCTCAAAGCACTTTACAGAAGAGGTCAGTGTCATTATCCCCACTTTCCTGATGGGGAAACCAAGGCACAGGGAGGGGAAGTGACTTGCCCAGGGTCAGCCAGCAGGCCAGTGGCAGAGCCAAGAATAGAACCCAGGTCTCTTGGGTCCCAGCTCTATCCACTAGGCCTCTGAAGTGCTTTAGATTTAGATTCACTTGGAAGGACAGGGAATTAAACCAGTAAACAGGAGTGGAGCCCTTGTAATACTAGTAGTGTGATGCACTGGCTTATTTGTGCATGCCATTGTCTTCTAGTAGTGGATGTAATCCGAACTGCTCCGCTGCGTGTCATAGACCCTGTACTGTGAACAGCTGTTGGAGATTCTTTAGCTCATTGTAGGGGCTTGGTTTCCGCTGGCATGAGGTTCCCAGTGACCATGGTGTGTAGCATATTGACAGCACGTTCCTAGGGAATGTGAATTTGCTGATACTTGGCACTTAGAGCTTTACATCAGTCAATCCCACTGGCCTGGGAGTCACTGATTACTGTCATCACCTTCCATTTTACACATGGGAAACCAAGGCACAGAGTGGTTAGATGACTTGCCCAAGGTCGTGCTGCAGGTTGGCAGCAGAGCCAGGGGTAGGACTCGGGAACCTGACCCTGATTCCCTGCTCCATTCTCAAACCACTAGTTAATGCTGCCTCTCTCCATACCCCTGCTATGTGGGCTAACCCCAAGGCAATAGGAATCCCCACCACCTGGGTAACAAGTGTCTTTTCCTAGCTTGGCCCAGTGCTTTCTGGATGAAGTTTCAGTTCCGTCCCCTGCTCCTGACAATTTTGGGACATATCCTTCACTCCCTACAGTGTGATCCTGCTGGAGCATGAGCTGTATGTTGGACATATGGACTCATCACGCAGACTAGGCTCTGGCTGGAATGTAGTGCTGGGTCGAGGCAGAGTGAAGCAGCCATGCTGTTAATATAGCGACCTCAAGGACACATTCTCCTGGCAGGGATCCAGCTTGTCTGATGCTGTCAACCTCTGTCCTTCCTCCAAACACTGAACAGGACGGAGCCATCGGTGATACGTGTACAAACAGCCCCATGTACTCCCGGTCTGGGACATGTGCCTGACCCATCTGGCAGTGCCGAGGAATCCCACAGGAGCAT
Organism: Caretta caretta; assembly: GCF_965140235.1. Taxonomy (NCBI): domain Eukaryota; kingdom Metazoa; phylum Chordata; order Testudines; family Cheloniidae; genus Caretta; species Caretta caretta. The sequence continues at coordinate 7,164,756 of NC_134224.1, forward strand.
GTCTGTAAGGTCTGCAGGGAAGGCCCTCTGAGCCCTGTGTCTAAGGGCTGGGGGAAGCAGGGAGCGGTCACCCGAGGGGGCAGAGACATCTTACGTACCAGGACTTACAAAAATGAGCCTCCGAACTGGGGCTGAAGATGAATCTCCAGAGGGACTGGAGCTGAAGCCTGTGCAAAGTGGGGCTGTAGGGTACCCTGGGGAAGAGAAGGGGCACAGAGAGCCCTCGGCTCCCTTCCTGCCCTGGGCTCCTCTCCCACCCCCAAATGCTTGGCCCTCGGGCCCCCTCCTCCTCAGTGCTCGCTGATCCCAGCTGCCTGGTGTCCTTCCCACACCCTGCCAGGCATTGTTTCCCCCTGGATGAGGGACACTGCAAGGGAGAATTAGCAGACTCCCCTTCTGTCTCTCCACACTGCAGCTGCAGCCAGCCTCTTGCACTTTTCCTTGGGTTGTGCAACAGACCCAGCCCTCCCCGCATGCCAGATGGTGCTGGCCTGTCCTTCCCGGGGATCCTCTCTCCATAGTCCTGATGAATATTCAGCAGTGAGACAGAGGTTCAGCTCCCCAGAAGAGCAGAAGGGGTGGGGGTAGGGCCATGCCAGCCAGTGGGAATGAACTCAGCGATGCCCATGCGAGGGGAGGGGAGCAGAGCTTGAGAGGAAGGGACCCCAGTGCTGGAGAGGGGCAGAGAGGAATGCTGGGGAATGCTGACAAGTGAGGGGCATGCACCATTGTAGGGAACAGGTTGGGGAGGTGGGGGGAGGGCTTGTGGTCTGGTTTGGTTGCCAAGACCCCTGGGTTCTATTCCTGGCTCTGCCAGACTCTGTGTCACCCCCTGGGCAAGTCATAGCGCCTTGCTATGCCTCAGTTTCCCCCTCTGGAAAATGAGGATAATTCTGATCTGCCTCTCAGGGGGCTGTGAGGCTCAGGCCAGGTCTACACAAGAAATGTTTGCTGATCTAGCCGTGGCAGCTGGGTGGTGGTTGGGTTTCGTATGGCATTTCTAAACTGTCCAAGGCCCATGGGTAGGCGCAGTTATACTGGCCCAAAAATGCTTTTGCAGACACAGATTATGTTGCTCAGAGAATCAGTATAAGCTATACCAGCAGAAGCACTCTTTTGCCGGTATAAACTGTGTCTTCACATGGGGGGCTTAGCAGGATAACCCTGCCAGCAAAGATTTCTAGTGTAGCCCTGGCCTTAGCCAGTGTTTGTCAAGTGCTCCAAGCTTATGCTCTAATAAATGTGTTAATCTCTATGGTGCCACAAGTCCTCCTGTTCTTTTTGCGGATACAGACTAACACGGCTGCTACTCTAAAGCTCCATGCGTGTCTGTGTTAGTTACCCTTCGCGCTTTCCTCCCACTTTGCAAGCCTTCATTAGTGCTGAGAGGAGACAGGTCAGCATCATTTTCCAGATGGGGAAACCGTGGCAAAAAGTGGGGCTGTGGCTCACACAGGATCACAGGGAGTCAGTGGCAGAACCAGGAATAGAATCCAGGAGTCTAGTCATTAAACAGGCTCCCCACTGTATAGGTGTTTCTGTAGTACCCACAGGGTCTGCGACCCACAGGGGTTTGGCGGGGGGATGGTTATCAGACCGTGGGGTTGCTAATAATTCCCCAGTTCCTTCTCCCCGAGAGCCTTCCAGACTCCTTGTCCCCACATGTGTCCAGGCAGGGACAGCCCCCAGGCCAGCGTGTTCTTGGGTCATGCCCTCCCTGGAGTACCGCCGGTCACTTGGGTGGGACAGGCCCCGGGCGAATGTCTCCCTATACAGGAGTGGGGTGGAGGGATGTCCTGCTCGGCTCGGTGACGAGGTGTCCTGCACACCCCTCTCCCCAGTTAAAGAGAAGTCAGTTCAGTATCTGAAGGGAGGCTGCTCTGCTGGGGCGTGCCCGCTGACTCAGCACTAGGGCCAATCTCATCCCTCCTGAGCTAGTCGGTTAGATCTGCTTTGGGGTCGTTTTTCCGTATTGTCCCATCCCCCAGTGCTATCCGAGAGCTCGGAGGGGGCGGGGGGGAATGATTGTGCCAACCAGGGTTAAACTGCCTAGTGCTCTGGGAACAACCGTCCAACCCCCTGCCCATCCCATCCCATCCCATCCCATGTCTGTCTGTCTCTATCCATCCAAGCCTGGGGATAGTTACTCCTGAGCTGGGTCTGCCTCATCGCACTGGTCTGTGCCAAAGGCTTGCCCTTAGTCCAGGAAAAGCCCCTGCTACTCTGGACGCCAGAGTGGAAGTTCCAGCTGAAAATCTGCTAGCTCCTGACAGCTGGCAACTTGGGTTTGGAAGAGAGCAACAGGTCTGCTCCTTCCAGCAGGGCCCAGTGAAAGGGCTCACTGGAATTTCCATGGGCACAGGCTGACGGCTCCCCTGGCTTTCCCAGGCCCCTCTAGGTGGGAGCTGGGATCAAGCCCCATGGCTCCCTCTTGCCTTTGCTCTGCAGCCCATACAGGCTTGTTCCTGCTGGGCTGTATCGCTCCAGGCAGCTGCTCTGGATTTAGTTTCCTGGAAGCTGGGCGGGTGGGAAGCGTTTGCTGAACTCTTCCCACTCTGGATACAGCATCTGTGCTCGGGGACAGACACTGGGCCTGGAGGGGACGAGGGGGTGCAGGGGAGGGGCTGCTTTTCTTTTTCAATGAATTAGTTGTGCAGTTGGAACAGCGGGGGCCGGTATTCACTCCCCTGCTGGCCTCCAAGGAGATGCAGAGATCCAGGGAGATGAGATCCCTCCCCCCACTTCGCCCCGCTCCTCTCCCTGTCCTTGAGTTCACACTTCTCCAGCCCCGCTCTCTGTATGGAGGCTGCTGCACTGGCAGCGTCTCTGTGCAGCTGGTTTTGTGCATCTTCCTGCCGGATCCCGAGGCACAGATGAGTGTGAAGGAGAGAAACAGCAGAAAGCGCCAGGGATGCTGAATGCTGGGGGGCAGCTGGATAAAGGCAGCAGCCTCAGCTGGGACCCCTGGCGTGGCAGGAGTTCTTGGCTGCGTAGCCCCATCTCTGGAGGGTCCCTTGGTGCCAGAGCCCGCCAGTCGCCGGGATGGTGGTTTTCCTCAGCAGAAACCTGCCCTCCCTCCTGGCTCTGTTTAAGAAGAAAGGTGAGTACAGCCTCGGTGGGACGAACCCTTGTCCTTATGTAACCCTGGCCATAGGCGATCTCCAAGCATGAAGCCTCCCTGCCCCCCTTGTGTTGTGGGGCTGGGCTGGCTCCCCGGCATGGTGCGAGAAGGATCCCGTTCTAGCTGGCTGCCTCTCTGGATCGGGCAGGGAAAGGTCACCCCAGCAGTGGCTGCTCTTGTTAGGAAGTTAACGGAATAAACCAGCGAGCTGCTTCCTGCCTGAAGATGACTCGCAGGGTGTGCCCAGGCTGGGGGAGCGATTGTGCTGAAATCACAGCAGAAAAGGGCTTGTTTGGGGTATGCACGGTCTTATGGGGGTAGACCGGGGTCCTGGATGAAGGCATTGGCCCTGGCGGGGTGTGTGAGAGGGCTCCTGGGTCCCATAAACTGGGTTGCGTGTGCTTTGTATTCTGTGTCCCAACTTATCCAGGATTCTTTGGCCCTGCTGTTTCTGCCCATGTCCGACCCTGCGGCTGGCTGGCTGGCTGCAGATGCTGCCTGGCTGGGAGAGAATCTCTTTTTCTGTGCGGCTTAGCAGGGCGGAATCCTTTCTATTGTCCTGTGTCCTTTCCCCATTGTGCAGATCTGGAGCTGCTGCAGCAGTCCGTATTTCATCTGCCTGGCTTTTAATCTGAGTGCATACATCGGGTGTGTGCAGCCGTGGCAGAGATGCTGTGGAGGAGGGGTGGTTCTCTAGCTATTTGGGTTAGAGGCCCTGTGTGTGTGCGCCCTGAAGACGGGGTGACTGGTGAAGAAGACACTGGGAAGTGTGTGCAGGGGGATGGTCGGTGCCTCTGTAGTGATTCCACGGCCTCGGTCAGCTACTCATCCTCTCCCGTCCTTTTTTCAGCACAAAGTTGTTTTTCTCTCCACTGCTGCAGGGCACCTAGAATGAGATGAGCCGTAATGGGCAAGAAATGTAGGCTGAAGGGGGAGAGCCTGTTGAGCTGACTCAGCACCCGCCTATCTCCCAGGGTAGACAGTGGGAAGCGTGACCCCCCACAGAACTCCTCCAGGGCAGGTTACTTAGACTCTGGAGCCCGGGACAGCTAGTGAGAGCCAGCTGCTGATGCCTCAGTCCACTGAGTGCTGTGTTCATGGAGGCTGTTTTGAGATGAGAATCTAGTGTGCTACCACAGGGAAGGGGATGATTTCACTGGAATGGGGTAGGAAGTGTGGCCTAAAAGATAAAGGAGGTGACTGGAAGTTAGGAGATCTGGGTTCTGCTTCTGGCTCGACTGGCTGGGTGACCGTGCACCAGTCGCAGCCTCCCTCTGTGCCTCAGTTTCCCCATTTTTAAAAACTGGGTAAATACTTCCCTGCCTCACAGGGGGATTGTGGGCTCAATTAATTCCTGTGTTTGAGGGGCTTTGAGATGCCTGGTTGAAGTGCTGTAAGGGGTGTAAATGCTGAGGTGGGAGGAGAATCTTCTGCTTTATTTACTTGTTTCGCTTCAGACTCCCACCCCCTCCCCTGCCACTTATCTCCTTTGCTGGTGGCAAACCCGCGTCCAATGTACAAACTCGCTTTCCCTTGACAAGGATGCTGGTAGATGGTTGGGCCCAGCGTCTGCACCCCCAGCTTTGTCCTTCTCAGGCAAGTGAGGATGAAACCTCCCCAGCGTTGGCAGCATTTGGGAAACCTGTCTCCACTGTATCGATTTGTTGCTAAGCTGAGAAAAGGCAGGTGGGGGGTGAGGTGTTCAAGGGCAGCCTCGAGTCAGCATGTAGAAGGCTTCAGTGTACTAGTAATTAGTGGGGTGAAGTAGGGCAATGACCTGGGCTAAGAACCAGCCTGGACTCCTGGGTTCTATTTCCAGCTCTGCCTGTGATTGGCTGGGACACCTCATTCAGAGATTAATTGATTCCAAGGCCAGAAGGGACCATGAGATCATGTCGTCTGACCTCCTCCGGAGCACAGGCCAGAGAACTTCTCCCCAGTTCCCCCTGCATTGGGCCCTATAACCTGTGTTTGACCAGAGCATCTCTTCCAAAAAGGGAGTTTTGCTCTGAAGATGACATCGGGGCAAGTCCCTTCACCTCTCTGTGGCTTGGGATAATAATCCTCCCCTCCCTCTGACAGCATCCGAGGGTGAAGTAGGGTTCGAAGGTATAAGTGCTACCTGCCTGGAGAGAAGAGGTGCAAAGCTGAGGGAAAGTGTGAGATGATGGACAGAAAGGAGAATGTGGGAGGAAGGCCTTGGGGAATGGGAAGGAGAGAGCCAGTTCGGAAGGTGCGTGGCTGGGGTGGGAACTGATCTTCAAACACAGAGTTTGGTAGGTCCCAGTTATTGTCCTGGTCATCAGCCCTTTCCCGCCTTCATCTCGGCTGGCTGTGAGAAGCCCAGGGAGAATGCTCTGAAGTCAGTGCTTCCTCCTTCCAGCCGGGCTGTGGGTTGGAGAAATGAGTGCAAATTTCTGGTGTGGATAAATAAGGCCTTGTCTATGCACGCAAGTTGTGTCACTGTAGCCATAGTGGGATAGTTACAGCAATACCAACCCTCTAGGGTGGATGCAGATCTAGTGGTATAAAGGTGGTTTTACCATGTACCGGTCTCTTCCTGTACGGGAATAGCTATACTGGTAAAATTGCCTCCACAGTAGGACTTGCTCTGGTACAACTACTGATAGAAAATCACACCCCTAACCGACAGTTATACTGGTACAAAATCTGTATAGACAAGACAAAGGAAGTAATATCCAGTAACTGGAGCAGGGGGTTGGGTCTCAAAGCCCCTAGGCTCTGTTCCTGGCTCTTCCACTGACTCACTGTATGACTCTGGGCATGTGATTTGTGCCTCAGTTTTCCCATCTGTGAAATGGGGATACTTATCTGGGAATAAATCCCACTGTAGCCAGTTAGTGACAACTTTGAATCCTGTGCTTAAACCCTGCAGCTGCTCAGAACTTCACAGAGACTATGGGGATAGAAAGTTGGTCCTCCTGTTTCATTTCCAATCCACAGGCCCCTGCCACTTGGATGTAAGGAGATTCTCTTTTAGTTATTGTCCACATAGGGACTATAACTCAGTTGAGCTATTTCGATTCCTCCTAGCGGAAGACAATCATGCCCCCAAAAGCTAGTTTATTACAATATATAGCAACTTTGTGGGGAAGAGAGGCAGTTATGATGCTTACTTAGTGTTTGTAATGTGCTTTGAGATCCTCAGATGAAAGGGGTTGTATAATAAGGACAACGGATTATTGGTCATTTATTGGCTCAAAGTTGCGCTATAAATAGCATATCAATACTATTATTAGGGGTGTATTTAAGGGCCTGACTGTTTCTCAAGGTATTTTGATCACTAGGGCAGCAGTAAATCAGCCGGCAATTACCCTCTACCCTCGAGATAATGCCAGACAGCCCTCTGGTCCCATCCTGCAAGGCACTGGGCACCCTCTGCTCCCATTGGTTTAGGATTGGCTCCTTAGTCCCTGAGGTGGCTGCAGCTCCCAGAGATGAAGTTGCAGGCTTTGGGGCTCTGTGGAGGGCTCTCCCCCGTGCTGATGTGGCCTGTCTCTTTAAGCTGCCCGGAGCTGCTGGCTCATTTGATTTGTGTGCAAGGTGCACAGATATTTCTGGTCTCAGTCATGTGATACACCCCGGGGAGCTTTCACTTATTCAGTGCATTCATTTTAAAGGCACAGGATCCACTTCCAAAAGAGCAGAGTCAGACCTGCAGCCTCCCGCTGCCAAAGCCAGGGGCTGGTGGAGAAGGTATCAGGTCACCTCTGCCAGCACAGGGCTGTAAGAGGAGCTGCCAATGAAGGGATCTGCTGCAATGGATACCGGAAATGCAAAAGCCCTGGACTCGCCTAGCTGGCTTGCTGATTCCTGCTGGCATCGCAGAGTCAGAAATGCCAGGCCATGGGGATACAGACTCCAGCAGAGGGGAGGGATGCCAAGGGGAGTGTGACCGGAGGAGGGGTTCCTGGAGCAGAGACTGCGGCCAGGGCTACGCTATAAACGTACATCGGTGGAACTATGTCGCTCAAGGGTGTGAAAAATCCACCCCCCAAAGCAATGCAGTTAGGCCGACCTAACCGCTGGTGTAGGCAGCACGAGGGCGATGGGAGGGCTTCTCCCGTCAGCATAGTAGTGTCTTCACTAACGTGCAACAGCTGCACAGCTGCAGCTTGTTAAGTGTAGACCTGCCCTGAGCACTGACCTTCCCCAGCAGGGCCAGGCCCTCAGCTATCTAGCTTTGCCCCTAGCTTTGTCAGGGAGAGCGAGTTAACCCTGGCCGTGCCCCGCAAGGGCGATGGAGATCCTCTTAATGCTTAGGAAGGATGCACCGAGCAGGCACTTGAGAGATCTGGGGTCAGTTCCCGGTTCTGCCACAAGTTGCTGTATAATGCACTGAATCTACCCTGGGCCTCAGATCCTGTCTGTACAGGATGGGATGGCCCCTCCCTACCTGCGGCCGGGCTGTGAGGGGCTCGCATGGCTGGATGGGCGTTGGGTGGAGCCCTAGGGGTGAAGCAGGAGTCGTCGGCATCCCATTGGTGTGGCCAGGGGTATGTGTGAGCAGGACCAGGTGGGAGCGAGAGAGCCTAGGCCTCCAATGAGTCCAGGGGACTCACGCCTGCTGCTTCCCCAGAAGTCCCCCAGTGCCCCCCTATTTGCACATCTGCTTCTATTTGGGCTCCCCCCCACGTTCTGTAATGCACTCTCCCCTCTGCACCCCCCCGCCCCCCATCCGGGGCACCAGGATTCCTTCAGGCCGGGTGGCTGCCCCACTCTGCTTCCGTCTTACTGACAGAGTCAGTCAACCAGGAGTGAGGGTGGGAACAAATAGTTGTCCCCGATGAAGTCACCGCACCGGGAAGCTGTGAGTGTGAGGGCAGCTCAGCACTGATGGGGGCAGGGGGCCTGGGCCTGGAGCTGCCTCTTGCTGTCTCCTCCCCGTCCCAGGAGCCCCGGCTGCAGGTGCTGGGATGTGGTGGTGCAAGGCTGATTCCTTTTGCCTTCCCAGGCTCTGCCAAGGCTGAGAACAAGAAGAGGCTGAATGTCCAGTACAAGGCGGGAGCGGAGCAGCCCGACAATGTCTTCTTCCCCAGCAGCCGCCCGCCGCACCTGGAAGAGCTGCACAACCAGGCTCAGGCAGGGCTCAAATCTCTGCAGCACCAAGGTACGATCCGTCCCCCACGGGGCTGCTTGTCCGCTCCAGGTACTCTGCTCCTGCTTTCACCTGAGCATGCATCCAGGGGGAGAGGGTCTCCCAGGGGGTGGGGCAGGCCCAGGTGCTCCCTGGGGATACAAACGAGGCACGGCACGCCCTGGTGTGAGGCAAGCGTCAGAGGACGCAGCACTGGTGCAGCCGACACACTGAGGGGAGGAAGAGTCAAAGCAGGAGGGGGTCACATAAATCTGACACCCCCCCCCCGGCCCCCACCCCCCAAATCTCACTCTCTCACACAGGCCCAGTATATATGTTCCAGCAGCCTGCACCCACCCATGCTGCCACTCACACCCCCCCGCGCCTGCTTCTTGGTTGGACAGGCGGGGCTGTGGGTGGGCTGTTTTTGTGTCTGACCAGAGTCCAGTCACTGTGGGCCTGGCAGAGAAGGTGGAGTGGTTGCAGCTGGGGGGAAGGGGGCGTATTGATCTGCAGGACACGCAGGGCCAGCGTCACCTGCTGTCCCCCAGCCCTGCTCTGGGCTGCTCCGTTCCTGCGCCCCAAGGCCGGGGCCTCCAGGCACAGCCGTTCCGCCAGCCCACAGTTTGATGGGACTCCTCCTCTCTTACATTTTCCTTAGGGATTTTTTTCCATCTTTCCTCTTCCAGAAAAACAAAAACAGACCAGGAGTGGCTGGGACTACGGAGACAGCAACAGCATCCAGGTGGGTGACTGCCTTCACCCCACCCGCCCCTGCCCGTGGTTCTCTGGGCTAGGGTGCTGGTTGGCATGCAGTGCACTCTGCTGATACACAAAGCAGTCATTGCCCCTGCAGTGGGGGCAGGTACAGTGCTGGGCGGGGAATGTTCCTGGGTGCCCCCCCCCCATCATGGGGAAGGCCTGGGCATCCCCGAAACATTGTCTCTTGGGTGCCTTCCCACTCACGCTGGGTCTAAAAGAGCCTGGCAGTGAGGGAGCATCCTGGCAAGCAGCTTTTAGGGGGCGATGGCCGAGGAAGGGAAACCCTGGGGGTTCAGGAGGGACACAAGGAGCTGAGAGATGCAATCAGATGCTGTGGCACTAAGAAGCAGCAGGACGTATGAGCTGATAGGGCTGAGTCCTGATGCATACTTTTCCGTTCACTGGAGTTATTCCCTTAGGTTTATCTTGGCAGTAACAAGTGGTGGGGAGGGCCTGCCCAACTGTGACCCACTTGGCCCCATGTCCACAGATCCTCCCCAGTCTCTAACAGCCAAAAAATGCCCACCCCTTTGGCCAAAGTTTGGTTTCAGCCTGTCTCTGGGCCTCTGACCCTCCTCCGCCCACGCCCTTCCCACTCCTAGAGCCTCACTGCCTGTATTTGCTCCAACAGCTGACTGTCTGGTTTTTTGCTTTCAATCTGCCACCAAAGGGGTTACGAGAGGCAGAAAGCTGAGAAGTGAGACTGTAACTCAGTAGGGCAGACAGAGCCACTGGGGAAGGCAAACCTGAGACCTCTGTCCTACACAGTACCTCAGATAGAGCCCTGTGGGGCAGGTTCTGAACTCCTCCATATCAAATGTTTGAGGGAATTTGGAGAAGAGCAGCAAATATGATTCATATGCTGGCATGGTTCATCTAAATGTATCCAGCTGGGCAGAGGCTAAGTGGAGGGTACCTTTGTCTTCGGCAGCATAATGCTCGCTATGCCTTGTGAGAGAGGGATTATCATCTCTGCTTTGCAAAATGGGGAAACTGAGGCAGAAAGCAGGTAAGTGACTTGGCCAAGGCCAGCCAATTAAGCCACTGGAGATGGAGCCCAGATCTCGTGACTCCCAGCTTGAACGACAAGACTATTCATATTGGCTGCAGACACCCCAACTGCAGACCATTGATTTGGTTGCCATATTATCAAGCAAGGAAAATGTAGGTTGAATGTCAGGATGTATTTCCCACAGATAGGGTCTGCTGGGCTATGAAACGGTCTCCCAAGGGAATTTGGGGGAGCCCCAGAGCTGGCGATGTTGGAAATGAGACTGGACAAAGCTCTAGCAGAGCAATGCAGCGCTGGGCTGCGAGCTAGCAGCCTTAATGCCCGTGAGTGTGTAGATGGGGGAGGGAGGAGGCACAGAGAAGAGGAGGGGAAGATGGACAGCGTGGTGGTTTTCAGAGAGAGGCAGCAGAAATAAACTGCAGGGTGTTGCTGGCAAATGCAGCTGCCCATTTGCCAGCTGGGATTTTGAGCTGCTGTTTCACCCAGGGAGGGGGCTCTGGGGTCCCGCTGCGGCAAATTGCAGCTCCACCGCTGTGCAATTGTTTGCATCCCTCCCAATGCCCTTCCTAATCATCTACAGCCAGGCTGCTCCCTCATTCCCATCTGGCATGTTCGAGAGGCACTCCCCTCCCTTGGGCAGAAAGAGATGAAATCCGGGAAGCTCAGGGTGCACGTAGTGGTGCCGAGGGCTGGGTGGAACTCTCCTTCTGGCTCACATCAGGGTTATGCCAGTTTGGCTGCACTTCGCTTGGGAGCCAGGTTAAATTCAACTGCAATCAGTGCATCCCCAGTCAGACAACTGCAGCTGGCCACTCGCTGCTAAGGGCTCATTTTCACGGGTAGGTGAAGTAGGCAGCGCCATCTGGTGCCAGGTCAGGTCACTGCTGGGCATTCATTCCCTCTTGCTGGGCCCTCTCTGTCAAGGGGGCCCAAGGGCTGGCTGAACGCAACCTGGGGCAGAGGGCTTTCCCGCCTGCCCTCTCTGGCCCCATTTCCTAGTTGGGAGGGTTCTGCCTGCATGCAGATGGGGCTGACTCATAACACTGGGCCTCCGAGAAGTTTTATGTCTTCAGAGTGCGTAGCTGCTGAGTCACTTTCTGGCTGAGAAGGGGCCCAGTTGGGGGACTCTGATGCTGGGGAGCGGCTTGCACAAGGAGGGAGGCATCTGTTCCTATAAGGCTCAGGACTTATTTGAACCTGTTCTCCTCCCCATGCAGTCTTCCCACACCTCTACGGAGGAGGATGAGATCTCCTTCCGAAGCAGGACCCAGTCGTGCACAACGGAGAATGCCTCCGAGGATGCCCTCTCCATCCGCTCGGAGATGATCCAGAGGAAAGGTACTAGCCACGGGCGGGGTGGGAGTTTTGGGGAGGGAGAGCCATCTCAGCAGTCTGCTCTGGCGAGAGTGAAGCACAAAATCCAGCCGAGACGTGTGAGCTGGGGTTTGGGTGGCCTGAGGACTGCTGGGTGATTCCACAAGGGACATCAAGTCTGCCCTTTGGGCCAGAGGTTGCAGCTGAGATGGGGGGAGGGACTGTTCCGGGATTAGGGCAGGGCCGCTGGCAGGGAGTGGTAGTACTCTTCCAAGCTCTGCCCAGGGTAGCTGCCACTCCCAATAGATTGTGCAGATGTTCGTTGTATGCTCACACAGCTGTCAGGGCTCCACTGGTCGTCCTGAGCCTGGCTCCCCTGCACTGGGGCTGGACTGTGCTCTAGGGCAGTAGCAGGGAGAACTCCTGGCAGAATGACACCGGAATGGTGGGAGATCATTTCCCTGATAGTTTTGTCAAGGTTTACCAGGACTCAGTTTCCACGCAGGCATTCCTTCGTTAGCCCCAATAGCTACTCGGTGTTGATTACATCCAAAGTATCAATATAAACATAAACAGCCTTATATTCGATACCCAGCTACAGTCCATTTGCAAGCATTGGCCAAGATACTTACAGCTGGTTCAGACCTGGGAGACGCCTTCCCATCATGGCATGGCTCCAGAGGGGTAAGGAACGCTCTGACAAAGCAGGCCTAGAACGCGGGGCATTTTGTGCTCTGTAACAAACAAGCGACGGCATTGCTGGTTATTGGACCTTCACTAAACTCGGCTATAGCAGCTGAGAGCTGCACTCTGCTTTCTCCAAGGTTTTCTTCTTATCTCACTTTGCCATATTTTCCCCTGCTACTGGACTAAGCATTTCCTGCCAATTATTCGCTGCACCTGGTGCCCAATTACCCATGTTTTCTTTATTTCTAGTGCTTGGCCCAACCCTTAAATAAGATACCTGGTATTTCCAGGGTTGTTACAAGTTTACCACAAACAGTTCCCCTTTCTTATGGTCTCAGTCTTTTTGGTCACAGACCTGGGGCCTCTCACTTATGGTAAAATCCAACCTCAGTTTAAAACCATTGTTTACTTAGGTCTGATGTGGGCCTGTGTTCCTACAGAGGCGCAGACCGTGGGCGGGCGACGTCACAGTGGCTGGTCCCTGCTTACCAGTCTGGGACTTTATTTCATCGTAATTGCATTTCAGGTTCCACCTTCCGGCCTCACGACTCCTTCCCCAAATCCTCAGAGAAGGCAGGGAAGAGGAGGAAGGAGAGGAGGACGACGGTGCTGGGCATCCCCCAGCATGTCCAGAAAGAGCTGGGTAAGGAGGGCAGATGGGCCTTGCTGGAGGGAGAGCTCAGGAACAGTGGCTGCTCCGTGTGCATGAGTGAGCCAGAGTTCTCTCCCTGCTGAGACTTCAGCTTCGGCTCAGGCTAGGAGCTGGCTTATTCCTAGAGGTCCCCCTGCCACCCCTTTAGCAGTGGAGTGTCCAAGGGGCGGCGGGGAGGAGTCAGAGTGTAAGGCAAAAGGGACCACCAGAGCCCCCGATCTGACCTCCTGTGTAGCAGAGGCCCTCACCCCATCCAGCCGCGTCACACCCTGCCCGACAAGCAGAAGCAGACCATGGTATTACAGCCCTCAGGAGTCTGAACTCCTGGGTGTCACAGGGAGAGAACAGGCGGACTGAGCTGCACTGAGGCCCCGGCCTGGCCAGCGTTGATTAAGTGAGCCCTGCCAGCCCATAGTAACCCCTGTATGCAATCAGCAAGGGCTGCCTGCCCGCCAGGATCGGTTTATAATGATACGGGTTTTGCTCCTATCCACCCTCAGGTCTGAGAAACAGTCACGAGCTGAGGAAACGCCCTGGCAGTGATTCCCCCAGAGACGGCCCCAGGCAGGGCGGGAGCCCCCCCAGCATGGCATCCCAGCCCTTGGTGAATGGTGACGAGGCAGACGGTGGCACAATCCACATCCCCACCATCAATGGAAACCTGCAGCCCCCACCAGCCCCCAAGGGCGGCGCTCGCATATCCCTGCAAGCCCTGGAGGAGGCAGAGTCAGACGCAGCCATCCAGAGGCACATCAACCGCGTCTACTATGACGACATGCTGCTGGGGAGGAGGACGGCAGCCAAGCTGTCTCCCTTGCTGAGGCCGAAGTCACTGGCTGTGCCGGGCATGACCACCAACGCCAGCCCTCCTCCGGAGCTGCTGGGCCCTGTTATGTCCATTTCCCCCCAGGCCACCTACATGTCCAAGATCATTCCCAACGCCGTCCTGCCCCCCATGGTGGACGTCATCGCGCTGAGCAGGAGCAGCGTGCGGACGCTGAGCCGCTGCAGCCTGGTTTCCTCCAGCCCAGCCTCAGTCCGCTCCCTCGCCCGCTTCTCGGAGCCCGGCGGCCGCAGCCGGAAGCACTCCTCCTCCAGCGACAACTGGAGCCACTCCCAGTCCACGGAGACCATAGTGTCCGACAGCTCCACCATCTCCTCGCAGGGCGGCTCCGACAGCAGGAAGGGGGGGGCTGGGCCGCCCAGCGAGGCGGATACGGCAGGCCGGTCCGACACGGACCAGCTCAGTGTCTACAGTGCTGCGAGCTGCACCAACTCCTGTGCCAAGGCCAGGCCCGCCTACACAGCCCACGGCCTGCTGGCAGCGGGGCTGGGGGGCAGCAGTGGCAGGGCCTCCCCCGCGTACAGCACCGGCAGCATGGCGGGCAGCTCGGACACCGTGAGCGTGAGGAGCGACCGCTCTTCCACGCGCAGCGTGTCCCTCAGGAAAATGAGGAAACCGCCGGCGCCCCCTAGGAGGACCCACTCCCTGCACCAAAGGGCTGAGCAGCAGCAAGCGGTGGGCGAGGGGGGGCAGAAAGTGCTGGGCCTGCCCCCTAAGCCAGATCCCCGACACCAGCGTGAGCCGTGGACACCGTGCCTGGAGAGCCAGAGCCCCCTGGGCGAGGACGAGGTCTTCTCGCCTGGCTCGCTGAGTGAGACCAGCAGCATCCGCTCCGAGAGCCTGGCCTACTCGGCTGATGCCAGCTCCCCCGACGTGTCCCGGTGCAGCCCGGTGCCGGGGGAGAAGCTCCAGAGGGAGGTGGAGGGGGTGGCCGTCATCCTCAGGGAGCAGCAGGCCCCCTCCAGGCAGAGCTCCCCCGAGGGATTCAAGCGCACCATGTCGCCCTCCAGTGGCTATTCGAGTCAGAGCGGCACCCCTACCCTCCCCACCAAAGGGCTTGGCTCTCACGCCTCGTCTCCAGGAAAGAGGAGGCCCCAGCCAAAGAAACCAGAGAGGGTCTGCTCGCTGCAGTCTCCTGTGCTGTCCATCTCCTCCTCCCTGGCATCCTTATCCTCCTCCACCTCCGACCCAGCCCCTGCAGAGACCGTGGCGCCCCCAGCTGGCTCGGCCCTTTCCTTGCAGAGTAGAATGGACGGGTTCATTATTCCTCCTCACCCCAAGGTGCTGGCCCCTATCTCCCCCCCGCCTGTCAAACTCCGGCAGGCAGCGCCTTCTGCCAGCCCCGCTGTCTCCTCCCCTGCCCCGAGCATGGCCATCCAGGAGCCCTCGGTGCTTCCCAAGCCCACTAGCAGGTCACCCCCTCCATCTCCTCCACCTCCCTACCATCCTCCACCACCACCAGTGAAAAAGGGTGAGGCAAGCCCAGAGGCCCCCCACTCAGAGACTACTCAGGAGGTGCCTCAGGACCCCTCGTGGCCCCCACCTCCCCCCCCAGCGCTGGACGAGCAGGATCTGTCCATGGCGGACTTCCCTCCTCCAGACGAGGCCAGCTTCTCCACCCTGCCAGAGCCTCTCCCTGCCGCGGTGTCTTCCTCTGTCGCAGCCCAGCCAGAGCCCACGGGCTCAGAGCAGCCGGCCAGCCTGAAAGCAGCACCCACGGGGGATGGTCCAGGGGCAGCCTCGCTCGCGTTCTCCACCAAAGTCTCCTTGAGGATTCAGCAGCACCAGGGCCTGTTGGCTGGATCAACACTGCCAGCTCCCGCCGTGGAGTTGCCCATGCTGATCACCGTGCCCACATCAGCCGGAGCAACACCCAGCTTGCAGCCTAGCCAGCCCAAGCCTGCAGTGGCTGCAGCCCCACCCCCTGCACCTGCGGCTCCAGCCCCGCCCATGGTTCTCCAGCCTCAAGCAAGCCTGAAGAAGACAACGAATGGCTCCCGGCTGGATCCTAAGAAGGAGCCTGTCTCTCGAAGTAAGAGCAACCCCACGCCAAAGGAGGACGCTAACCTCCCCATCGTCACTCCCTCCCTGCTGCAGATGGTGCGTCTGCGCTCGGTCAGCGTTCACGCGCCGGCCGGCCCGGGCAAGCAGACGCCTGGCCAGAATGGACAGGGCGCCGATGGCCTAGGGAAGCAGGCTCAGCCTGTCCCCCAGAAACCCATCCGCAAGTCGCTGTCCCTGCGGCAGTCCCCTTCTTCCAAAGACACCGTGCCTTTGAACCAGCTGCAAAATGCCGTACGGCTGAAGACTTCCACCTTGTCCTCCAGAGACGCCCCGACCTCCAGACTGGTGGACAGGACCAATGGCAACAAGCTGACTCTCCCAGGTCACGCGGCCTCTGGCTTGGAGCCCACCGCTGGGGATGCCAAGGACGGCCAGGTGTCCCCCATCCACAAATCACCTGCCTCCACCGCCAGCTTCATCTTCGCCAAGAGCTCCAAGAAGCTGGTCATAGAGACCCCATCTTCCCCGGAGGCTCAGGCCGACCTGAAGAGGAACTTGGTAGCTGAGCTGATGAATTTCTCCGGGCAGCGTTCCACAGTCCCAGCAATGACCCAGCAGGGCCAGGTGCCCCCTGGCAAGTCACAAGCACAGAGGAAGTCCAGCAAGATTCCACCTCCCATAGCCAGGAAGCCTTCGCTTGGCATGGGGCAGCGTCAGTCACCTGTGAGCCCAAAGCCGCAGGGGGAGGAAGTGCTGAACTGTTCCCTACCAGACAGTAAAGCAAAGGCTCCCTCGGCCGAAGAGAACAGGACTAAGAGCGAACTGTCTGTGAACGCGGCCCCCGCAGCCAAGAGCAACAGAGCCGGGCACCTGGCAGGCCCAGAGACGCCATCGCAGAATCCCCCTGCACAAGGTACAGAGGGATTGGGGAGTGTGGGAGAGGAGGTGCCGATTGGAAAATGCAGGGTGTAACAGGGTAGTGTAGGAGCCAGGCAGCTTCTCATTTCTGCCAGTGCACCCCAATCCTGACCAATGTTCCCTCTAATTTTTGACAGGCCATGTGTGCAAAAAATTTCTTCTGTGCAAATTGAGCTTCTGTGCAAATTTTTGTGCGTGCAGTGTTTCGCCGTGTGTGCGGGGTTTAGGATCTGTGTGTGCACGCACATGCCCACAGCTTAGAGGGAACAGTGATCCTGACCTGCAGCCCCTCACTCACAGCTGTCCATGTATGCCAATCCCAAACTGCAGCCCCTTCACAGCTGTCAATGCACTCCAATTCTGACTTGCAACCCCCCACTTGCAGCTGTCAATGCACTCCACTCTCAGCTGTTAATGCACCCCAATCCCAACCTGCAGCCCCTCCTCCCCTCCACTGCAGCTCTCCTCCCGCATAACTCTTCTGCTGTCCTGCACTCACCCTGTCTCTCTACCAGCAGGAACAGGGCTAGAAAACAAGACAGAGGATGATGATGGAACCCTCTGGAGAACAGCTTAGTGCTAGGCAGGGATGGTGGGGAGAATTGTGACTTTCTCTGACCCATCTCCTAATGCCTGAATCAAAGGGAGACGAGGAACAAACGTAGCCCTGTTAGGATCCGCACTAGCGCTGGCTGTTTGGCCCAGTTTGACCCCATCCCTCTATCTAAACATCAGTCAGTCCAGAAACAACCTGGCTCAAAGCTGCTCGGAAACAGGCTGACATGCTAGGAGGTAACTCTGGCTCTTGGGGCAATAAAACCGTGGCTGAGGGGGGTTGCACAAGCCCAGGCTCTTCAGCTTTAGAAACCAGCCGCGTCAGGAGGTGGCCACCCTCTTGGCTGACCCCAAGATTGAACCAGGGGCTTCCAGAGCTAAGAGCAGGGCCTAGAGCCCCCAGCTCTGTAACGGGCACAGCCGTTCCGTGGCTCAGACAGAGGGGAGCCTGTAACCCATGCTGCTCAGTGTGCTGGGCTCAGTATAAAAAGCTCGGGCCGGAGGCTGGGGTGGATGTGAAGCAGCTGTCACCCCACCTGAGCGCCGCCCGGCTCTGACGGGAATTGCTCTCCTTTTCCTGCAGACAAACGGGAAGAGACAGCCTGAAGGATGACGCTGCTGTGCTTGTGCCCTGACCTCCAGGAATACAAATCTCTCTCAGGGACCTGAGCAGGTGAAAGGATGAGCGTGGAGCTGGCATGACTGACTAAATGGAAGCAAACAGCCTTAGCCTCTGATGGCCTTGATATTTATGCAAAAACTGGTGTTGGTTTCACTTTCTTCAATAATACAGCTTTATTGTGCTTTTTAAAAAAAAAAAAAAAAAAAAACTAAACCAAACCCTGTCCTGGAGTCCAGTGCCTTGCCCTTCACCCGCTGGATTTGCCGGTTTTGTTGGTGCAGGAGGGAAGGCTACAGAGAAGCCGCTGTGAGGCGTGTGTCGGGGGGTGTTTTTATAAGACCACACTGCACCACCTGAAGCATGGCCTCCTGGGTGGGGAGAAGACAGCCTGGCTGGGGACTTGTTTTTCCACGGCGCAGAGGATCGGCTCTGTTCTGTGCACCTGAGATGGCATGAAATCAAAGCAGCTCTTCAAAAGAAGCTGAAGGCGCGTCCCCAATGCTACGGACTTCATGGCTGGCTGGCCAAGGAGTTCCTTTGCCAGCTTTGTTGCAGGGGATCTTCTCTCCTCGTGTTCCAGGACACGCACTGTGTGGTGCTAGATATGCCCCGACTAGCTTTGGAAAGGTACAGCACCAGGCCTGAGGCGCGCGGAGGCTGGCAGCAGCTTGGCCGATGTGCGGTAAAGGCCTCTGTCTTGCTGGGTGGCCTCCCCACGCTCGAGGACCACTTCACTGAGAACATGCAGGGGGGTGAGTCTGTGCTGAACAGGCCCTGGCTGAGAGTGGAGGGGAAATGGGGCCCAGGCTGCTAAAGACCTCCGAGCTCCTACAGCAGACAACGCAGGTGGCCAGGGCCCAGCTTCCTCCTGTGTCAGGCTGGCTGCTGTCCCCTCGCTCTTTAGGGCTGTTACAGGACAGTGGGCAGGCAAGGCCAGGGTGCCAGAGGGGACGTGCTGTGTGAGCCTGGCCTCCTGTGCTCGTGAGTGCAGGCTCCCTACCTCTGCTGCTCCGGCAGGGGAGACGCGTAAGTTCCCTGGGGCCAGTGGTAGTGTGTAGGCACAAGGCCCTCCCCACCCACGCAGCTGGGCAAGGGAGCAACCCCAAGGCAGTGCTTGGACCCTAGTGTGTTGTGGGGGGGCCCCGCCTGACTGGCTCTACTGTCCCTTTGGCTGTGCCGTGCTCTGAGAAGGTGGGGATGGGGCAGGCCCGCAAGGGCTCCTTGGGAAGTTCTTTTGGGGGCAGGGAGAAGCAGGGCTTAGGAGGATCCCACTGCCAGTCCCGAGGGAGCTGAACAAACCAGGCTCACGCTGCTTCATGTTACATGCTGCTGAGGCTCAAGCTACAGCAGGGGCAGGCAAACTTTTTGGCCTGAGGGCCACGTTGTGTTTCCAAAATTGTGGGGAGGGCCGGTTAGGGGAGGCTGTCTCTCCCCAAACAGCCAGGCGTGTCCCAGCCCCCACCCCCTATCTGACCCCCCCAGGACTCCTGCCCCATCCACCACTCCCTGTCCCCTGCTGCCCCATCCAATGCCCCTTCTCCTTTCTGACTGCCCCCGGGACCTCTGCCCCATCCAACCCCCCTGTTCCCCACCCTCTGACCACCCCCCGCCAACTCCCCTGCCCTCTATCCAACCCCCCCCTTCCCATGCTGCCTGGAGCACCGGTGGCTGGCAGCGCTACACCCATGCCACCCAGAGCCCCGGGTCAGCCCACAGCTCTGCAGCCGCACTGCCCAGCCGCCCAGTGTGTTGCGCTGGCCGCATGGCACGGTTGCGAGGGAGGGGAGACAGCAGGGGAGGGGCCGGAGGCTAGCCTCCCCAGCCGGGAGCTCAGGGGCCAGGCAGGAGGGTCCTGTGGGCCATAGTTTGCCTACCTCTGAGCTACAGCTTTGCTGGCTGAGGAGCTGGAAAGGGATTTATAGCCAAGCAAGCAGTTAATCAGGCAGGCAGCCTGCAGTGCCCATCTCAGGGCCCTGCAAAGCTGCGGTTAGCCACAAGTGGCCCCTTAGGGGAGCGTTCAGCCCCCTTTTCTTTGGGCTGTTCGAAAGCACAAGCCCCAAGCTGCTGCCCTGTGAGTCTGGGGCGCTCGGCAGGAAGTGCAGGGGAGGACTCAGTCACTGCAGGGCGCGATTACCCTTGAGCTGCAACCAGCCAGGGCCTGTCTGGGACAGAAGGAAGGGCTTCCTCCCACACTGCCAGCCTTCTGGGTCCAAGGGAGGAGAATCTGGACACTGAGGCCTCTCCAAGCTCCATAATCTCTACCCTGAGAGATTCCACTGCCCTCATGCTCTGTAATTTCAGAGTTGTGCCCTCACCCCAGCCAGGCCCTGTGTGTACACAGACAGCCCTGGGGGAGGGAGAAGCTTTTCAGATACCCTGTAGCAGGGAGTGACACTGGATGCAGCATTAAATGAGACCAAAAGCCTGAGTTTTACATTCATCCCTGGTCTCTAGAACCAGGCACCTTGATTTCTGTTTCTTTAAACATGGGGTCATGCTTTGATTTCCTTGATTGTAAAAACCATCTGCCTTGAGAAGCTGCAGAGTAACAGTTACAAGCTCTGTCTCTCTTTGGTTAAAGATGATGATTGAAATTGGCTGTCTCCTTTGCTTCTTGGCTAACAGTCGGGGGTTTCCCTCCTCCAGGGTGGCTGGAGTGACAACAGGGAGACCCCTATTTGCATAACTCACCCCTCCTCCCCAAAAGCCTGGAACAGATGAGTCACCCAGACAGACACACAAGCTGTTTAGTTTTTCACCCTAACGAGGGAGAAGTTCCAGAACCTTGCTGGAGTCCACAAGGGCCTCAGCTATTGCTTTTACATGGAAGGTGCCCAGCTACCCCCCTGGAGGGTGGCAGTGTAAGTTGTCCAAGGGGTTAACCCCCTCAGCGCTGAAACCTGTTCACAGATGGACAATTGCCCGATCCATGCTCCTCCTGGAGGTCTTTCAGCCATTCACGTGGCTACCCCCTCTGCTCTGCACGGGATAAGAGACCGTAAGGTCCAACTGCAGTCATGCCGTTGCTTTCACAGGTCCCCTGTCGCCGTGCGAAAGAAGGAGCAGGAGTAGCCTCTGCTGCTGACAAAGGCTCTAGTGTCTCCCCAGGCAAACAAATCCACTCAGTAATAGTCTGAAAGGTGGAACCAGCTGAGGGGAGCCGGGGTGGAGTCAGCGAGTGCTGGAGGACAGGTGTCCACAGCACTCTGCGCTGCAGTTGGGCTATGGCTCAGCAGAAGGAAAGAAGTGGCTAGAACTCCCCTCCTGCCCCTAGAGGCAGGCCCCTGCCTGCACCAGACCTTTCCGGGGAGAGGACTCAGAGTTCCCAGGCTGGCAGGGGGCTCAGCGCAGTTAATCCTGCCTGCACGTTCTAAGATCCGGCTGTTGGCTCCAGCAAGACAGTCCCATCCCCCACCACACACGCCTCAGGTCAGTTTCACACTTTATTGGGGTTTTTAACAATTGATGGATGATTTCAGATTCAACACTAAAGGGAGAGGACCCCCACCTGCAGCCCCATGGGCTGAGTGCCAAAACCCTGTTCTGCAAGCCCAGGGACAGGCTTGCCAGAGCAGCCCTGCTGCCTGTTAGAGCAGCCGTGAGCATCTAGAGAGCCCTGCGTGCCCTCCACAGGCCCAGCCCCATCGTCTTCACAGTTCAAGCCCTGCACCAAGCGCATGTGGGGCTGAGGCAGCTGCAGGGTGACGGTCATTACACAGGATGCCACGCAGTCCCTCTTCCCCTGTTACAAACTACACAGGTTCTTCCCAAAATTACCAGAGCTTTCCAACAGCAGCAGCTGCCGGTCAGGCTGCCAGCCCGTTCCAGTGCAACCTTCAAAGCCGCTGGAATCCACCCACAGAAAGTCAGATGACAGCCCGTGCTTTTACACAATCACAGCGTTACCCCTGTTTCAGACACGTCAGGAGAGCCGCACGTAGGAGGACTCACAGGGGAAACAGACAACTGGCTGCAGCCCTAGCTCCTGCTGGGGGCTCAGGAGCTACATGGTCCCCCTGAGTCATGCTTGGCCTTCTCCAGAGATCAGCTGGGTGGGAACAGGTCCATGGCAGCTCAAAGGGAAACAGGTTGCTTCTGGAGGCGAGTTCTCCACTGAACCTACCTAAGTTCAGTTACAAGGTGTGAACCATCTACTGCATTTCGCACATTCAGCCTCTGAGCCCCAGGTGCTTTGGGCCGAAGCTCCCTCACTTAGAGGCATGCTGCAGTGGGGGGAGCGTGGCCCTGCAGCGATTGTGGAGGAAGTTGGGGGAAGAGAACCCAAAATGGAGCAGTGGATGACAACAGGTGAGGAGAGGACAAGAGGGACGGGCTGGCACTTGTTAACTGATGTTTCCGCCCTTCAGTGTTTTACACGAGATGTTCCCCAGCTTAGTCATGAAATTCTTCTGCTTCCACTGGGCGACACAGTCCTCAGAGATCCGGAAGTCAGCCTGGGAAGAGGCAGGGGGGTGATGTGTTGGACTGGCTAGCCAATCGCACATGCAGCTGGGAATCCTTGTCTGGGGCCCTCACCACCTCTCAAATCCCTGGGGACAGGCACCCTACTCCTGCCAGGCCCAAGGAGGGCATGCCAGCTAAAGGTCTAACAGGGAATGCCGCCATGTAACTCACATTAAGGGCAAAGGGGGCCCGTAACCCTCACTGTAGGCACCAATAGTGAAGCAAAATGGCAGCACAGGCAGCCCCTGCTGTAACTCCCCTCTGTCACTGTTTTCACCAGATGATCCCCAAGTGCTTTCCAAGCAATGAGCGTAGCCTCCTAACCTCCCTACAAGATACCCTGCTCCTCATTTTACATTGGGGAAACCGAGGCATAGAGCAGGAATGTGCCTTGCCCAAAGCCGTGCAGCAAGTAAGTGGCAGAGCAGAAAAGAGAACCCAGGAGTCCTGACTCCCACTTGCCCTCTCTGACCACTGCCCTTATGTCCCCTTTGTAGTGGCGACAGCCTGCCAGCTGCTAGGTAACAAGACCCCCTGAGATGGACTGGGTCTAAACAGGTCTCTGCCAATAGCTGCCTTCTTGGCCTACCCCAGCCTCACTGCCAGTCAATTGACAGCTGGCAGATGCCTGGCTAGCAAGGATTAGACAGCACAGTGCCAGCTGTATTCGTCTACTCCCCAGGCAGGGGGGATAGAGCACAGGACTCGAGACTCCTGTTCTAGGCTCTGCTCTGCCCTCTGTGGGACCTCACGTGAGTCACCTTCATGCAGTGTGCCTCAGTCTCCCCACCTGGAAAGAGGGACGACATCCCTGTCTCATGCAGGGGCCGTAAAGCGCTTTGAGAGCCTCCCATGAAGCTGTGACAGGACCGGCGTAGGCTGCCTGGGTGACTAGAGAGCTCAGCTGCCAGAGCAGATAGGGCTCTGACTGCAGAGATGGGCCCCGTCCCCAACAGCCCCATTGTGAGCAAGACGACTCTCTTCCCCCTCTTACCTGCAACTTCTCGAAGACTCTCTTCTTGGGTTTGAGCTCGTCGTCAGGCTGCCCGCTGTCGTAGCCTTCCACGTAGACACGCTCTCCTGGGCAGGAGCCCGCTGGCGGGTCCAGGGGCTCCACCTGATGGGGCTCCCCCACGCTGCGGAGAAACACACGGGGAAAGGGGGAGGGAGTGACCAGCTAGGACCTCAAAGAAGGGGCCTGTCCTAATCCTCCCCCGAGATAGGACAGCAAAGAACCAGGGGTCAACAGGCAGCCTGGATGTTGTGGGGGACTACGCTGTATTCTCCCCTCCTGCCCTATATGGAAAACAAACTGAAATTCAGCCTCATCACCCCTGCTATCCCTACCCCCTGCACGCCCTCACCTGGAAGCACACAGCAGCATGCCCTGGGACTCCACTCCCCTCATCTTCTGGGGCTTCAGGTTGCACAGCAGCACCACCATCCTGTCCTGCAGCTGCTCCTTCGGCACCAACTGCACCAGGCCGCTGATCACTGTCCGTGGCTCAGGCTCGCCCACGTCAATCTTCTCCAGGTAAAGGCTGTCGGCATCAGGGTGCTGCCAATGCAAATGCCAGTGCAGGTACAGCTGAGAAGCCGGGAGCGGTCATCCCTCAGGAAGGGGGGCTGAGAGCACACACAAGCAGGAAGGTGCCCATGTGGTTTACATACGCCCTCCAAGTGAGTGCTTGAGTCACTCCATGAGGAAACAAGACCCCAGAGCAGCCTCCACTTCTGGATGATCCAAATCCTTGTCCCCATTGCTCCTCACTGGCTGCCTCCCTCCTCATCTCAGGCTAGGAGGAAGCAACTGACAGTGCCAAGAGGGAGAATTTCCCATGGGGCAATTTCCTGGATAGCTGCTTGCCATCAAATGAGATGAACAGGAGAATGTAACCATTGTCTGGCTCATCTAGTCCAGGACCTTAACAGGGGCTGATGCTGGCTGCCTTTGGGGATATGTCCCCTCTCTACAATACTATTCCGCTAATGAAGAGTTTCAGGGAGCAGGGAATTTCTTCCTGACCCCAGCAGCTGATCACCCGAAGCACTGAAGCATCATGATCACTGGCCTTGGTAATTTGCTTTGGTTAGTCCCGTGCTGTGTGACTGCAGTGATGTTTTCATTCGTTAAAGCATCTGATCTTTTTGTTTAAACTAAGTTATTCGCCTCAAAGTCTTGCAGAAGTGAGTTCCATAGGTCAACCTTGCTGTGTTAACAGTACAGAGCTGTTTCAGGGAAAGCGTGCCATTTGGTGGCAGGTCTCCCCTGCAACACCATCTCTGCTCAAACACTCCGCCAGTTTAGACACAGCAGGTGATCATTTCTAGATCCCCACCCGCCTTGCTCAGCTGCGCTCCAGAGAGTGACCACCACTAATGAAAGGTAAGGTCCATTTCCCAGCACCTGGTGAGCTCATTAAGCCTTGATAATTAAACAGCTCTGTGGAGAAAAACTGTCATCTAATATGTTACCAAACCACTGCCCCCATATCAGTCTGGGAAGGACCCTATTCTGGTACCAAGCAGCAAAGAGATGGTATTTTGGGGTCAGGGCTCAGTTACTAATCTCATTGCTTCCCAAGCCCAGTGCCTCCTGTATGGGGAATTCCCAGGCACAGAGCTTTCAGAAACCCGAGGGAAGAACTGCTCCAAGGTGCAGCTCCTGCAGAGCAAACCTAGAGCTAAGCATATGGAGAGTGTTAACACTTTCTGCCTAGCTTGGAAGGATTTACTTTCCTTGAAAACCACTGTCTCCCCCCCTTTCTTCCATGCCTGTTCTCCCATCACAGGATCCTTGCTAAAGCATTGGTACCTTTTCCACACTGATCACTTTGCCAACACGGATGTCCAGCCGGGACGGGATCACGTCCTCAGGGTTTGAATTCTTGGTGGAGTTTTTCACTGAAGCCTCTGCATGTGCAAAAGAGTGAAACCAGTCTGCCCTGAGAAGAGTTGTACCCAGCCACGAGTGAAGGTGCATTTGTGGAAGGGGTGCAGGGACCAGGAGAACCTGAATTCTGTCCAGACAAGGGTCACTGTCTCTGGTTTGCCAGCAGCACCCAATTCATATATAAATCAAGCAGACTGCAGCCACCCACATCTCTAATACAGCCTGTGGGGACCACAGGTCCCATCATGCACTGTTCCAGCTTGACTGCAGCTCCAATAGAAATGGAACACTGCATGCTGGGATCTGTAGTTTCTGGGGTAGGCACATGGCCCATAGGCCATTCTTTCATCAGCCCTGCTGGGGACAATCCAAGTCAGATGCTGGCTAAGGAGAGGCAGGAAGAAGAGCTGCATCAGACAGCAAGGTCAAAGCCAGTATCACCCAGACTCTGAGCCACCCATGGTCATTGCTGGTGGAATTCAAGTTCCAGAATTTCTTCTGTTTGCTCTTAGCCCCACCTGTAGGACTCATCTCCCCAGCCCAGGCCTTCCCCTCCCATGGGAACTCATGGCATGCACTTACTGGCTTTGGATGGGTCAGGATACGCTGCCCTAGTCAATTTCTTCAGGTCTGGGGTGTTGAACTTCTCTCTGATGGGGTCAAGCAGCTTGTTCAGGGCCACTTCCACCGAGCTCTTCAGGTCCCCCGGGTGCACAACCTGCCACGTGAATAAAGAAAAGGAGGAGATTTGTGGAGGAGACTTTCTCCAGGGCATGGGGAGAAGTGGGCTGGAAGGGCGGAGCAGTTTCGCATGGCTGTGCCCATTTAGACAAGTACGTCATTGAAAGCTGTAAGATGGGGCAGCCACAGTGACTTATGCTGGGAGAGTTAATAGGATCACGTCCTAAGAAGGACAGGGCTGGGTCGCTAGCTGGATGGGAGACCCGCCCCCCAGAGGAATAGCTGGAAGCTGCAGGATGTGGGGCTGGTGACTCAGCCATGCTCTCCTGTGAGTCAGTGCTGCACCCAACGCTCCTTTGTGGTGCTAGGAGGCGCTGTGGCACTGGAAATGTAAAACCGAAGTCTTCACCATTGTAATTAGAGATCTCATGGTATTTTCCCCTCCCCTGCCAGCA
This sequence comes from Caretta caretta, assembly GCF_965140235.1. NCBI lineage: Eukaryota > Metazoa > Chordata > Testudines > Cheloniidae > Caretta > Caretta caretta. Next base: position 7,190,838 of record NC_134224.1, read on the forward strand.
AAGAGCAGGGACATTACCCCATCACGCTGGTCAAATTCCAGCTTTGATAATGGCATTTCATGTCCCTCAAACTTCCCTGAGGCTTAAATGGGAAACAGATTCTTCTCCACTTGTTATCCTAAACTGTTGGGCAGCGTTGCTCTGCACTGTTGAACAGCTGTTTTCCCACCCAGAGATGGCTGCATTTCCCCGTGAGTGATCTGTGTACTGCTCAATTTGTAGGGTGCTTAGAGATGAAAGGCACTGCCAGAAATGGAAGATCATTAACGACTAGACCTACAGAGAGCGGGTACTGCACCAGCCACTGATTGTCTAGCTGTTCCTGGGCGTCTCTGCCTCACACCATCATGGTGCCTGCACCACCACACTCACCGGGCCAGAATCTACCCTTACTGATGCCCCAGGCGAGCCTACAGACTTACATGTGGTGCAAGAGATCAACATTTGTCCCACTACTCAAAGCCTGTGGCAGGGGAAACAACACGGGCCTCTCTGCACGCTCCAGGGTTTTTTCCAAGCATACAGCAGTGTGGGCATGAGGGAGGTGGATAGCGAGCCCCCTGCCCCGAGTTACCTCAGTCGCAAAGTCCTTTTCCAGCTCTTCATAAGTCGTGTAGGTTTTGTTTCCTCCCCATTTTGTGTCTCTCAATATCACAAACTCTGTGACACAAGGAGGGTTTAGAGGGTCAGATTAACCAATATGAAGGCAAATCCCTGAGGCACTGTCCCTACTGGCAACTCTAATAACCCCCACTGCCCCCCTCCCCCACAACAACTGATGAGGGGTATTGCGGCAGGGACCAGAAAAGGTCATGTCATTGCTGTGAGCGGATGGTGTCTCCTTTCTGGCTCTGGGAGAGGGGGAGGCAGCGCCAGGTTTTGGAGCACACGAGGGGGTGCCTTGCATTAGGATGCAGAGAAACACGTGCTCGCTTTCATGCCTCTTGCCTACATTTAAGCAAACGTCGCCCAGCGTGGGCTCCTGTTGAAAGACTGCACCCCAACCTCTCTGAGGCATGGAGACAGTCACCTGACTTGAGTGGGAAGAGGACGTGCTTGATGAAGGACAGAATGCCATTGTTCTCCACGTTTCCTGGCTCACAAAATGCCTTCTTCAGTTTCTTCTTCACGTCCTCCTTCTGATCCAGAAGGTCGATCTTCGATTCCTAGGACGTGGGAGGAGAAGAGGAGACCTGTGAGCTGAAACCAGAAGCAGGCAGTGCAGCCACTTGGAATCCTGCACTAATTGAGTATCACTCTGGACACAGAGGAGTTTTACTTTAGCCCAGTTGTAGGGTTCAGTGCTCCACAGCCAAGCTACCTGCAATGAAACTCCGAGGTCAGCTGTCTCTGTTCTGGGGCTCTCGGCATCTTTCCCTACCTCCGCCCTAGGAGAGGCAGGGTGTGCTGGAGTTGGCACCAACAACAGTAAGCAGAGAGGAGGGCTCCTTTCTCAGCCAGTGGAGTTCCAGGACTTAGCCTACCAGCCCCAAAGGGTTAAACGCCTCGCCCTGCGGGATTGCTGCATAGACATGCGGTTCATCAACCTACCTCTTCCGAAGAGCTCATCTTGGTGCCTGTCAGCCCCGGAACCATTGGGTTCATCAAATGGAGGCGCTTGGCATAGCCCAAGGAGGGCAGGTACTAAGTGAGGAAAAGGAATTAAAAGTATTTAAGCATCCTCCCATCTGAGGAGCAGCTTTCACCATCACTCCCCAGTGCATTCTTCCCCCCTAGCATCCGGGCTCAAGACTTCCCCCAGTGCAGAAAGCTGGGATCAAAACACGTTGCTGAATCCCAATTCCCTCTGCTTGGAGGAGGCTCCATTCTCCAGTCAGCCCAGACCCACTCCCAGCACACACCAGTGGGCAACCTGCTGGGGGCAGCAAGCGACAGCCACCATCAGGTGCTGAGAGGGGAAGGAAAAGCTGTGTCACTGTCACCCCTGCATGAGGCAGGGTCCCAGCATCAAACATTGACCTGGCAGCGAATCCCTGTGAACAGCTACATCAGCAGCCACTGTGCACCGATGGGCAGCAGCAGGAACCTGAAGAGAGGTCTGGGTGACCTCACAGATACTGTGCATAAGACCACGCTGGCCATCCAGCTGCAGGCAGAGTTCAAACGCAGAGACCTGGAACCAGCCACCTGGGGGAGCCTCTTACATTTCTGGAAGTTCAAAACACTCCCCAGTTCTAACCTTTTCTGCAAAGGTGAAAATCTTCCTCTGATCCACTCCTCCAAACTGAGCATCAACCTTCAAGTACTCCTCGTCCAGGGCCTGTGGGGAGAACACACCCACAAGCGTTACGCTGCAGCACGTGGACTCCCACATCCCAGCTGACATCACACTTTCAGCGTTCACACCCTAGAAATCTACCGAGCTGTCAGGGCTAGGAATCCCACACCCATTCTGGCTACATAGGGATATTGTGCAACTGGTACAAACACCTGTAAAAACAACCAACCAAACCTCCACTATATCCGTGCACTGCCCCGACACCAGGTGATGTCCTCGAGATTTGGGCTGCACATCAGATACTCATGCTGATTAGTGAGAAAGTAAATCTGCCCTATTCAGCAGTAGAGGGAGGGGGACTGTGATTAGCCTGGCGCATGCATTGCAGCCTTCATGGGGAAGGGGATGCATTCCATCCAGGTGGCTGCCACCCTCCCCAAAGGTACCTGCAGTTCTGGGTAGAGCAGACCACTCAGCAAGGGATGCTCTACTTGCTTCACCACCTCTGCTCCAGCTTTCTTGGCATCGTGCTGGGTGACTAGAGAAGAGAGCCTGTAGACGTCCAACGTGTAGTCCCTGGAGGGAAAGAACAGGTCGATACTGCTGCTGAAGCCAGACAAATGGAAGCTTCAAAGCTTCCTCTTCTATAGCCACCACACGCAAAGGAGGACACTGGCTGGAGCGCAGAGAAATCAGGCGTGTGGATATCTTACCCCCGACCCGCCTTCCTTTCCTGAATGACACTGGCTCAGAACAGACAGATTCCCCAACTGGCTCAATATCCCACTTGTCTCCTCCACCCCCGGATTCCTTTGTGGAGCTTGTCAGCTCCACAAAGCTCACTCCTTCCATGCCACTTGTCCCCTCTCCCTCGTAGTAGCCGTCAAATCCCACCCCCAGGCAATATATGGTCAGGAACACTCCCTGAGAGAGGAGCAGGCTCCCGCAAACTCACTTGCTGAGCTGGTAGTCGGTGCCCCGGATGAATTTCAGCTTGTCGAGAGGCACGCCGATGCTCTCCAGCACGGCCTTGATCATGGTCTCATAGTATTGTGTGCGCAGCTCCAGCAGCTCCCACGGCGCCTTCATGTTGTCTAGGTACGCGTGGAGGTCAGCGAACAGGATCGTCACCTGGCACAGAATGGGGTGGGGGGGGTGGGGAGTTGGGCACGTCACACTGGGTGTCACATAGATAAGAGGCGTTACAGGTTCCTTTCTGTCACCCAGCCTGGAGCTGAAGGTATCCCCTGCTCCTGACCTCTTTGGGTCTGAAGCCCCCCTTCTCCGCCTTCGGCCTCCCCAAGGTCTCAGCATCTAGGTTAGAGCAGGTACCTCACATCCAGCCTTCAGGAAGTCTGCAATCTTGGACATCGGTACGAAGTAGGCTACGTGAGGCTTTCCTGTTGTGGCTGTCCCCCAGTATACCTTCAGATCACGCTCTTTCAGGATGGTCATCAGCTTATCCTCCCCGAGAACCTCCTGCAAGGAAACCAGAGGCTGCATGTTACACAGCACAACAGACCCAGCAGAGACCACGACAGCCATGGGAGAAGGAACGCGATACACTGGGCTCGTAACTCCAGGAGAGGAAGGATAGCTGTCCGGTTAGAACTCTGGATCAAGGGATCTAGGTTTTATACCTGGCTCTCTCTATCCTTGGGTCAGTTGTTTAGTTTATCTGTGCCTCAGTTTCCCATCTTCAGAATAGGGACAATGATCTTTATTGACCTCACTGAGCTGCTAAGTTGATAAATCCATTAGTAACTGTGAGGCACTAGATGAGCATTATGGAAGAGCCAAGAGCTAAAGAAAAACCTCCGTAAGGCAACTCAGTATTCTCCCTATACTGTGGCTGGGGAAATGGAGGCACAAAGGTTAAGGGGCTTCCCAAGGTCACAGTATAGCAGAGGCAGGAACCAAGCCCAGAAGTGTGGTTACAATAGAAACCCCACAATCGTCTAGGGAAGGGTGCACAAGGGGCACCCCAATCCTCAGGACACCTTTTGGATCGGGAGCCTTCCGGGGCAGGGACTGGCTTTGTGTTCTGGGTCTGTACAGCCCCTGGTGCAGTGGGGTCCGGGGCGCTACCGCAACACAAGTAATAATAATTAGATAAGTAGAGCGAAGCAAGTATCCCTTTGTATTTCTCTTCTCAGTAACCGTGCAGAGAAGGCCCCCATCCCAGAGATACCTGTAGGTTCCGGGTGATCAGGTGGCATTTCTCCCTCGCGGTCAGCTCGTCCCCCATCGCGTCAGACTTTGACCAGTCAAGCCTTTACAAACTGTGATTAAACAGAAGACATGTCACAAGAGGAAAGGGAGGGAGGGGAAACCCTCCTGATAGTCACAGAGGGAGGACTTTCCAGCTCAACCAGGGCACAGACCCCACTGCCCCTGCACACAGGAAGGGGCTGTATTAGGCTAAGAATCCCACTCAGCCAAGGCACGCATCCTGCTGGCCTTGTGTAGGGGGAGGGGAAGCTGTGTGGGATTCACCCCCTTGCTGGTCTCTTGGCACAGCTCAATAGAGGGCATGGGCACGGCACGCGCCCTGGGGCAGTTCAGACTCTGTTAAATATCTATAACCACCCTATGACTCTGGCAGGGCGGCATCTCTCCCCCAACCAACCCTTTCACTCCCCAGCCACTGGTTTGAAACCATAGATTCCAAAATCATCCAGTCTGACCCCGTGTACAGTACAGGCCACAGAACTTCCCCAAAATCATACCTAGAGCAGAGCTTTTAGAAAAACACCCAATCTTGATTTAAAAATTTGTCAGTGATGGAGAATCCATCAAGACAGTGGGTGAATTGATCCAATGGTTAATTACTCTCACTTAACAATTTACACCCTATTTCCAGTCTGGATTTGTCTAGCTTCAACTTCTAGCCATTGGATCATGTTATACCTTTCTCTACTAGACTGAAGAGCCCATTATTAAACATTTGTTCCCCATGTAGATAATTACAGACTGTGATCAAGTCTTCCCTTAACCTTCTCTTTGTTAAGCTAAGTAGATGGAGCTCCTTGAGTCTATCACTATAAGGCAGGTTTTCTAATCCTTTAATCATTCTTGTGGCTCTTTTCTGAAACTTCTCCAATTTATCAACATCCTTCCTGAATTGCGGACACCTGACCTGGGCACAGGATTCCAGCAGCAGTCGCACCAGTGCCAAATACAGAGGCAAAATAACCTCTCCACTCCTACTTGAGATTCCCCTGTTTATGCATCCCAGGATTGCATCAGCTCTTTTGGCCACAGCTTCACGCTGGGAACTCATGTCCAGCTGATTATCCCAGGAAGCAGTGACTCTGAAAGAGATTTGGTGGATAGAGTTTCCCATCCTGGAACGTGGCCTACATTCTTCGTTCTTAGATATACATGTTTACATTCAGCTGTATTAAAACGCACATTGTTTGCTTGTGTCCAGTTTACCAAGTGATCCAGATTGATCTGAATCAGTGACCTGCTCTCTTCATTATTTACCGCTCCCCCAATTTGTGTGTCGTCTCATTGATAAAAATGTCAAATAGCATAAGGCCAAGAACCAATCCCCGAGGAACCCTACTGGAAACACACCCCCTTGATGATGATTCCCCATTTATAATTACACTTTGAAACCTATCAGTCAGCCAGTTTTTATTCCACTTAATGTGTGCCACGCTAACTTTATATCATTCTAGTTTTTTAAATTCAAAATATCGTACGGTGCCAAGTCAAACACCTTACAGAAGTCTAAGTATCCTATGTCAACACTATTACCTTTGTCAACCAAACATCTGATCTGGTTAAAAAAAAAAAAGATATCAAGTTACTTTGACAGGCTCTATTTTCCATAAACCCATCGTTGATTTACATTAATTACGTGACTCACTTAATAAAGAATTAAAGGGGAGTAATGTGTCAGTCACAGTCACTCCATTACCTTGCCCAGGATCTAGGTCAGGCTGACAAACCTACAATTACCCAGGTCATCCTATTTACCCTTTTTAAAAACTGGCACAACATTAGATTTCTTCCAGTCTTCTGGAACTTCCCCAATGCCCCACGACTTATTAAAAATCAACATGAACAGTCCAGGGAGAGCCTCAGGAAGCTCTTGGATGCAAGATATCTGGACATGCAGATTTAAAAGTGTCTATCCTCCACGGAAACTAATGGAATGCAAAGAGTGTTAACATCACCAGATGATGAGAGTATAAGCATCTGTTTTTCTCTCCAAATACAGAACAGGAATATTTATTGAACATTTTTGCCTTTTCTGCATTCTTATGGATAATTCTACCATATCCATCCAGTAATGGACCAATACCATTGTCAGGATTCTTTTTGTTCCTAATATATTTTAAAAACTCCTCCTTATTGTCCTTAACTCGGCTAGTCATAGATTTCTCCTTGTGTCCCTTTACTTTCCTAATCAATTTTCTACAGTTCCTAACTTCTGATTTATATTCATTACTATCAACTTCCCCTTTCTTCTAACCTTTTTTCTTTTTTACACCTGCCTTTACTTCTCCTCTAAACCAGGTTTTTGTTTTTTAACCCACCATGGCCTTCTTCCTAGATTATGGATTTTTGGACATCTAGTAAGGTGTTCTTAAATGATTCCCAATTATTGTTCACTTTTTTCTGATTAAATTCTTCCTTACAGTTGATTTGGCTCATAATTGTTTTCAGCTTTGTGATATTGGTCCTATTAAAGTACTAAGTGTATATATATTACTGGTCTGGATTTTATTCTACTTGCACATTATAAATGTGATCAAGTCAAGACTGCTTCTACTTAAGCTACCATTACTTTTTAGTTCTGTGATCAGAACTAAATCTGTTCACAACTTTATCTGGTGTAGTCAGATGTCTGGCTGCGTGTGTGTTCTTTCTGTGTGCTGCCCCAACTCTGCGCAGACAGCCGGCACAGCAGACCTCGAACCAACCCCCCAATGACCACAAGACCCGTTAATGTTTACGAAGGCGCCAGGCCAGGTTTACTGTTGACAAAGCACAGTAACAGCACCTGGCAGACTCTACGAGGATACTAAGATATGAGTGCCCGTGACAATGGACACAGCTCAGTTACTGGCAGGACTATCCATTCCCCCCTTGGCTGGCCAAAGATACTCCCTCTGAGATACATCTTTATACCCTGGGTTACGTATAAACAGGTTACGTACTGTCATCCTGACCTTATCTTTTAGGAGGGGTCGGTGTGTTCCTGTTATCCTGTTAATGTTTTTGTACCATCCTTGATATCGGGACGTGTTTGTGTGAGTACTCTGTGACTAGCACTTGTTCGGAATGTGTATTTCTGCGATACCAGCCCTGTTCTTGCCAGATTCTGCGAGCAGGTCCTGCCTTATACCAGGCCTTTGATACAAGGGCGCATGTCTCAGGGCTCTCTTCCTACTACACCTGGTAAAGCAAGATCTGACAAAGAATTCCTCTGCGTTGGCTGCAACACTTTTTGAGTTATGAAATTGTCACATACAGGGTTTAGAAATTCCAACCATGCTTTAATTCTGGTAGCCCGAGACCTCCCCATGTGTCACTCAGACGGAAAGTCCCCCATGATCACGCAGCTTTCCCCGCCCTCCCCCCACATTACAGGTATGGGCTCCCTCGGGCTGTTCGGTGGTCTCATATCCCAGCGTGTGCCTTTACCTGTAAGGACACTGATCCCGAAGCGTGCCAGGCCCTTCCCCTCTGGCGTTATCAGGGACGCGGAACCCGCGGGGGCCGTTTTGGACCCAGAGCCCCGCTCCCTTTCCAGCCTCCCGAAACAGGCCAGCTCCACGGATCCTCCGCCGGCCAGGAGCGTGAATCGTCCCGCCAGATGCTCAGCACCCCCCACCCGGGCTGCACTCACGCGCCTGGGAGAGTGGTGCCGAGGCCTTGTGTTTGTCACCCGGGCTGCCAGGGTGGGGGGTGTGTGTGTGTGTGGGGGGGGGGGGATTATTTCTTCCCTTCACGCCCTGGGGCTCCTGGATCACTTTTGTTCTCACCATGTCAACGCTGTGCGGGGTGCTCCTACCCCCCCCCGCTACTGCCTTAGCGCCCCCCGCCAGCCTGTCCCCCGCTGCTCCCCCCACAGAAGCGGGGCAGAGCCGGCCCCACAGGCCGCTACGCGCGGGAAGGGGGAGACCCCCCCCCACCAGGCAGGGGCCTCGGGCCCGGAGGTGAGAGGGGGGTTGTGGGTCCTGGGTGTAACCCCTCCCCCCACTTCTTACCGTGACCCGACCCGCTGCTCCCCGGCGAGGCGCCCCCGCGGCCCGTCTCCAGCCGCCGGCTCCGGGTTACATCAGCTTCGCGCGGCGCCGGGCTGCGACTCAACCGCCCCAGACAGCGCTTCCGCCGCACGGACAGGGCGGAGGAATCAAGCCCAGAGCACATCGATGGGGGGCGTGGCCTCGCAGCGGGCGGGGGCGGAGCCTGTGAGGCCCCTCCCAAAAGCCCTAAGGAGCTCGCGTTAGTTACTCGCGACTGGAGCCCAGGGGTCGCGTCTGAGATGGCGGCGGGTGAGTGAGTCTCCCCCGAGGGAGGGAGCGCGCGCGAGTTCTGACCGGGGGGGCCCTGACCCCAACTGCCGCTCCCCCCCCCAGCTGGGCTGTGACGGGGGGAGGCCCTGACCCCAACTGCCGCTCCCCCCCCAGCTGGGCTGTGACGGGGGGGGGCCCTGACCCCAACTGCCACTCCCCCTCCCAGCTGGGCTGTGACCGGGGGGGGCCCTGACCCCAACTGCCGCTCCCCCCCCCCAGCTGGGCTGTGACGGGGGGGAGGGGCCTGACCCCAACTGCCACTCCCCCTCCCAGCTGGGCTGTGACCGGGGGGGGCCCTGACCCCAACTGTCGCTCCCCCCCCCTCTCCAGCTGGGCTGTGACTGACCCCAACTGCCGCTCCCCACCCCCCCAGCTGGGCTGGGACGGGGGGGAGGGGCCTGACCCCAACTGCCGCTCCCCACCCCCCCAGCTGGGCTGGGACGGGGGGGAGGGGCCTGACCCCAACTGCCGCTCCCCACCCCCCCAGCTGGGCTGGGACGGGGGGGAGGGGCCTGACCCCAACTGCCGCTCCCCCCCCCCAGCTGGGCTGTGACGGGGGGGGGCCCTGACCCCAACTGCCGCTCCCCCCCCAGCTGGGCTGTGACGGGGGGGAGGGGCCTGACCCCAACTGCCACTCCCCCCCCCCCCCAAGCTGGGCTGCGACGGGGGGGGGGGGGCCCTGACCCCAACTGCCGCTCCCTCCCGCCCCAGCTGGGCTGCGACGGGGGGGGGGCCCTGACCCCAACTGCCGCTCCCCCCCGCCCCAGCTGGGCTTTGGCACTGAAGGGGTTCCTCCCAGGGACCGTGGGGTGCTGAGAGAGCGCAGGCCTGTGAGTCCTTGACCACTTGGGTACAGCGTGGTGATGGCGTGTAGCCGTCTCCTTAAGAAGGATGTTGTAGAGCTGTGCAGAGAGGGGGCCAGGCAGCTGGACGCGAGTCTGTCTCGGCTGGCTTGGGGCGCAGGGGGAGGGCCAGAGCCCTGGCTCCGGGCTCCCCTCCCCCCAAGATGGACTTGTCTGAAAGTCACTGGTTTCCGTGCTAACATGTTCTGTTCTACGCTGTGTTCCTGTCGACTAATAAACCTTCTGTTACCTGCTGACTGAGAGTCAAGTCTGACTGCGGAGTTGGGGTGCAGGGCCCTCTGGTTTCCCGCAGGAGTGGCATGTGATGGGGGGAGCCCTGACCCCAACCACAGCTGACCCCCCTTGCCCTCCAGGTGGGATGTAATGGGGGTTCCTGACCACAACTTCCCCCTCCAGATGGACTGTAATGGGGAGGAGGGGGGTCCTGACCCCTTGTCCCCCAGCTGAGGTGAACTCTGGGCAGGAGGGTGCAGCCAAGAATAATAGATATTAAGTATATTTAAGATATAGAGCGAAACATAAAAATTAATGTTGGGTGATGGGGCCTACAAGTTGAGGCCTATAAGATTTCACTTTAGCCATATTAGGCCTAAGGAGCGTTGGCATAAGAAGGTGGCCCAGGAATAACCCTGTACCAGTGAAATTACAAGGTTACTGTAAAGAATGTGCCCGTGGGGGGTGATAGGGAAAATAGACCACAGTGTACTTGTCTAGACCCTGAGGCACCCAGTTGTAACATCATGAGAAATTCTGTGGGTTACCATGGGAACTAGTTTACAGAGAGTATAATGAGAGTAAGGGGAACTAAGGGATAGCCAATGAGAAATGAGGTGCCCCTAAATTAGTGGGATGTGGAAGTATGGATGAGGAAAAAGGCATTGGAAGCATATGCATATGTATGAGTCTTAGTGTGTGTAAGCATGATTCAATAAAAGGTGAGCCAGCCTGTGGGGGAGGGAGGGGCAAAGAAGAGGAGAGATGCTAGGATGGCAACCACTGGTGGTGGTGGTAGTAGTGATGAGGAGGACGAAGATAATCACTGACTCTCTATGGTTACCCAGCAGGAGATGTGAGTGATGCTAATCATAGGGCTAAACTTCACACTCTTTCTCTATCTGTTGTATTTTAGTGTTTGTGGGATTGTTCGTCTGCTTAGTGCACTTTTTAATAAAGAGACTTGCAGTTGTTTCTTATGTGCTTCTAGCATCTTTTATTCTAATGATACTGATGATCATCATCCTGATGCTGTAGCCCTCAGGAGACCAAACTTTCATTGACCATTGTGGTCTAAGTGATTGATCAATATAAATTAGTTAACCACCAATCCATTAATAAGGCTACAAGGGGCACTGGCCACTCCCCAGTCAGAGCCCACCTCTCAAGGGCTCTGACTGGGGTGATACTGCCTCCTGGTACTCCCTCCCTCTTCCTGATTGCCCCCAAATAGAATGAGATCTATGGGCACTAAATGCCCATTCCTTTAGAGACCTCTGCTCCCCAGAAAGAGAATTTCTGTGTGTGTGAGAATTTCTGCATAATAAATGGATTAGGTAATGTAAGAGAGACTTGTTCCCTTGGGTGGACTCTAGAAACAGAAAATAAAAATGGATGTGATATTTATACCTTGAGGCTGCCTTTAGAAATGAGGGTAAAGCTGGCAGAAGGAAAGGTGGAAAACCAGGTATTTAATTGGAAGAAGTCAGAGGAAAGGCTCAACAAAAATGAGTGATAATGAAGTAGGTGCTGTTCAGGTGAAAGGAAAACTACAAAGGGAGAAGATGTAGTCTATAAAATGTGCTAGGTTAAAAAATAAGTAGAAATTAGGCTAAATATGGAGGAGTATGAAAAATTGAGCTTGTTAGTGGAAATAAAAGTTAGAGATAAGTTGGAGATAGCAAGATGGGAAAATGGAAGGTAGCAAGGACATGACCTCGAGTTATGTTGCGGTTATAACTGGTTTTAGCAGCCATTTTTAATGGGTGTTTTTGAGAATTTGGAATGTTTTATTAAAATGCTATCTATACTGATAGCATGGAAAGGAAATTGGTGCAGGTGTTAATTTAAATAATCTGTAATGTAAAGAGCCAATAAAGAAGTGGCAGAATGTGAATATGGTAATAGATTTAATGTTAATTAGTATTTTAATAAGTTACAAAAGGAGTAGCTTTGCTAACTTGGAGGAAGCTCCAATTAACACCAAAAGCATACAGCTAGGTTACCTGATTATAAAAGCTATACTTCATTTTGTTGTCAGTAGGCTGATCAGCTCACACACCATTCCATCTTTGAATGTGAGTATAATTTTAGTACCTGTGTAAATGGTACAGTAATTGTATGTCTGTTTGCTTAACTAATAATTTTTCTCTTAAGTTCTATTGTTCAAAGTGTCCTCCAGGGTCCACTGCTAAATTAAATTGTCTGTACCCAACCTAGAGCCTCGGACCTGGAAACTAAGTTTGATTTAATGTATCCTTATCTTTGACAATTTAATATTAATTGGGAACATTTAAAAATCAAGGTTACAAAGGCTAATAGGTATTTACAGAGGAAATAGATCAGTAAAAAGGTGTGAATAGAACTGAAGTCTAGGCAAGGGATCTAAGGGTCTGAATTGCGTATAGCTTTGATGTAAAGGAGTAGGATTTCACTTTACATAGCTACTAAGATGCGATATTACAGTCGATATCGGTATTTAATATTTTTACATTTCATCTTTGCTCTCTGAGTTTACTTACAGCTAAGATCCTGCCAATGTCTCTTCTAACCTATTTCTTTCTTTACTAGGACGTAGAGAGATTGAGCCTTGAAACATTTTTTTTAAACTTTGTCCAATGGCAGGTGTCCCCTACAACTTAAAGCATGGTTCTACTCTGAAAATGGACTTCTTAACTCAGCAGACTCACTCCCTGTGGGTATTCAGTTAGGTCTACTTTACTAACAAGTTTATTTTTTTTACTTCAGTTAGTCCTGCAGAGTCAACGCAGCCCTGGGGCAAGAGCTGGACTCTGTTCTGGTTCACGTATCGACAATAGCATTGTTACTTAAATTCTGATTGCACAATCTGTTGATGTATTAGGCAGAAAGTACAGTACCCAGGTTGGCTTTCAGATGGAAAAGTGAGTCAGCAGGGATGGCAGTTAAAGAAATTATCTTTATTTTATGAACGGAGCAGGTAAATATGTTTGAACGTGTTTTGCTAAAACAGTTCTAGTAAAATCTTGGATAGCTTCCATATGTTCTACTACTTCAAGTGTTTATTGTTGTAATAGAGTAGTCCACCACAGAGCAGTACCCTGCAGGACCCAAACCAGTTCTTAGTTTTCTTTTTATTTGCTCTATTTCTTCTGTTAAAATATTTGTATCTGAATTGCAAAACATTGTGCAAGTACAGACTACCATATCAGTTACTTTCCCCTTTTTCTTCTAAATATATGGCTGCTCCCTTCTGTATTTCCTTTCTTTCCTGTGTTTAGACTGGGATGGTAGCCAGAAGCCCTCTAAGCCGCAGGGCGGCCTGATTTTCTCTTCTATATAGTGTAGCTCCCTAACAAACCCCTCCTCATTAGACCCAGTAAGCAGGCAAACCAATAGAAAGTGTGAAGAGTATGGACAAAAGGTGTTTCTTTATCCCAGTTGGTCAAAGGGGACAGAAAATACCTCCCACTATTGAGACTAACTGATTGAAGAGAGTCAGATGAATACTAGGTTCCCAGACTATGATATTCTTACAGAGTAAGAGTTTAAGAAAATATGAAATCAAGAGTTGCTCAGGAAAACTACTACAGGTTTTGTTTGTGGGGTATTTTTGGCTAATGAGGCCTATATGTAGTGTATTTCTATCTATTTTTCTTTTTTAATAAGTATATATATTTGGGATAGATTCTGGTCTAGTAGCTATACTATGGGGCTAGCCATCTGCATAGCAGGCCTAGGAAGAGGATGGCGTTACTTTGTTGTTGTAGCCTATAGGGCTGGCTTGCATTATAGCTGAATGTAATAAAGGCAAGGAACGTACAGGTCTGTATCCTGTAAGACTGGCTCTCAACCTTTCCAGACTATTATACGCCTTTCAGGAGTCTGATTTGTCTTGCCTACACCAGGCTTCACCTCACTTTAAAAACTACTAGTTTACAAAATCAGACATAAAAAGACAAAAAGTGTCACAGTGCACTATTACTGAAAAAGTGCTTGCTTTCAAATTTTCAAGTCATTGTATGAAATTTTAGTTTGTATTGACTTTGCTAGTGTGTTTTATGTAGCCTGTTGTAAAACTAAGCAAATATCTAGAAGAGCTGACTTACCCCCCTGAAAGACCTCTGCATACCACCTGGGGTATATGTACCCCTGGTTGAGAACCACTGCTGTAAGATATTAGCTTAAACAAGTTAGCATAAGTATAGTAGGTCTGCCACCTTTGGCGTAGATAAATGGCCTGATGGTTATCCTTAGATTTTGGGGAACTAGGAATAGCTTGCTTTGTGGCAGGAATTGAAACCTAATGGTAAATGGCAACCAAAGGAACATGGAAATGATAACCGCCAACCTGCTTGAGCAAGAAGTGACGGATATGACAGTTAGCTAAATGGCATTAATATGTATTAATATCCTAAGCTATAGGAAAAGTGCACCCCAATATCTTGAGGGTGAGGAAGTTAGACTTGGGCATGGAAGGCTGAGCATTAGCTTAGGGCAAACCAGCATGTTGAATTAGTGTATTTTTCCATCATATGATCCTTCAGCTCTTTTGTTATTGTAGCCTACAGGGCTAGTCTGCTTGCTTGCCTATATAGCTTTTCTTATGGGTTTCTTATTTTTTTGTGTTTGATTATTTGTTTTATTATACTAGGTTTATAGATTTATATTAGAGTATTTTTGGCTGTAACACAAGGGACCTACAGGCCACATCCTGTATGCGGAGCTAAGGCAAAGTTAGCGTACATATGTTTGGGACCTTTTACCTAAATAGGTGGGGATGAGCTAAACCGTAAGGTCCATATATGGTTGCGACCTTTAATGTAGATAAAGGATGCATTGAAGCAGGTTGGCATAGGAGAGCTACCTAAGTTCATACCCTCTTTAAACTTAACAGGTACACCACAAAGAACTTGGAAATAACCGGTTAGGACGGAAATAACAAATGTGAGAATGAGCTAATGTCATTAACATGTATGTGTGTCATCAGTATGTACGAACATACCTGCCTCTGGAGCAAGTGTACCCTGGCATCTTGTGGGTGAGGAAACTAAGTTTGGACATAGAAGGAGGGCTCAAGTGTTCAAGCTCTGTAAGAGGAGTGACCAACTGTGCCAAGGAAGCTTCTTCATTCTTAGTTTATTATCCTTTTGTTTATTAGTCTGTTAGTTCTTAATTGTAAGTTTTACGTCAGTGAGTTAAGTAAAACTCTAAGTTAGCTTCTTTAGTCTTCTATAGCTCTTAGCTCTTTAGCTTCTCCTAAGCAATGCACCTCCCACTCCTGAATTGAGGAACCTGGACCTGAACTCTCTTGGTATGCCAGAGGCAAGGCTGGTCCTTTATCTCATACCAGGTTATCAAGGAAGGGTCTGAGTATATTAATCAAAAGCTTTATAGTGCATAATATCACATGTATCTCTAGAACAATATTATTTCCTTTGTAACTCTGATTATTTTACTATTTGATTACTATTCCATTTATCTCAATAAAAGTCTTTAAGGCTACATTTGTCTCAGTGTGAGCATCCTTGTTGTATATCCCAAGTGTCCTTGCAAACTCTGTGTAGCCTGGTTCTGGGACAAGAACCTTATTATCTTCTAATCAGATTAACTGGTGAGCCTATAACCCAGATTATCTAAAATGATAATATTAACCTCCTTAAATCAGGCAACATTGTCTACCATCCATCTCGGGCATTGAGAAACTTGGACCATCAGATTCGTTTGGCATGCCAGAGGCAGGGCTGGTCCTTTGTCTCTCAGCACCAGGTCCTCAAGGAAGGGTGTAAGTATATGAATCTAAGAGCACATCCAAAGAAATATTATTACCTATTAAAAGGATTAACATTATAATATTATATTATTTAACCCTTTTGTTTGTTAGTTTTCTTATTTAAAAATGATATAATGCCATCTCACTGGAGAGGGAGGAAAGGTTTGAGGCTTCATTTAGTATGCAAACTGCTCTATGATCCTTGGATGAAAGGTGCTATGAAAACATACAATGTTTCTTTATACAGTCTTTTTTGAGGCATGTTACACTGATTATATCAACAGCTTAAAAGAAAACCGCATGCAGTGGTCACTGTATTCATGATTTAGACTCTATTAGTGCTGGCTAATATAGCTGTTGAAGTTAGACCTCTGACTTGTGAGCCCTCTCTATGTGGGGGATTGCTCATTAGCTTGTCTGGCTTACAGGCTGTAGTTCTCTAGCTGATGTTTGAATAGCATGAGCAAGCTCACTCTGTTATGACTTAAATAAAAGTTATTAAAGGTTATAATAGCCAGGAGTGAAGGCTATGGAGGCCAGGTATCTTCAGACATTGGGCTACTTGCTCCAAGAGTGGATGCTGATAGGCTCTTCCCTTGCTGCTGCATCAGGAAGGACTAAATTTAAGAGAAATAACAGAGGCAAAATATGTGCAATACTTTTTTTCCTTAAAAGTTAGGCAGCAGAATGCCCTAGATTTCAAAGTGACTAGTATTTCTAACATGGATCAGTCACAGGATAAGTGTAAGCTGTTCTGGGCCAAGTGAATATCCAACACTTAACTTGCCCAAGGTGGAGAGGTGTACATCTGTTTTTCCAGAGGACAGAGGGGACTGCGAAGGGAGTAAGATTAGCTGAGATACGAACAGGTGAGAAACACTCCTTTAGTTCACTTATGTTGTTTTTTCTTTGCAGGCAAGTGGGATCCGTCCTGTGACTGACTAACTTTCTGGAAGAGTGAAGCACATTATAGGCTGATTAGAGGCTCAGTAAACACTGGTACCTATTCTGTCCTTGGTTCTAGTGGCCAAAGCAGAAGCAGTGAGGTCACTTAAATACAGAGACCAACGGCATCATGGAAGACAGCTCTCCACATTCCTCTGGGCTTGGTGTATATCCTAATCATAAAGTGACTCTTGTTAATGATACAATCCACAGGACTAAAAGGCCCTTAGACTTGCTGGAGGAGGATCAGCCCCTGCAATCAGCTGCTAAGAAACAGTGCCACTTGAGTAATTATTGTAGCACTCCATGTCCATCAAAGAAACTACCACTATGCTCCCCAGATTCTGCCTGCTTCCCTGGCTGTCTGGATGATACTGAGCTGGAGAACATTGTCATCAGAGTTTGTCTTCCAGAAGACAGTGCGGTAGTCCTTTCTGTGGATACAACTAGATGTTTTGATGATAGTGAGCCAGATGACTCTTTGCTGGAACCCTCAGATGATGAGCAAGGGAACTCTCCCTTCAATTATACCGAGGAAGAGTGTAGGGAAATGTTAGCAGATGATTGCTTAGGAGATGACCAGAACTCCACTGGAGAGAGTGCTTTAGTGACTCTAGATGTATGGGGGCAAAGTGAGAAGGAAGTGAGTAGCAATTGTAGTTGGGCATCAGTCCCCCCTGAAGGCACAGAGACGACATTCAGGACCATAGATGAGTTAGTAAGTAACGAGTCTCTATCTCAGACTGGCTCTTCAGTTAATACCGGATATTTTCGAATTCTTGAGAATGAAACAGCTAATTCTGAGGGTGAAGGATGCTTGAACGTGGACTGCTTGAAATCAGATCAAGTCGTTTGTACGCTATTTGACTGTGATCTTCAGGGGCCTCTAAGTCTTTCCCCAACTGATGCAGATTCAGTAGATCAGCCGAAAGGCGATGATGGCTTGGAGAAAACTGGCGAAAAAGCTTCACAAGTAATAAGAGATGACCATCTACAAAATGCAAGCAAACAAAGTATAGAGTATGAGGAAATCAGTTCTAATAGCTTGGTTGTTGAAGAGTCCCTTGAGTCCCTGGTTTCTAAAGAGCAGCACAGGGGGGGTATGGATAATGTGGAAAAGCTGCCATCAGAAATCAAAGAATCCTCTTCCTTCTGTGATGCGCACACAAAATTTTCCACATACTCTCCTGACCCTGCCTATAGTCAAAGTAAGGACAAAGTGGAGAATACAGCACCTGTACTGCTACTGCATCCAAAAACCTCTAATGTCGTCTTAAATCAGGACCCTTCCAAAGGAACAGACAATGGATTATCAGGGACCTTTGGCTCCCAAAAGGAAGATTTGAGCCAGGAATCCATGTCTGTTGAAGAATCACCAGAGAATCTTAAAGTAACAGCACACACCTCTGTCTCTTTACTCTTATAAAGCAGCCTTGCCTAAGTATTTTTAATAGAAAATGTTTTTTAATCAGTATGTTTTAAAGTGAAATGTTTTTGTCTTTCAACAAAGCCATAAGCTTGTGAAGCAGAACAAATAAGCAGTAGGGTGGATGGATCACCCACGTTTTTACTTAAACATTATAGGTCAGTTGTCAGTAGCAATATCAGGGTGCATACATGGGTTTGCAGCCTTGCACAATAAGTAAGCTTTTCTATAGGAAAATAATACATCTTAATGGACACAGGAGTGTCTTGTCAGGCTAATCCTCTTTCTCCTCCTCTATCCAGTCAAACTCTGCAGTCTTAGACCAGAACTGTGGGGAAGACACTACCTGTGGGAAGAAGCTAGGCAAAGTCATTCCTGTGCCACAGGTGGAAGAAAGGTAACATGTTAAACATACCTTAGCTCAGCAATTCTCACGCTGGTTTGTGGAGCACTCGCTAGGGGTCTGGAGAGTTGACTGCTCACAGGGTAATAACTCTTCTCATTTCCACTTTTGCTAAATTGCAAGTAAATTTATTTAATGCCCTGTTAGGTAATATTTTCCATGGAAGCGATTGCTGTAGTTGTCACAAGGGTTACTTGTGAATGGGAGGGGAGGTGATCCAAGCTGTCCTGAGTCTGAGAGGCGGTGTCTGAGATACTATTAGGATGTAGTTCATATTATGAATGTGTGAGAACACCTGCTGTGGTCACTGTTCCCCTTTATCCCTTTGGTTTCCAGCAGATGGCAGCAACAATACTGCGGACCAAAGATAGGGAAGCATGTTAACTATCAAAGCAGGCAGTATGCAGTGCTGTTGTAGCCCTGTCTGTCCCAGGATATCAGAGACAAGGTGGGTGAGGAAATATCTTGTATTTAACAGAAGTTGGTCCAATAAAAAGATACTACCTCACCCACCCTCTTTAAAGCAGGCAGTCTGTGACATGGGGAAAGATGCTGACATGATCTTTTCTTACTCCTAGATTTGCTACTCCCTTCCCTCCACCTGCTTCAGCTCTGAGTCTCACTCCAATCAGACTTTGGTGCTTCCTGCCATTGTCACTCCTCAGCTTTCTGTAGGTCACTGCTAATGGGAGACAAGCATCCCCTCTTCCCACAGGCTGAGAGCAGACTTGTCAGCTGTCCTGCTCCTAGGAGTGGCTTGCCAGATCTCCTTCTTACAACTAGTGTGTCCAAAAGAATAGTGCTATAAGGACCTTCCATCTGTATTCGCCACACAGGAAATCATGGTGCTGTTTGTTACAAGGAGCCTTGCTTGACAGGTACTTCAGAAAAATTAACTTTTCTCTCTTTTTTTTAAAGACCAAAACAACGGATATGCATTTCCGAAGCAGAACTTGAGCAAAAGAAGTGTATTTATATCCAATGTGTGCGTGCCCATGTAAAGAATTCCATGGATCCTACACCAGGTAACCTGCAGTAAGGATTGGGATGGGGTGAGGGGAAGGCACAGACCAAACCAAAAGGACCAAATTTTGTCAGTTTGCATTCAGCAAAGTTGGTTCAGATATTATTTTTTAGGTAGCAATAAGAATAATGTTGCCTGCTCCACTTATGGAGACTGTGGGGTCCAATCCGTGTTCCCTCCAATTTTTCCCACGGATGCGCAGAATTAATTTTGTGCGCACCAATATGGAGATCATGTGTAACTCATCTCCATATTGGTGTACATAACAAAATTCATGTGGTGGGGGTGGGGCCGAGGGGTTCGGAGTATGGGAGGGGGCTCAGGGCTGGGGCGGGGGGTTGGGGTGTGTGTGCGGGGGGATGAGGGCTCCAGCTGGGGGTGCGGGCTCTGGGGTGGAGCTGGGGATGAGGGGTTTGGGGTGCAGGCTCTGGGGTGGAGCCGGGGATGAGGGGTTTGGGGTGCAGGCTGCCCCAGGGCTATGGTGGGGAGAGAGGACGCCCCCCAGCCCTCTCTCCCCGCAGCAACACTTGGGCTGGGGGGAGATCCTCACCCCACCATGGCAGATCCAGGCCGAGGCTGGGGGAAGGGCGCCTTTCCCCTGCCGGGGCTGGGTTGGGGCTGGGGGAGAGCCATCTTTCCCCTGAACGCCTGCACGGTGCTTAATAGGCTGCTGCATGGCCGTGCAGCTTAGAGGGAACTTAGGGTCCAATATGTAACCACCCCCACTTTGGGACAAGCTCAGAAGCAGCTTCTCTGCCTGTAAGAGCTGCGATAGACAAGGAGTTTGATGCACGTGCTCAAGTTGTGTGGTGAATGCAGGTACACTGTCAAAAATTGGCACTTTGGGCAGTGAGGGCATTGCACTTATAAATTGGCCATAAAATGCAAAATGGGAGAGGTAGACACGGGCACTTGTCTCTGATGGTGATTAGTGATGGGAGGCCATTCTTCCTAGCTGGCAGCATAGAACTTAAAACTGTGAAACCTTTAACTTAAGTGCCAAGTAGTAAGGCTTGAAATTCCTGCAAATACCTTCCAGGACTCTTAGGCTGTGCACCTCTCAGATCAGTCATACAAAAGCTATTGCTGACAGAGGTTAAAGAAGAATCTCCACGTAAAGAGCAAACATGAATAGTAGATGAAGAGCTACCCCTGAAGGAATTGTGGGTGGAATTGAGAAACTCCAGAGGTTAAATATGGCCCTTGCGGCTTACAAAGATGGCCTCAAACTGTGTTCGTTCGTCAGGCTTTTCATGGGTGTGGTAACTGGCCCTTCTTGAGAGTTTCAAGAAACTGACAGTTGTGTCGCTGCTCACATGGAGCCGCCACTTCTCTGGGCAGTGCAAACAGCCGCAGAGCCATGGGGCTGCTTTCCAGTCTATGAATATCGCATACATAATGCAGAGGGGACTCTGCGAGGAAAACTAATTATGAGCCGTTTTCTCCTCCTTTCAAATTAAAAATGCAAGGTGTATCTCTGAGTCGTAGCAAGTCAGGAAGGAGCCTGATGAACGAGGCTGGCAGGATCTTCCATTTCACTGAGGAAGAATGTTATGTGTGATGCACCTAATCTTTTTACTTCTTAGTGGAAATGTTCCAAATAACTTTAGGCTTGGAATGTAGCTTGACAGGTGGGAGGGTTTTTCCAGTTGAGTCACATAAGATCCTTTCTCCATACACACACAAACCCAGTGAGAATTTGTAATCAAACCCTGTCAAGGAGCCACAGCACATGTATTGTAGCTGTGAGTAATTCCTCCTGGAATCTAGGCCAGAAAGCTCACCAGATCTGTGCCTTTTGCTGGGAAGGGGTAACCAACCAGGTGACTGAAAGTAATACCTCGTTATGCCACCACATTTAGTCTTTTTTTGTATTGTAGGCTGTCACTTGTACTTTGGCATTTAACTTAATTGTTCACGCTCTTCAGCATAATCTCCCCCACACTTCTTTGTTGTAGCACATCTCTTGTCCATCATTTGTATGTTGCGTGTTTCAATTGTAAGCTAGTCTGGGGCAGGGACTTGTCTTTTTACCTGTCTGTATAGCACCCAGCACAATATTATACAAATAAAACTTTTCTGTGCTCATGTTGGTGGCTTTTGTGGGCTAAACCACTTAAAGGTAACAGCTGCACTAACTGCCAACCATTTAGTCTTATGGATATTGGATAGTTTGGAAGGAGTCCATTTTCTGAGCTAACTTTTCCCTGTTTGGCAAAGTGAACTGACCCTGTGCAGAATAAACCTGTGGCTTTGGGTTTATGGATATCCTCCAGGAACTAGGGAATAGAATATTTCCAATGAAATAGATTTGTTTGCAGCTTTCCACATGAATCTAAATGCTGCAGAGGCTGTGTCCTAGCAGATGTAAAATTGTGATGTGATTTGAACATCTGTTTCCAAATGACTGGCTGAAACTGTCCATAATTGACCACAAAGAAATTTTGCCAGCTGACCACTAGCTTAGTATTCAAACTTCATTATTGGTCTTCATTCAACCGTAAATAGAATCAAATCCTTCTTGACGAGATCCTCATTGTGGATTCTGTTTGGTCCAGAATCATTTGTCACTAGTGAAGAGGCTCCCTAGTTTCATAACTGGAAGTGACTATTGTTGTGGCTCTTGGCATTGAACGTTCACCCAGTTTTGTTACTTCGTCTTGGTCTATAAGAGACAGAATACAGAACAGCTGAGAACCCCCTTTTTTTTTAAAGAGCAGGTGAAGAACAAATTTAGTGGTGAGTTTTTTTTCCTCTCCCTCTGTATATTCTTCTCTTGATTTTTTGCAACATTGTTCAGTAAATTTGCCTTTGCAGGATATTGACATCATAATTATGCATATTGAATAGTGCTTGCACCACCTGCTGCTCAGACAACTTTCATGGCGTCATGTGGACTCTCTTCAGACTTGTAAGCTGTTTGGTACCTGGAAAGCAATACTAGCTCTTCCAATCTGGTATCTAATAGCCTCTTTCCTTAAGAGCTCCTCTGCTAGTAAAACTGTACCAGGAGTTCTATCCAAGGGCAGATTGACACAGCATATTGGGTACACAGGGCTGCCTCCACTTGGAGGTGACCTGTTTATCTCCTCTCTGGAAACACACAATTTGCATTGTAATGCTTCCCAACTCGATCATGCCATTGGTAGCTGGGCAAAAACATGATGAAGCTGGATCCTCTGGGGCAGAGAGAGAGGAGACAACTTGTGAAGTGCCTCAGGGAATTTTTAGGACCTGATTTTATTTAATACCTTTAATTTATGAAGGTTAACTATCTTTATTAAATACATGTTGCAGATTTTTGGGAAGTGTTGCAGACAAGGAGGATTAAGTCATACAAGGGACCTAAGGGCAGAGGTTAAGTGGGTTCTGCTGATTTCACTGATGCTCTTGGATATAAAGTATGGGGGAGTGCTCTTCCAGGGAGAGGATCTATGGTGTGGGCTGAGCTTTCCTGAAGGAGAAATCCTAATCCCAATCAAGTCTGGGAAGAAGGCTTGAATTGGTTCTTTCAAACAAAACCCCACCCAAACCCATAATAAATTCAAATCCTGGGAAGGGGGATAAGTTTGGACTTCAGAGTGTATGGGCTCTGTTTGTACAGCAGGTTGGGAAAGGTGCCTACTCACAATGAGACTTAAATTGTGTTTGGGGTAGGGGAAGCTTCTGGACGTTCAGCTGTTCCACGGTAGCATTACCTCCATCCTTCCAACCCCCACCCCTAAGCCAAGCCCAGCGTTCAAGCAGAAGCTTCTCTAGTGGGAAGCCAAACGCAACAAGTAAGGGGGCTGGATTATTTTTTAAGGGAAGTTTAAGACTAGTGACCAGACTTTCAAAAAGAGCTCAACATCCAGAACTTCCCACTGAGAACAGTTGAAGATTCTTGGTATCTAAATGAGGGCTCAGCTTTTATGAAAATCTGAATGTAAATATATAGCTTCTCCCCGTTTTGCTATTTTGGGAGGATGGGCGTGGGAATATATCTGTAAGCGCAGGAAAATAACTCAGTGCTCAGGGAACAGACCTGGGAGATGAGATCCAAGTTCTATTCTTGACTCTTATGCAGACTGACCGTAACAAGTCACTTCGTCTCTGTGCCTCCATTCCCCTTTCTCCATCTGTAAATAACAATAACAATTTTTATTGCTTTCGCCGAAGCACTCTGAGATCTTTGGATTAAGTAGTGCAAGAAGCGCCAAGTATTTGAAGAGTCCAAAAATTCCAAGGAGACCAGATGCTGATAAAGAGGAGCAGGGGATTATTTCTATTGTACAGCATTGGTTCTCCACTGTGATCCAAGAACCACTGGTAGTCTGGAGAATTGGCAAGTTACATAGTGTTGGCTCTCATTTTCAGCTGCTAAAAGAAGCTACAAATCTTAAATGGCTGCTTAATGTTACTCTTCTATGGAAACAATTGCTGTGATTGCCAGTGGAAAGGGAAGTAGCTTATGTTTTTGTGAATGGGTGGGAGAAATGTCCATAAAACATGTTAATGTGCTCCATGCTATGACACTTTTGAGATGCTCTGCTGTAGGGAAAAACCCTGCACTGGCCCTGAGGACAGAAGACCCTTATGGAAAAGATCAATCACCAATTTCTGTCTTATAAATAAAACTATGGTCCTGATTCTGACCTTTTCTTCTGGCTTCACATCATGCTGGGGTAAAGCAGAAGGAAAGCCAGCTGAACAGACTATTGCATTCCCCTAATCTGTGGCTGGTGTACAGAAGACTTAACAGCTCTACACCAGTCTTCTATTACTGCGCCAGTATACTAGGGCTTTCAGCAGGTAAGGAGATCTGGCCAGAGTGCCTCTGCGCTCTGTCCCCAGCAGCTGAGAACAGCAAATAGATCCAAGTTACATCAGCCGTACTGGCAAAAAGTTTGGGGCCTGGGGGATGGCCCAAAGATGGCATGACTGAAACTCAGTCAGGGGCCCTGGTGTAGAAAGAGTAAGAACTTGTGGGAAGTTGCTTAAGATAGATAAACTGGAAGAAATCACGAGTCTTCCAGGGACTTCTACTCTAATCTAAATGGATTCAAAGGGTGAGTTGCTGTCTGGGCTTAACAGCTCTGCAACATGTGCATGGTGGGTGTCTGCATGTTGTTAGCCCTCTTGTCACTTTGCGTTTCTCCGTAAACAATACTGGCTGAACACAGACTGTGGACTTTCAAAGAGCCATCTTTAGGAAGTGTGCAGTTAAAAATGAATGGCCTCTTGTCAGACTTGGGACTGGTCACTTCAAACAGAAGCTGATGCTCCAGTGGGTGAAAGAGAGGTGGGGCCACTCTACACAGATGCACTCAGTAGGCAGTCACTTCCTGTGGAATGAAGAAGTGTCTCATGTAGAACCACTCCTAGTGTTAGAAACATGACTACAGTAGCAAGATGGGAGAAATACCTCCGTTCGTGTTGGTTGAGGAAGGGCACTGTTTTCTGTTGGTAGCAACATCATAACAACAGACTTCTGCTGTAGTGTGCAGTATGTCGTCTCAGCCTGCATTATCAGATACTGAAGCGAGGAGTGGGCAAGAGTACAAGCATTGCAGATATGCTCTGAGCTATTTTGTGACCTGGACACACAGTCTCATGTATCTTGCCAAACCATCCGTTGCATTCCCTTACCAAGGATTCATGGTGTGAGGCCTTTGGAGAACTACTGTATCTACTGAAAGGGCTTGTTCTGTGCAGTAGGTAACCCTGCTGCATGAGCAATAATGTTACATCCTTTTCAGATGTAAGTGATTGTGGACAGGGATGTCTCTTGCTACACTCTGATTATAGACATGTGCGAATGGATCCTTGCAGTGGACCGTCACTGCAGTGAGGAGCTGAGTCCGCTACTTGGCAAGCATCATGGCAAGTAGTATCCTACTCATGTCAGTAGCAGGTGTCTGCTTCTTCTCTGCTTCCAGGGAAATGTTGCACAAGTGTCCCTGAAAATGGACATGTGTAGATCTCTTGTCTTTCGGGCAGACTCTGTTTGTCCCGTGGTGTAAGACCAGGAGCAACCTTACGAGCTGGGGCCAGAGTTCCCATGCTGCTGCTGTCTTTTTTCCAGCTTCATGTGGCCTGCGCGGTCTCCCATTCACTCCTTACTTTGCTGCATTGCAGATGCCTTAAATGAGTTGTACGCACTGATGGATAAGGTTGCCAGCAGGGAGTACCGAACTCAGGACCGCAGATGGCAGCATCCATCAGACCTCACCATGAGGTATGGCATCAAATGTTTGTAAGGAGGGGAGGGAGCAGAGGAAAGCCCCTCTTACAATGGGAAATGAAATAGGCTTTACAAAGTAACTTGTTCAGGAGCTTATTTTCATTGGAGGTGTTTTGTTTTGACTTTTTTAAAATTCACTTTAAGAATATGAAGTAGCTAAGGCCTGAACACTGACCTTTGTTTGAAATTGTTACAACTTGAGAAGGAAGGTGTCCTGGATTCTAAATATCTATTCAGAATGTAATGCTCACCAGAAGTACCTGACTGACACTGCTGGAAACAAAATTTCAAGCCAAATCAAGGTGACAACACAAGTATCTGGTAACAATGTTTGTATGTTATCTTGCCAGTGTAACACTTACTTTGAATTTTGTCCTCCCTAGAGGAGGTCCCCCCTTCTCTCTCCGCTCTTCCCCCCCCCCCCCGCCCCGGCTCCATCTCCAACTCTTCAGAGAGGCTCCCAACACAGGAATGAGTTGTGATGGTGACCTGTAATATGGACGCCAGTCTTTCAGGACTGAAACTGCCAGGCCACTTTGCTGTTTTAGGCTTGTTTAATCACAATAACTTGTGTTGAACCACTGCTGTAGAACTGAAAAGCTGTTGGTATGAATTTTCCTTCTCCTAAATAACTATATTGATAGTTAATTTTTTTGTAAGCGTGACCCCACCCAATGTCTCATGGTTCCCCAGATGGCTCTGCAGTTAATAAATATTATTTCCTAGCCATGCTAATATATCTGCCCAGACCAAATGAAAAGACTCAAGAGGAGCCAACTCTGCTATGTGCAGAAGGGGGAAGGCAGCATCTGACAGCTAATATGGAAAAGCTTTGTTTTCCTGCATCTGAAAGTGTGTTATAAACAAGTTAATGAAAATGGAATTGTGTTGTGGAAATTTTTTTGCTTGTTTTATTTTAAGTCCTTGTAGGAAGTATTTTTGATGGTTTTTGTTTGAACAAAGCCAGCAGCTTTTTCAGAATGTGCTAGATCCAGGAAATGGCAATATTTGCATGACAACAGCTCCTTCTGTGGGAATTTACTTCTCATTTAACTGCCATGAACTGAGCAACCTTCAGACTTCTCTGGCAGGCCATGGAGAGACAGATCTCTGCAAGGAGGGTAACAGAAAGCACTAGATAATGCTCCTAGAAGGACTCCTCTTCTACTGTACCTAACATAGCAGCGTGGCAAGATAATTTTCTTTTAAAAATTTTGGCAATAGAAAAGTGTCTGCAAGTGCCACGGGATGAGGGAAGGCATTTGCAAATTAGCCACTGTTCCTGCTGCTCTTGTATGCATGCTCCTACACACCATATTTGCCTTAATTATTCTGTTACCTTTATTCCCCTTCTGTTCTTGCAGAAAATACCCAAGGTTCTCCAAGAAACCCACCCAAAAGTGCAGCCTTAAGGAATGGGTGAGCAGGAACTTGGCCCACCACCGTCGCTTCCAGGACATTCCTGACCACTTCCAGCGTAGCTCTGTCACAACATCCTCCAATGTCTGAGCTGCTTGTTACGGAGGGACTGTGCTCTGTTTTTTCTACATTTAAAGTTCGTTTTTAATTGTCCTGTAGCTTAGCTGTTTGATCTATGGATTGTTCTGTTTTTTAATAAGGCCAGTATGAGGATTTTGTGTGTCTTTGTTTTGGAGACCTTCAGAACCTCCTTTTTAAATACAAATTAAAGATGTTGTCTGTTCTGTACAGGTAACTCTTTGAAGCATTTCTTATCAGTATTTTCCTTTGAAACAAAAGCAAGCTTTCCTGAGAGCTGCTGACAAGCAGCGGTGTCCCCACTGTTCAAAAGGAAGTCACACCGAACGAGAAATCTAACGGATATAATGCTTCAGCTGCAGGAGCTGGATGATGCAATTTAGAATGGAAATCTTTTTGCCAGAGCCTGGGCTCACAACGAAGCTTTAAGTTTTTTAGAGCAACTGCTAGGTTCCCTTAGGACACCATTAATGTTGGAATCACCTGTGTGGTCGATGTCCTTTTTATGAAGGTTGACAAAGGCAGTCTTCTGGCTTGACACATCAAGTTGGCATCAATTAAGAGACTATTTTCCCCATTCCTCAAATTTACTTGCCTCCCTTGTTTGTCATCTTTGGTTATAGCTTTTCTTTGTGAAATGTTGCATGTAGATTTGCACTTTGTTGATAGTGTTTATAAATAATTTGCACTTCTAAATGTCTCTTGTTTTTGATGCGACCCTGTGTGTGTGTGTGAGTCCTTTCCTGTCCTCTGCCCTTTCTTGCAATCTGGTTTCCTACCCATGTTTTAGGAATAACAGCACTGTAACTAAAGGAGCCAGCTTGCTCTAGTTGGAGAGCTGGTCTGATGCTCTGAAGTGAAGACAGTCGAGAGATCTGAACGAACAGCAAGGAGAGAACTTGTAGCTTCCTCCATATGTTTAATAGCAGCCTTGATGTGAATGCTTCCTTAGTTGCTTACCTATTTTCTTGTGAGTCCATATTGGCTCTTCTGCTGCACAAGGCCTTTCTTGGACCCTATCAACAGTTAAGTGGATGTGTTCTGATCTCGTGTCCCCTTATGCTAAACAAATTCTTCAAGGAGGCTTTCTATTTTTTTTAAAGGGCAAGTTAACCAAGATAGCCTGGGTCATTGCAGTGAAAAAAGATGAAGCTTTCATGTCCACCCTATCTGGCAAGTGCACAGAACAAAGGGTTGCTGGACTGGAACTTCCCTTCCTTATAGGATGAGGTGGAGTGAATGATTAACAAGGGCCTCCTTTCCTACTCTTGGCTCATCAGCTGTCTCAGTGTAAATAGCAGATATGCTTATTGCTTTGCATTGTGTAGTTCTAACCTAGTCCATGAGGCAGAACAACAACACATTGTAAAATCGACAAGTGAAAATGAAGATCATTTATTGAACTTAATACATTTATTATTTCCATCTAGTTATTTATAGAAATTTAAAGTGACACATCTCAGACAAATTACTTCAGGGAATTTAAAAAGCTTAACAAACAAATGTGGAGCAGCTGGCAGAGCAGCTCTCTGTGCCTCACGAGTGGAACTTTGTATTGCCTTATTTGTTGTCTCAGTCTGGTGTACCGGGTGTAAGGAGGGGACCGTGCTGAGCTCAGCATCACTTCTCGCCATTCCTCCACAGAAGACCTGTCGTGTAGTATGTGATTGAGGAATGGGACTTATTCCATAATTTGTCAGTTGTGTGATAGTAAGTACATACATAGGAATCTCCTCATTCCTAGGCACATCCCATAGTTCTCTGTAGCTTTGACAGCTTAACTGGATCTCCTCCAGGAGGAGGAGGAAAAGTAGTTCTCTTGTAGCTAAAATCAACTTCCCTGAGAAGGAGTAACTCAACCATTGCAATGTTAGATTCTTTCAATGGACTCTCAAAAAAGAAAAGGAGTATTTGTGGCACCTTAGAGACTAACCAATTTATTTGAGCATGAGCTTTCGTGAGCTACAGCTCACTTCATCGGAGTGTAGCTCACGAAAGCTTATGCTCAAATAAATTGGTTAGTCTCTAAGGTGCCACAAGTACTCCTTTTCTTTTTGCGAATACAGACTAACACGACTGTTACTCTGAAACCTGTCAATGGACGCTGTAGCCTCAAACACATACTCGGACGGCCTTTAAACCTCTGCCTATGTTTGCTCTTGTTCTTGTTAGTTACTTACCCCTCTAAACAAAAACTCAACTGTTGTGCAGGTGGGTGGGAGACCATCCTTTTATAAGAACTCCTAATGGAAGAGACCATCTCAAATATGCAAGAGTACACTTCTGTTCCGCATCCCTTAACCAATTTTTGTCCAGCCATGAGTGTTTGCTTCAGGCAGGTTTTCTTTCTTTTGGTTACATGGAAAGTGCTGAATGAAAACTAGAATTAATGAATACATTTTAAGTGAGAAAGTATCAGTTTAGTCTAGGGTAGCTGTGTCTGTTAAAGGACCATTAAGCACGTGCTGTATAACTGTTTCACCTAAATGCTCTATGTAAAGCATTGATAAAGCAGTCCAACAGTGGGTGACAAAATATTTCTTGTGTATAGTACATGAAATACTAGCAACATGGAGTCAACTTCACGCCCTGATTTTCTCTGGCAGCTGACAGGAAAAATGACAAGAGCAAAGCATTGAACAAGTCAGAACCATTTGGCAAATCTCACAAGGTTTCCCCTTTTATCAGATTTTCTCGTGGCAGCTTTGGCTAATGTAATTTAAAAAAAAATAGCACAGTGCCCAGGTTTTCTTTTTCAGTGTTTCTGTGTTCATGTACTATATTTTGCCCTTGTCTAGCACCTTTCCATTTTGGATCTCTAGGGGCTTAGCAGTTTACTCACCTTCGTAATGATCGCTTTATAAGTGTGGTGACTGTGACACAGAGAGGTTAAATAACTTGCCCGGTGTCTCAGTGCATCAGCAGTGAAGCTAGGAATGGGACCTAGGTTTGTCTGACTCCTAGCCCCCTGCTCTAACTTCTATATACTGCATTTGTTAATGAAAGAGAACATTTTGCCTGCCACCATGGAGTCCCAAGAAGGCTGCTATTAAGGGTGTGTCAATTTGCCGCTAGTCTGTAAGTGCTGAAGTAGGACTGCCCAATTTTTAAGGCTATGTCAACAGCTGAAACATGCATCTTTTAGAAAACCTCTCCAATCAGAAGTCAGAGTAGCAGCTGTGTTAGTCTGTATTCGCAAAATGAAAAGGAGTACTAGTGGCACTTTAGAGACTAACCAATTTATTTAAGCATAAGCTTTCATGAGCTACAGCTCACTTCATCGGGTGAGCTCACGAAAGCTCATGCTCAAATAAATTGGTTAGTCTCTAAGGTGCCACAAGTACTCCTTTTCTTTTTGCGAATACAGACTAACACGGCTGTTCCTCTGAAATCTAGTAAGAGCATTCACCATTGTGTTGCACTCTAATAGCAACAGCAAGACAAAAGCTAACTAACTACCTGTTCTAGCTGTTCTCCTCTCTCAGCAGTTGATCAGATCTTCCTGCCAAATCTTTTTGCTGCAGTGTAATTTTAAAAGGACAGAAATAAAATGTGCACTAAAACCTGGCGTAAAAGTTGATAAACTCCCTCCCTTAACCACTCTCTTCCGTATAGTTTAAAAGTCAAGGGAATCTGATCTGACTTAAGGGCACGTACAGTAATGTCAGTTACACCAGTTGAGAAAGGGGTATTGTTGATACAAAGAAGTTATGTTTAGCAATTGGTTGCCTCAAGTGAGTTTCTCCTTATCAGTTTAAAAGGACAGTGATATGTTGAAAAGTGTAAAATGGCATCACAAGGTTCCGTCATTATCGTCTCTCTCTATGGCTCCACATCAGACTCATTCAGCTTGCAAGGAAAAAGATGGCTATTCTAGCTGCCAGCCCTACGATTCCATCTG
Organism: Caretta caretta; assembly: GCF_965140235.1. NCBI lineage: Eukaryota > Metazoa > Chordata > Testudines > Cheloniidae > Caretta > Caretta caretta. Next base: position 7,221,860 of record NC_134224.1, read on the forward strand.
GGATCTGAAATTCAAGCTGTGCCTTTCCTGGCTCTGTCACTAATTATAACGGTTCTGCAGTTGGAACTTAGTTAAACAGAACTGATGGTGATGCATAAGCCAGAATAGAATCCAGCTCACTTTCTCGTAGGTGGGTGGGCTAAGAGGACTAAAAAGTAGGGAAATACTTATTTTAGTCTGTATGGTCAGTGGATATGACTGAATTCAGAGCAGGGGGAGATCCATGGAGAAAGTAAATGACTTTTTAACATAGTGATTTTGTTGATCAGAATGTTGCTTTAACAAACAAATGTTCCTTTAACAAAAGGAAGATTCACCACATGTAGATAGTTTGCCTGTCTGTTAGTGGTCTCTATACAGGCAAAACAATGATAGTTTAGGATGTTGTGATAGTAAGCCTTATTGCAAATCTGGAGGAAATTACATATGGCAAAACACAGAATGAACTTCATTTCCCTCTTTGTCTGCTAGGAACTGAAATCTGACGATGCATACGAGTACCCACATCTTAGATCTCTTGTATCTCTGAAATGGGTGTGCTGCTGTGATATACACTTTTGAATGACATAACCTTTAATATCTTGGTCAAATACTACAATTAACAATCTGTTTCTCCCCATTCACACCTCTTCCAGTAAGTTGTTACCAGCTGAGATTCTACAAATACTTTCAGGCATGTAGGTGTTTTCTCCTCTAATGAACTGTCTGTTTAAAAGGCGTAAATGTTCTAATTTTTCTCAAAGAAATGAGGAAACAGAGTTTGTGCTGTTTCTTAGCGTACGAGGAAAGTGATTGAGAAGTTGATGACAGTTACGATTGTGAATTGGAAGGACGCCCTGTATTGAATTGTTTACTCCACATCGCCCTCTGTGGTACAGTTTCACTAAACCCTTATGTGGGGGAGGAATATATTGACTAAATTAGTGCCAATGAGCACAGGATTATTCTGCTTTTAAGAAATAAAGCAAGTGGTGCTTAACTTTAGACATACGCTGGCCCGCAGGTAGTTTTCTCTTATTCCTTTATTGTGCACATCAGCTATGCTTAGTTGGTTCCTGGAAATCAGTTGAATTAGTCTCCAGCGACTGCACACCATCAGCAGAGCCATTTTGATGTTTGCTTTCTTTTGTTTTTTATGTTCAGTGGAAAATCACTTATTGCGGGGCTCTTTGGAATCCCTTCACTCTACTACACTCCTGCTTGCTCCTTAGTATACAGCAAAAACTACACTTTGCAAGCAAAATCACACTGGAAAATCTGAGCATCCTTTAAGGTGATTGCAGATCATACACTTTTTTTTTTTTTAAATGCTTACTTGGTTTGTTTCTTAATGCAATGTCTTTTTCCTGATTAAGGGTAAAATTTTCAAAAGTGCCTGAGTGGCTTAGGTGCCTATGTTCCATTTTCTACAGTGACGTGTGCTTACGAGCCTAAATTTCATTGAATGAGACTTGCGTGGGCTTCTAAGCACCTAAGTTGCTTTTGAAAATGGGTAAAATTTTTAAAAGGGCCTATATGTCTCTATCTCTTTCTCCCTTCCTTATGTAGCACCTCTTTAGATAAAGTATATTCTTATTAAATCCCTTCTGCATTAAGAGAGTCAGCTGCATTTGATAGCTTGGAATTCCTTTCTGGTACGAGTAGATTTGCTTCCTAGCCTACGTTTGTTTTTCTCGCTAATAGCATTATTACCTTACCTTTGAAGCCTGCAGTTATGGAGCATAATGATGCACTCCTTTTGCCAGCTGCCATATCATGGGTTGAATACTTAACTGTGAACAAGCATCTATGCCTCGCATTTTAATTTCTCCATCTCTAATGAACAACAAGCGCGTCACTGTTGGAATAGAAATAGCTAAAAACCTGTCACTAGGAACCAACAACAATTACTGTCAAAGATGGGGAATGTTCTCTGCATTTCCAGAAACATTTTTTGTATAAAAAACACATCACTCTGATAAATTACTCAGGCTGAATTTCCTCAGCAGCAGCTAGGTTAGAGTTTAGGGCCTTCTTGTTTGCTTGTCTGCACCAAAATTAGGATAGAACATCTCTTTTATCATTTTGTACATGCCATACCATCTGTTCGAAGTCTTCCTTTATAGGTAGGCTGTGGATTCTGACTGACGTTTCTTTCTTGCATACTAAGCCTGAGACATTCCTGTAGACATCTACTGGCTAAGCAGGGCTTGCTTACTTTGTAGCTTACTTATGTTGTAGCTTCTTTCTCACCTTAGTCCACAGCCTAACCAAAGTTAACCCCCTACTGAACCTTTACTGCTGCCTGCAACTAGGGACAGGGAAAAAACAGCCAAATTCATGATCCCTCAGAAATCTGGGTAGAAGGTCCCCACTTCTATTTCATGCATTCTGCCCTAGTGTAGACCAAGAGGAAACATGGCTAAACTCAGGTATTTACAAGGAAAGTTGTGCCTTTAATCTTTTATTGTACATTAAAAAGTGGTTATTGCTCCAACACTATCAGAGGTGTTGACCTCTCCCTCGTGGTGGTGGGGGGGAGTAGCTTTTTTGGCTCAGGATCCAATTTAGAAAACTGTGGGTGGGGCTGACTGCCTCCCTGAAACTGGCACTGGGGAAGCCCTTTTTTATAAAATGCCGCTGCATGCAAACCTCCCAGTGCCTTTCTCCTGGATTGACTACTTGAGAGAGGCTAATGGATATCAAAGGGGGAAGATGTCTGAACTCCGTGACTGCCAGCCTGTTTCTTTGCAGTGGCTTTTGAATCATTGTCTTGTCTGAATGCAAATTTGTTTGCAGTGGGAGGATTTAAATCCTATTTGGGCCAACCCATCTTAGTATTTGATGGAATGATTAGGATCCCATGTTACCCCCCAGCATGTATGGAATGGCCTTGTCAGGTAATTAAACAAATACTATAAAAGCGTGCTGGCAAAGCTCTGATAGTAAATTTCTTCCATTTGATGACCTCTCACCTACCAGCCTCAAAACATTGTCAGTCATAGGGAACATGTCAGCTTATAAACATAAAGCAACTAGTAAACTCCTCCCTTCCCCCTCCACATTTGTGGAGGGACTCTTAACAAACACCTGGCAATACAGTGTCATGATGAATAGTGGAGACACAAAGTGGAAGGAGTACCAGATCCATCCACTGGAACCTCAGTAAAAGAAATAACTAGTTAAGGAGTGTCCTTGGCCATCATTAGGCAGGGATCCCTTGGGAGTGAATGAGAGAGCTGTCAGCACTGGAAACCTGGTATCCTTGCATAGCAACCATTATCATCATGACTTTGTTGTTTTTTTGTTTTTGTTTTTTTGCACTAACTGGCTATGTTTTGTAAGGACCATTTGTTACACTGTAGGTGGAATTAGTCAGGCCCAGTCCTAAATATCATGAAGAAATGGCCCAAGTTCTCCTGGAATCAAACCAAGGGTTGGCTTCTTGTCTCTGTTGGTCTGTGCCCCACAGTGTTTTGAATTCCACCCTGCTTATCTAAAGTGGATTACAGCATTGGAGAATAGAAGAGATGGCAAAAATAGAGACAAGTGCTGCAGATCTCAACTGGAGAGCAGCCAGCAAAGTAGTGACCATCCAGATGGAAACTGTAATGTGCCTTTGTTAAAAACAAACATACAAAAAAATCCCACCTGCAGAATGTATTACACACCAAACATGAGTGCTACAGAGTGAGATTACAGTACACAGCAGCCAAAATCCTTTTCTCTGCTACTGTCTAGTGTTTCTTCCTCATTTCTCTGAAGAGAAATACAAATGCAGCCTGAGTCCATGTTGATGCTGTCAACACGCAGCGACGGTGAAGCAAAATAGAAATACAATGAAATTTTGTGATCTCCAAAGAGAGGCAAATCACTCCAGGAGAAAGAGGGATCAGAGGGTGGAAGTTGAGTCTGTTGGGATTTGTTACAGCCTGGGTGAGTTGTGAGTCCAATACAGAATTGCCTGAGGCATCAGTTTCACAGAAGCTTTTCCTTCTCAGACAGTGGCTTATGTGGGGTGGTTTTCAGGATTTTCTCTCTCTCTCCAGTTGTCTTTTGCAGAGCAAGGGAAGGAGATTTATGCCAGAAATTGACAACCAGTAGGTCTCTCCAAACTGCTCCAACAGTGTTTCACTTCCCCAGTCATCAGGGCTCAGAAGCAGAGAGGGAGAACGAGAAATGGAGTCCATCTATCAGATGCCAGGCTGTCATGCTTCGATGATATTCACTGAAGGCTTGTTTTTTGGAAACTAGAAGAAGGGAAAAAGAGGGAGAAATGTATAGAGATTGTTAAGGAAAAGCCATCAGAGATTTGTTCAGTGCAGTAGTGAATTTGTAAATGGTCCTGTTGCCTGCAGCATAATGAAAAGGGGTCGGTGGTGGGGCTGGTTGGTGTTAACACTGGCTACAACTGCTGGGCAAAGAAACAGTCTGTACAGTCTGACTCTGGACTTTAGAGGCCCAATTTATTATCAGCCTGCACCTTGTGCAACTGTTTACACCAGTTCAAAATGCTATAATTCTGCTTTATTAGCATTTCCCCGGCTTTGCACAGGGGTAAATGACTACACAAGGGCTAGAACAATGACAAACTGGCCCCTAGTAATCCAGGGGTACGTTATGGTGATGGTGTGACTTAGTATCAATGGAGTTTATGCTGGAGTAACACTGGCATAATGGAGATCAGAATTTTATCCTATTACTTTGGGCAGCCTGCTGCCCAGTTATGGTGCACAACCCACCCAGGGAAAGCAAAGGGTTCACAACTGTAAAATCCACACAGGCCAGCTGGGTCTACTGCTTGCTCAATGTTGCTGGTGTAAATGTTTGATCCCAAGGGACTGTGGGTAGATACAGAAGGATCGTGAAACACAGAGCTAAGGCTATCACTCTGTCATAAATTGTCCCTGCACTGGGCAGGGTGAAGGGACCGTGACAGGAGTAATGCCAACAATGGCAGAGTTAACAAAATATTGAGCATCTTTTCCTAAACCGTACCAGTTCATCACCAAGAAGGGCAGTCTGCCAGAGCTGGGAAATAAAGTGTCATCAAAATTCATAGAGCCAAGGGAACAGAAACCGTCAGGCAGCTTGGTTGCATCCCTAGCACTTTCCTTATCTCTCTGGAATCAAATGTGGAGCTGCTGCTCACTTTCCAAACCATGGGTATCACCATCAATCGTCCTGGATATCCAGGACTATAGAAATTAAAGTGGAGGGAAGCATTTGCTTCTGGAAGGAAAGTGGCATGTTTGAACTGAAAAGGAGTACTTGTGGCACCTTAGAGACTAACCAATTTATTAAATTGGTTAGTCTCTAAGGTGCCACAAGTACTCCTTTTCTTTTTGCGAATACAGACTAACACGGCTGCTACTCTGAAACATGTTTGAACTGGCAGCTCACAGAGAGAGCCCTGCTATTGTTTTGTTAAGCAGTGATCCAGCAGGTTTTCCTCTGCCCACACAGAACCCCACTGATTTCAGTATTGCTCTATGTGAGCCCCGCACAGTCAGTTGCAGGATCAGAGCCTTGACCTGTTCTTGTTGAGTTATCCTCAGTCTCTAGGCTTTGCCTGTGCCATACTTAATTGATTCTGGTGAGAATTACCCTAATTTCACTAAGGGGGAAAATGAGGCACAGAGGTTAAATGATTTGGCCAAGGCCACCTAGTGAGTGCTAGAGTTGGGAATGGAACCCAGGAGTCCTGACTTGCAGTTGTGCTTTCAAGGCACTAGACCATGCTGTTTCCCTTGTCAGATGGGAGACTCGGTTCTACACGTTGGCCCCATGGAGAGAATGTTATAGCTGGGATCCTTAACAGAAGGTTGGTTTTCAGGTTAATTCACCAGAAGCCCTGCTGGAAATTGATTGGCAGCCTCATCCCCCCCGTGTGCCGACAGCATCTTACCTTGCTGCGCAGGAGCCCTCCGCTCTGGTGCTCAGGAGTGCTGCTCTCAGACGCACTCTTGGCTTTCTCCTTGTTGTTATTTGGTTCATTATCTTTGATGATGTCATACTGCCTGCAAAACAGGGCGATCACTCCTAGCAGGAAAAAGTGTTAGAGGTCACATGCATGAGCCAGGCCTTTGGAACATGCAAAGATCAGAGCCCACTAGCCTGCTGCTCTGTGCCTTCTGGCAGAGACCTCAGCAGCATTGACACCAAGTCCCAAAGATCCTTTTCTAACACGACTAGTCGGGCTCTGGCTGCTTCCTTCACAGTGTCAAATTCCACTCTAACCCAGTCAGACAAGATCAGGAGATTACTTGTACTCCCACTTCCCTTTCATTAAACAGGACAAATATTCTAAGCTTCCCATTTGAATAACAGTTTACACTGACCCTGTGACCTTTGCTTTGCAAGCACAGGGGCATATTGGAATATCCATTAGTTGGAAATGCACCCTCAAAGCTTTCTTTTTCTGAAGCAAAGAGAGGTGCAGTTGAGCTGGAGGATGCGATGAATGACCTGTGCCTGCCTGAAGATGAAACAAACCAGGGTCTCCTGCTCAGCAGGACATCATCTGCAAATATATGACAGCTACAGCAGGATGAGGTGCCAACGGAAATGTCCTCCCACACATTTAGGCATGTGGAGAACAAAGCAGAGGCAGCCATGACAAATGAAGAGAGTGAAAATGTCTTTCACAGCGGCTTTTGTGTTATGTTCTGACCAAATAACCACCTCTCTGCCTGTTGGTTTCAAACACAAAGTAACAGAGGTGCCAGGAAGCCCATTGCTTCTTGCCTACTGGAAAAGGACCCAACTCACATAAGAATAATACTCTGCATGTATATAGAGTTTCCCACCTGTCGCTCTCAAAGCACTTAACAGTGATAGGTGTTATGGGAGTTCTTGCCAGGTAGTGCTGTTACACATGTTCTTTCTTGCATGCAAGCAAATTGTCAGCCGTGGGAAGACATGCTGACGGTTGCATAAAAGTATCATCATCCTCATTTTCAGAAGAGAAATGTAGGCAAAGTGAGGCAAAGACAGTACTAGAACCCAGGTCTTGACACCAAGTCATGCCCTCTGCACTGGGCCATTAGAGAAGCTTAGTGTATAAAGTGAACGGGTATATACATTCAGACTAATTGTAGTTTCCATTCATCAATAATTCCACACTTGAGTCTCAGACGGCTCAGCCACAGGGCTGGGAAAAGTCATGGTCAGAATGAAACTTTGTAAACAGCTCATCAGCTCCAGTGAGATTTTCCTTACCCGCCCACGTTTGGTAAATGGCAGTTGTTTTGTCTAGAAGGGGAATTTACAAGCCTCTTTCAGGGCATTGGACAATTCTGTGCTCACATTATGAGCTCAGTTTCGGAAGATGAAGCATAATTACTTGTCTAGATTAAACCTTTTTAGCTATCTCATTTAATTATTTTACCCCCAAATGATTTTTACAGGGCAGGAGATTTAGCTCTTAATGTGCAGAGACAGTAACTTCTTTATCTAAGGTTTCAGAGTAGCAGCCGTGTCAGTTTGTATTCGCAAAAAGAAAAGGAGTACTCCTTTTCTTCTTTATCTAACTATTTTAAAGGCTCAGGGATTGGAGACAGTGACTAGAACCCAATCTAACCCTGTGGAAAGCAGGTACCAATGCATGGTAAACTCAAGATTTTTCCAGTGAAAAAAATTATATATGAATCTTATCTGGTTGCTGCTAGTCCCTGTGGATTCACTTACAGTTGGAAAGAATCCCAGGGGAACAAGACAGGACACCATTAAGCCTCCTGTCTTTTTATTTAAATTATTATTAACCAAAATTTGTTGTCAGATCTGATTTGTGACCCTATTTCATCTCCACATATCTCGGGGGGGGGGGGGGGGGGGAATCCTATCTCAGCTGAATTTAGCATAAATGGGCCAAATCCTGTGCTGGTGTAAATTTGACACAGCTGCACTGAAGTCGGCAATTTACACCAACAGAGATTTAAGTCCACTGTCTCTTGAGGACATGATTTAACCCTTCAAACCCTGTCAATCTTCAGGGCTTTATTAATAAATAAGTAAATACACACACACACAAAATTATAAGAATGTTAAGGTGGTTAGTCTTACAAAAGCCAGGCAACGAGCCAGATCCTGCTCAAGTCATGCAAAGGGGCTGTAAAGTCAGCTGAGGATTCCCCCAGCATGAGGAAATCCAAGGGTGGCACAGAACTGACATAGCAGACTATGCCACCCCCTTTTACAGCTACTGGCATAGGGAGCATGTTGATGGCATGGCTAGGGGCAAGGGGCTTCAGCTCTCACAATCCCTGACTGAATGGAGCTCAGTCACAGCTGAAGAATGAACCCATTGTCCAGAATCCATATTTCATAGGGAAAGTCTCCAGCCTCCAGCAATTAAGGGACAGAACGATCACACATTGCTCTAACATCTAAACAAAAGGGAGAAACATTTTACCATCTCCTGTGAGTCCCCTGGCATGTTCTTGGAAGATAGGTGGGGATTGTCCCCTCAACTACACATCTCTAGCTTTGGTTGGCTTCTTTCCAACAGTAGCAGTTTTTCTGTACACACAGTATATATAGAATGTTCCTGTGATCAGGGCAATGGGAGTAAATACCAACTGGAAATACCGACTGTACTTTATGGGTTATATAATCTACTGTACTGTTAATTTCCTTGCATGCCAGTTCCCTTGTTTCACCTGAAATATCTTCCCCCGACCAATGTAACTATGCGGCTCATGAGTAAAACATTGTGCTGTTTCATGAATGTTTTATGCTGCAGCAGCAGCAGAGGCAGCTGCTGAACGGAGGCCAGAGGAAGCTGGCGCTCTATACAGAAAACAAACAAACACAAACTTCCCTTTCCATTAACTCATGGCATCCTGATCCCAACCTGGGCAAGGCATAGTGCTGGCTGCTGAGAATGCTGAAAGCTCCAGGCTGATCAGAGGAGTAAGGGTGCACTGTACTTATATATTTGTTAGATTAAAACAGATGGGCCTGGTCCTCCTCTGGTATAAACCGATGTAGCTCAGAGGGGTTATGCCAGTTTATACCAGCAGAAGATCTGATCTCAAACTCATAATGGGGAATTCTTAGCTTTCCTGAGCTCCCGGGGTGGTTTATTTCTTTTTAAAAATTGTATGGAAGGATTTTGATGCCCGGGTGGAGTTCGCAGATGACACTAAGCTGGGGGGAGAGGTAGGTATGCTGGAGGGTAGGGATAGGGTCCTGAGTGACCTAGACAAATTGGAGGACTGGGCCAAAATAAATCTGATGAGGTTCAACAAGGACAAGTTCAGAGTCCTGCATTTAGGACAGAAGAATCCCATGCATTGCTACAGGATGGGGACCGACTGGCTAAGCAGCAGTTCTGCAGAAAAGGACCTGGGGATTACAGTGGACAAGAAGCTGGATATGAGTCAGCAGTGTGCCCTTGTTGCCAAGAAGGCTAATGGCACAGTGGGCTGCGTTAGTAGGAGCATTGCCAGCAGATCGAGGGAAGTGATTATTCCCCTCTATTTGGCACTGGTGAGGCCACATCTAGAGTACTGCATCCAGTTTTGGGCCCCCCACTACAGAAAGGGTGTGGACAAATTGGAGACAGTCCAGCGGAGGGCAATGAAAATGATTAGGGGGCTGGGGCAAATGATTTATGAGGAGAGGATGAGGGAACTGGGCTTATTTAGTCTGCAAAAAAGAAGAGTATGGGGGGGATTTGATAGCAGCCTTCAACTACCTGAAGGGGGGTTCCAAAGAAGATGGAGCTAGGCTGTTCTCACTGGTGGCAGATGACAGAACAAGGAGTAATGGTCTCAAGTTACAGTGGGGGAGGTCTAGGTTGGATATTAGGAAAAACAATTTCAGAAGGAGAGTGGTGAAGCACTGCAATGGGTTACCTAGGGAGGTGATGGAATCTCCAGCCTTAGAGGTTTTTAAGGCCCCTCTTGACAAAGCCCTGGCTGGGATGATTTAGTTGGGGTTGGTCATGCTTTGAGGAGCGGGTTGGACTAGATCACCTCCTGAGGTCTCTTCCAATTCTAATCTTCTGTGATTCTATGATTTATTGACCCACCTGTTCGTGGCCCCTTCCAAGCCACTGTCGTCTAAGGAAATCCTCTGGGCACTCTTCTAGGCCCTCTCTCACTGCAAAGTGGCTCCAGGATTGAAAAAGTGCAAAGGGGATCTTTGCTCCATCCTGCTACCGCACCAAGCACTCTTCAGCCACAGCTGTGGGTCTGACCCTACAGTATTGACTTTTAAATCATATGGGCCCCGAATCTGTAGCCCTGCTACAGCAAAGCTCCCATTGAATCAATGGGATTTTTGGTTGCATGAGATCTGCAAGATCAAGCCAAGATTTTCAAAAATGGGTTTAGGTTCCTAAGGCCACATTTAGGCAAAACATCTGGCTGGACTTTAAAAAGTGCTGAGCACTCAGCCGCTACTTTTGGCGTTTAGCTTGCTTGTCGTTGCTACAAATTTCCCCTTTTCCTCCCCTGCCCTTGGCCCATCCGACCCATAGGTTCATATGTTTTAAGGCCAGAAGGGACCATTAAATCATCTAATTTAGGCTGATGTCACTGGAGCTCTGTAGTGGGAATTTCTCTCTCTCTCACACACACACACACAATTCTTCAGACTGGGGCATTTCCTATATCACTCAGAGACCTGTGCAGGTTGTTTGCTCACAGAGTCTTCATCCTTTCCATAGCCTCATCGATAATAGTACAGAGTTGACCAGGTTTGCTCTCAGATGTGTGAGAAATTTGCTCTTTAAACAATTCTTTTTATTCTTTTACCAGATTTTAAGAGGATTCAGGTTCATTGCTGACCACCTGATATTTTAGGTTTGGATGCTCCTGATCATTTGTTCTTTTAACAGTTCAATCATTTTAATAGATCTAGAAAGTGGGTTTTAGTAAATATAGAATGACGGATGCTTGAGAGTGAGACAGGAGGTTGTAACTCACTCTTGATTTGTGATGTTTGTCTTTAGAATATCACCACACCTCTTCACAAGAATTACTGGCTTGTGTGTGACCTGCAGGCATGTAATGGGCCAGATATAGTGACCGTGGCACACTTCACTTGGGCTGCATTGTGTTAATGAAACAGAAGGTGCTAAAGGGGTTGGATTCTGCTGCAGGATTAAGGAGATTACCATCAATTTTTTTCTGGAAGGATTGAGAATATAGGATTTGCCACTGCAGATCAGACAACTGGTTCATTAAATCCATTATCCTACCTCCTGCTGTACTAAATGAGACAACTTCAGCCAGTCCAGTATCCTGCCTCCAGCAGTCGCCAATACCTGATGCTACAGAGGAAGGTGAAATGCACATATCCAAATGTGCAATGCTGTATACAGGGGGCAGGAGTAGGAATTTCTCTGCATATCTTTTCCTGGCCAGCATGGGTGTATACTCACACACACACAAAGTGAATGAGCTGACTCTGGGACATTACATGCCTTCGTCATAGGTCCTGCTACCAACCTGCCCACATGAATAACACCACGACAATGATGAGAATTTCCCCAGCTCGCAGCTGCTGGTTCTTCCCCATCTCCTTCATTGTCACCTCATCTGCACAGGGGAGAGAGAGAGACAATGAGATCCATTTGTGCAATGAGTTCAGTCAGACTCTGCCTGCTCCTTTCACATGCTCCTTCCCCATCTCACTAACTCACAGACATTTAGTGGGCAAAACTGGGTGGCTGCAGATCTGAAAACCCCTTGGAAGATTTGGAAATGTAAACCCCAGCTGACCACATTAAAATCTCTCACTGGGCTGGTGTCCAGTTTAACTATGTGCCCCCAGCCTTGGACAGTGAGCGTACAAGGTTCAAAAGTAGCATGAATTGTTCAGAGTCATCATGCCTCAGTCAGCTGTTAGCATCGTCATTCCTCTCTCTGTGTGTTAGGGTTTTCTGTAGCACCCATCACTGGCGTATTCTAGCCATCGCATCACTATTCTGTGCAGAATTCCTGCCAGCCCAGCTCAGGATTTATGCCCTGTAGTATGCAGGGTTGGCATAATCTTTTTCAGCAGAGCTGCAGGATGCAGGAATGAGTAGTACCTCTTCACAAGTCCTAATGTACAGCTGTGGCCTCAAAGGACTACAAAGATTGCAGTTCAGATCTCCTGGGAAGCAGACAATGCTCTTCTCAGTGTTTTCAGTTGAACAGCAATTCACTATTGACAGGCTCCAAATCATTTCAGCAGAAAGAGTCAAGACCTCACAGCATCCTAGGAACTGTGGATGAGACCCCTGCAATACAATATGGCCTAACCTAATCATCTGGTAACCCTTTATAACCCGGACTCCTGCTCCTCCCTATCCCCTGTTCGTTAGAGTGCCTTGCTGCTGCAGAACGTCTCTTTGACCTGCCTTGGCACCATCTGATTTTGGCTGGATGTCTGCTCAGAAGGGACAAATTAAAAAGCACTTCCCTGACTGGCAGTAACTGATTTGGCAGAAACATTTCAGATTTTAAAAAAGCAGGATATCCATTGGTCTCTTAGAATCCAAGTGCAGGGAGGTTTAGTGAGTCTCATTTTAGTGCTGCTGCAGCATCCCTGGCATGGATCCCCAGGGGTTCTATCCCAAACTGTGTGCACAGTCTGACCAAGAATTTCCCCAGGTACTCTTAATTTGCTAGGTATGCTCCTGCCAGACACTAGTCCTGAGCCCAGTCCTCATTTCCTCTGCCTCTAAGCTACCCCCTGAGGAAAGAGCAATGGAGATTCAGGTGCTGGCAGCACTAGCGGCTGGGGTTCTAGGCATTATTTTACTGAAACAGGCTGGTCTTGCTGTGGTTAATGTGATATACAAAAGTTACATTACCAGCAAGGATTCTTGTGTCCTTACCATTAGGGAGTACCCCAGTCTTGACACTAGTATAGTCTCAGAAGGAAGGAGTCGGAAGGAATGTGTAGCTGGTATGCGTTAGATTCCTCTACACTCATTTAAACTCTTAGTGCTGCTTATCCCACTTACTGGTGTGAGTTTAAGGGAGTCTAGGCTGGGGGAACTTACCTGCCCAGCACCTGGAAGATGCAATAAGAAAGTAGGAACGGCCTCCTTCAATTTACACATTCTTATTCCGTCCTGTCAGTTGCTTTCCATGCTGCACACCTCACTTCAGGCTTCTTGACATGAGTTACACCAGCTTAGCCTCTCCTAGCCTCGTTCACACTCAGCTAGACCCAGTGCATTGACGCAGAGGTGATGTAAAGGGGGTGTGGATTACACACCAGTGGGAGGGGCTGAGTCTGAAGGAGCATAAATTGGTGTAACAGGCACATTTAGGGAGCCATCTGAAGCTACAAATTGCCATCACTCCCTGTAGGCTCAGGCTGACCTCAGAATTTGGCCTTACAGGTATAGGGGACTGAGTAGCCTGGGGCAGTGGGATGAAAGAAGGAGGCTTTTACCTCTACATCCCGGTTTCCAATCTGACCCTTGTTAGTTTCCTCTACATCCTCCCACCCCAGTCATGGGGAAAGTGAGAGATCAGCAGAAGCTGCCAGTGACTTCAGGGGGCAGGTGAGGCCAGGAGCACTCCTGTGTCTGACCCCATCATACAATCTTCAGGCACTTTCACTAACACGGGCGCCTGTGAATTGTTCGGTTTTTTGTTTGTTTCCCAGCATTTGTGCAGAGCCTGAATAAACAATGAGGGCCAGGTCCTCAGCTGGTGAAAACTGGCATAGCTCCAAGTCAGCAGAGCCACACCAACTTTCACCAGCTGAGGATTAGGCCGAGATCTTATCTCTGTATTGGTGGTTTTCACTGACTTGCTATTTTTGCCTCAGGGAGCTGAACCTACCAGAGATCTGGTCTTGTCACAGTATTTCCACCATACGAGAACTCCAACTCCTGAGCCTTAGCTTTGGTCTCATAAACATTTCTGTGGGCCAGTAACAAACACCCATGGAGAATGTAAACAGAAATGCTAAAACCTGCGCGTAACATGCAGGCTAAGAGAGTCCCAGAACACTACACACTTTGCTGACGTGTTACGTCTGCACATCCCCCATGCCCACTCCTGTGTGTAGTCACCCACTGATCCCACTGACTACAATGGCACTGCAACAAGCGAATTTAGCCCTGCCTGCACTTAGCTCAACTGTTCTTATTTTTGAATGCACCAGACACTATTTCCCACTTTGCTGGACAACACTGCCCTGCATCTGGGGCAGCCCATGGAGCCATATAAGAACTTGCCCACACTTGCCTTTATTCTTTGAGGCCAGCTTCTCGGCTTCCCTGGGGGTCTTGAAGAGGACGGGTTCACTGGCTGGACTCTGGCCCTGGATGCTGATGGACTGGACATGCACAATGTACTCAGTGTCCTCCTCCAGGTCCCAGAGGGCGCATGAGCGGGTGGTGGTGTTCACCTCTTGGATGAAGCGCAGCATCCGCACATCCTTCTTCTGTAAGCCCAAGGCAGGAAAGCACAGTTGCTCAGAGGGAGGGTTCTCTCTCTGCGTGACGGACGCCTTGCTACATAGATGCTTTCCATTGCTCCCCAGGGCCCCTGACAGCACCTTAGTGCTGCCATTTAAAGTCCCCCTAGACCGGGTGTAGGAGGAAAGACATGCTCTAATCTGATCACAGGCTTCTCGAGCAGTGAGAGCAGCTACAGCTGCTTTTATGCAAGCGGGTGCAGGTGACAGCCACTCGCTCATCCAACTTGCCAGAAACAGTGGGCCCAGCCCTCCTCCCACTGACATCACCGACACAAGTGTAACTCAATTGACTTCAAGGGAGATACTCCTGATTGATACTGGAGGGAAATCAGGCCCAGTACTTGTAGAGAAGGTGACCTGGTAAAGGCTTGGTGGAGAGGGGCTGGTTCCATTTCCCCTGAGGTTCAGAGCCAGTTGGATGAATGGTTCAGACTCTGGATCTCTCTAGTATTTATCCGTACCCTAAGGGCAAGGGTGTGCAATGCCTGTATCACCTGGTAACACACGCCATCTCCCAGGAGCTCTCACTAGCTCCAGCTTTATAATGTCACAACAGAGAAGAAGCCACAAATTCCATTCAAAGCATCTGGAGCTTCTGGGTGACGTTCACCCTGTGCAGAGCCCAGCACAAGGCCTCGGCACCTCTAGTGTCCCTGGCTCCTCAGAGATGTCATGGTGCTGATGCTTTGTGCTGACCTTTACATGGGTGAATCTCATACTCTGTGAATGAAATGGCAACCTCCCAGTGTTGGCTTTAAAGGGATGTGCTCTCATCTTCCCCATGCAGAAGCTTCTCATTGTTCTATCCCTGTTGGCACTTACCCACTGGGCAGAGCTATTGCTGAGATTTGGGGCTGATGCTAGCTCTGGCAGGTTGCATTTTCTGCCTAGTCACCTTTGGGCCCTGGAAGCGTGAAGGCATTAAATCATTCTGGCCTGCCCCTGCTCTCACTGAAGTCAGCAGCAAAACTCCCAGGGACATGACTGGGAGCAGCCTCATGCTCTGAGCAGTGTTGTGTGCATAGCTATAACTGCTTTCCCTGCCATGAGAAGTAATAAGAGCTGGGTGGGGCATGCAGTGGAGATGGATAGGGGAGTCCTTGGTGCATGATGGGGTGGAGGATGGGCAGGGGAGTCCTGGGTGGGGCTTGGGGTGGAGATGGGTTGGACAGTCCACCAACCTATTCCTCCTCCAGTCTCCCGAACCATTGAATCCTCTAGGGTGATTTCACTGATGGATCAATTCCCCCGCTCAGCCCCTTTGCTGTGAAGACCATGAATTGCTTTGCACGGTCACCCCTATCCCTGGGAGTAATCATCCTGGTTGATGCTAACTTGTCTACTCCCCTGTCAGTGTGCAGTTCTTCTCTGACGGCAGGATTATACGTTTGGGGCATGTTCTAAATCCAAACCCATGGAAATGTGTTAAGGTGAAGAAAGAGGCTGACTCTGTGTCAGTGCTCTGCAGGAGCCTTGTGAGAGCTGCAGGCAGGACGGGCTGCACCATGATAAATCCAGAGTTTGCCCTTGCTTCCCTGCTACTAAGGCTCAAAGCAGGTGGGATAGAACTGAGGGAGACCCAGCTCATGTGGAGAGGAGGGGGGCCATATGGTGAGGATACCTGCTGGGAGATTGCAAATCCAATAACAACTTCATCCTCCAGAACATCCCAGGTCACAACAGCCGAGTTGGCCTTCAGATGTTTGACTGTGACATTGACTGGAGCGGACGGGCTGTCTGCAAGGAGACAAAACACAAGCTTTACTATGGCAAAGTCACTGATGCAGGCAGGAGACAGGGAAGGAGGTAGAGAGGATGAGCAGTCGAATATATCTGCTCTATATTTAATGTCATCTCTATATATTATACAATACGTATATTTAGTGCTATGTACAGTATATAATCTGTACTTAATAGTTTATGGATCTCTAATACTTTAACTGTACCTAATGCCCTATTTATAAGTGATACAGTGAAGCCAATACAAGAGATATTGGGCATCAGACGTGGTTTCCTGCAATAAGAGGAAACAGGATTTAATCCAGGTCAGCCACTGCCCCTTAGCTAGGGGAGTTTGGGGGCTGCAGATGCCCTTCACCTATGTACTGGCTCCAGGTGTGTGGAACTTTGAGACATAGACACACCATGTTTTGGTGGCCATTAAGTTCTCCAGGCCCCTTGGATGATTTAGAGTGGCATTAAACCTGCATATAAAATATTTAACCCTTGCATCCCAAACTCATGCTGATAAAGCTTTTACACCACTGAACGCCATCACGTATTCTTCATCTAGCTAGTCTGTCACACACACCCCTGCTTTCTCCTTTAGATCTTGCCCTGACTGCAGTGAGAGTGAAAGGCAAACAGCACTCTGCCTGGGTATTCAGCACGTTGCAGAGGGTGGTCTGTAGTTGGAAGTATGGACATGCTGGTGCCCTAGTTAACGCCTTTGAGGATTTAACCCATCTGCAGTGAAGAGGGGGGTGTTTATTTTATTTTTATTTCCCTGCTGCTTTGAAATGCTGATGCTTTACAAGCTCCCTGGCGGTGCCACAAGGCCAAAGAAGGAAGAAGTTAGGTCTCCTTTGATTTATTTATTTTAAATGACCACATTTGTGAGGCTGGTGAGCGGACTGCTGACAGGCCGACTGATCAGAGCTCTTCAAAGTGAGGGACTTGCTGAACTTCCAACCAACCCTCCTGGCTTAGAACTAACAGGAAAGAATGTGCTGAGCAGTGACCCTATGCTCCCTTCCAAACAACATTCTCTGTCAAGACCTTGGAGCTTCCATTGCCAGCAGGTGTGATCATGCTTCAAAAGCTCCAGGAATCAGTAACGAGGCAATTAGAAAGGCAGCGGGGGGTCTGGACAAGGCATCAGGCCCAGATCGGTTCCAGCCCACAGTCCTTCAGGAAGCAAAAAGGGCAATAAGAAAGTCCCTGGGCCAGATTGTTGGAATCTCACAAAAGGCTGGGCAGTGGCTTGAAATGGAGCAGTAACTAATGATCGGTGGCTCAAAGAGTTTGGAGAGGGAAGATCCTTAATTTGATCAGGTCGGCATCGATCAGAAATTGTTGCCATCTGTTCCGTGGTCCACATGAAACGCTTTTGTGATCCCAGCAGCCAAAAAAATTCCCTTTCATTACGGTCAGTAAATGAGCCCCTGGCTGGCAGCCTCATTAGAGAGGCCAAGGACAGGATGGGCCACTGGGCCAGTGCTCCTTTCTCACCCCTAGCACAGTCCCTTCTGGGCTCAGCTGGGGCAGCGCGGTTGCTCCTACCTGCTGAGGCACAAAGCGAGGACGGTTGTCAGTCCAGCACTTTCCACTATTATTTAACCCCCCTTTAAAAACCCAGCTGCAAATCAGAGTAGCGTCTTATTTTAGTAAGGGGCAGTTTGCAGAGGTTCACATAGGGAAGGTCCGTGAGTCATGCCGGATGAATTTGCTAGAATGTATTGAGGCTCTGACTGAGCTGAGAGGTGGGGTGGGGATGCAGCAAACAAAACAGGCTCTGATTGCAGCATAGTAACAGTGCTTTGAGCTAGGTGTCTACCCCCTTCTAAAGTACAGCCAGACAGCTAAATCCCTGCATGTTGTGCTTTCCCAATGTCGTTGAGAGAGGATACCACAGCATGGGGTGATTTATACCGCCTGGGATAGGGAAGGTTATTGAAACAAGTGAATTACCGTCTTAGTAACGGGAAACAGAGTGTATGGGTAAAAGAGCATTCAGGATGGGGAGACGGACTATGTGGGTGGCACCAGTACTGGCATCTGAATCCCCTTTATTTAGCAGGGATATTAATGACCTTGAGGAAAGGATAATATCAAAAATGCCTAAATTTTCTGATGACATAAAATGTGGGGGAGGTGGGAAGAGCCAGCAGAGACAGAGAAGGAGAGCAAACACCTTCAACATGAGTAGGTTAAATAAGGCTGCGAGGCGGTGACGTGATAGTGAAGTGCACTGCAAGGTTGCAGCCTGAACGTTTCCACAGAGACGGGAGCCTATAAAGCAGGAGTCACAATACAGACCAGGAGAGAGAGCAGGTGGGGAGGGGGATTAAGGATACTTCACTACATCCATCTGCACAATAGAAACCCCAAGAGACTGAAGGATGGTAAAGGGAGATGCATTAAAATCAAACGCAATGGGCCTAAGTCTGCTCTCCCTTTACCCCACTATAAATCAGGACGCACTTCATTGAAATCAATGTAGTTCATCCGGTAGGTTTCAGAGTAACAGCCGTGTTAGTCTGTATTCGCAAAAAGAAAAGGAGGACTTGTGGCACCTTAGAGACTAACGAAAGTTTATGCTCAAATAAATTGGTTAGTCTCTAAGGTGCCACAAGTACTCCTTTTCTTCATCCGGTAGAAAATTGATGTGAGACTCAGCATTTCCAGAAATGTGAAGCAAGGGAAGTAAGTTCTCCGCGGACAGAGCTGAGTGAATAATTTGCAGCGAAGGTCCTGGAAGATCCAGGATGAGATTGTGATTTCCTCAAATCTATTTGCTGTTTGGATTTATTCCGTGAACTTTCTTACTCTCTGGGTCGATCACACTTTCTTTGGAATTCCAGTTGTGTTGCGATTAGATAGATGAGATCCAGTTTCTGTTCTCTGACTGGTTCTGTATGAGCATTTTCAGCATGAATGCTTAGGTGAACAAATCTAAATGTTGAATTCCCTGATACTGTGCGTGCAGCTCTGAATTTTGCTTTCTGTGAATGCTTATGTCGGTAAAACTCAAACTGTTACCAGAAAGTGACCCCAGAGGCAGAGGGGGTAATGTTCCTCTGAACTCATTTCTGCATGCAGGCAGGATATCTGGGGAACATTCTATGCAACAGTCACCCAGCCCTCCCCAGGCACATTAATTCCTGATGCACTAGGAACGGCTGCATCAGCCTTTTAGTCAATAATAGACCATATGTTACAGGGTTTGTGATTTAGCTGTTTAACTTAATTCCAACTCATAGGCCATAACCCCACTGGAGCAAATTCCTCTCTCAAAACTGGAAGAGCATCTGTTTGGCAGAGTTTGAGTTAGCGACATGCATGCACATGAAAAGATGTTCTCCTTTTTGTGCCAGGGGTACTCACGGCCCCATTTGTTTAGTTAAAATAAAATCATGCCAGTTTCTCATGGGCAATGGCTGCTGTGAAACAAACCATGATCACTCTTTTGTTTCCTTCCAGCAGGGAGTTTTCACAAGGTGGACCCTTACCCTGCATACCCCAGGTGCTGTGTGACACAGCCATGCCTCACACCTGCATACTCTGGGCCCTTTTGGAAAGAGCAGGGCATAGCATTCCCCATGCAGCAAGGAGGCACAAGCATTGAAGATTACCATGAATATGCTCTTAATGCTGAGAACTCCTTTTTTCCTCTCATTAAATGCTCTGCTGATTATTAAGCAACTTTTTTTCTTTAAAGAGAGAGAAAACATTTATGGCTTTGGACTGACTTGTCTCTGGCCTCTCATCTTATCACCAGTGGCTCCTGGAGTCAGGAGCAGGAGACCTGTAGGATGGGAAGCTCCCTACCTGCTTGTTAGGTTGCTGTTGCACAGGGGTTGATATCACAGCCCTTGCTGGTGTCAACCAATAATCACCCAGCACATCTATTAGCTGGGGAGATTGACTAAAAACTACACCATGAATAGTATGTAGAGTACCCTGCCAATCCATACCCAGTGCTAGAGTGGTACCCAGACTATGCCTACTAGCTCATATCTATCTATGGATTTGTACCTATAGGTACTTCTATGCCTGACCAATATCTGATCTTTACCTAATACCCTATATATCATCACTATCGGATCTATATTCAATACCCTATGTCCAGCATACCTAATATAGTACCTGACCTATACCTGATTGACTATGCCTACCTCATATCTGCTCTATATTTAATGTCATCTCTCTATATTATACAATACGTATACTGTACTTAATCTGCACTTAATAGCTTATGGATCTCTAATACTTTAACTGTACCTAATGTCCTATTTATAAGTGATACAGTGAAGCCAATACAAGAGACCATCCTTGCTAGCCAGCATCTTGCTTTAAGAGTCTGGCCTAGACTAGTCTTGGATACAGTGAGGGTAGTTCTGCTCCATCAAACTGATTTTTCTCGGTCCCCTGCCTAGTTGCTTAAGAAAGGTACCAGACCCACCCAATGCCCTGTGCCTGCTGTCCAGCAAGGTAAGCTGAGAGCCCAATCAGGTATCCATTTCTGGCCTGGCCTCAGCTACAGGTCTCCCAGACACTCTTCTGTCTTCTCTCGGCCCTAAGAGGGGAGATCATAGAATCATAGAATATCAAGTTTGGAAGGGACCTCAGGAGGTCATCTAGTCCAACTCCCAACTAAATCATCCCAGCCAGGGCTTTGTCAAGCCTGACCTTAAAAACTTCTAAGGAAGGAGATTCCACCACCTCCCTAGGTAACACATACCAGTGTTTCACCACCGTCCTAGTGAAAAAGTTTTTCCTAATATCCAACCTAAACCACCCCCACTGCAACTTGAGACCATTACTCCTTGTTCTGTCATCTGCTACCACTGAGAACAGTTTAGATCCATCCTCTTTGGAACCCCCTTTCAGGTAGTTGAAAGCAGCTATCAAATCCCCCCTCATTCTTCTCTTCTGCAGACTAAACAATCCCAATTCCCTGAGCCTCTCCTCATAAGTCAGATGTCTTTTGCCTACTTCAGCACAAGTTCCTGAAGGATTTCCCCCTCAGAGCCCGATCCTTTGTCTTCAGCTTTGGTTAGTATCCACCCCATCTCAACCCATGCACTGTGAGGCATCAGCAGTTTTCTGCAGTGTCACCCTTCCTGAATGCTGGCTAACTTTCCTTGAGCCCTGGCTGCTAAAGTCTTAGTGGGGTTTCTGACAGCTCCCAAGTGACTTAGACGCACAAGTCTCACTGTAAGTCAATGGAACCTGCGTTCCTAAGCTGCTTTTGAAAATCTGACCCTAAGTCTCCCTCCGCTAGCTTCCTTGCAAGGGCGACACCAGGCACTTTTTGACCAAAGATCAGATGTGGTATGTTGGACTCTTTAGATACTGGGTGACAAATGTACAAAACGAGAATTGCAGTCTAGCCAGAAGACACAGGGGTTCATTTCTAAAAGCTTACTCTTGCTTTCTGTAACAGGGGTTCTTGGAATAGGGATGTCTGCTCTTGGGAATTCATAGCCTTCCTATAAGAGTCACAAAGGCGGTGTGTGCATGTGTGAATAGAAAAGTTCACACACACTGTGCAGTACTAGCCTCTCTAAGGGAAGGCAGGCTCAAACTGTTTATAGGCTCCCATCCACCTGGAGAAGGGAATAGGCCCCAACACAGTTAAACAGAAATAAACTAATCAGTCCCTTACTGTCCCTTGGACAGTATGTAGGTATTTCATTCCCATTGCACCTATGGACAAACTGAGGCAGACATTAAATGAGGTGCCCAAGGTCACAAAGAGAGTCAGTGCTAGGGGCTCACTGAGCTCAGGAATTCCTCTCTCCCCTGCTTGAACCACGCCTCTTGCTGTTGCAGATCTTTCTTTGGAAACAACTCTGTTAGCAATGCCCTGTTTAGCAGTGAGCCTTTACTGTGCAGTTGAGAGTACAAGCCAATTTTGTGTCCCCTTGCCATGCAGGCTGCAGGAAGAAGTAATTAAACAATGGAAGTGAGGATCTGTGGTACTATCACATTATTTGAGGTCACTTCCACTGGCTGAGTCATCTATTCAGAAGGTGGATCTGGTATTGGAGCCCATTTCTAAGTTTAGTCTCCCCTGGTTTGGGGTGCAAAGGTGAGAAACCTCCCAAGCAATCTGTTTGCTTTGAGCTCAGCTCCTTCAGAAGCTGCAAGTAGGTCTGTGACTGTACTTGAAAGCAGATGGAATATAGTGAACTCGCTTCCCACTCTAACATGGCTTGCACTGGGACCATGGGTAATTTCTGAATTGCTTAATTCCTATTCTGCAGGCAGCTCCTTTACTGCAGTGAAAGACTTAAATTCTTCACAGCCTCCAGCAAGAGGGCCAGGAGCCTAAGCCACAGCCAAGGCTCTTAAATGGATCAGTCTTTCCCATCACTAGCTGGTCCCTTCATTGCATCCTTGAGCCCAAGCAGGACCTAACAGCTGCATGTCCTTTCCCAGGGGAAGCGGTAAATGTCAGGATTAAATCACCATGGCTTTTTGTTCCCTGTGCCATGACCTTTACAGCAGAAGCAAGTGACATAAGAACATGACCTGCAGGGGAAGGAGCTGTTGTTAAATCTTCTGAATAATGTTCTCTCCAAGGCACTGAAGCACACCCGCTCTCCCTTTGAGGGCTGTGGGGGTCCTTTCTCTCCAAAGCAGAGAGATGTGTGTGAAAGGAATTGCTTTAGTTCCATCTCAGAGCCCTTTCTTTGCTCTCACAGTGGGATTTTCTTCAGCAGGTATAATTGCTTGTCAACTTTATGCGGTATTTAGCAAGGACTGAAGCAATCTTCAGCTTTCTTGAGTGTTTTAATGACGGAAGTCTGCAGGGGAGTGGGAGGGAGCATGGACCCGTCCACCACTGACATTCAGGCGCTGAGTCACATGAGAGAAATGAAATCAGACAGTTTCATAAAACAGAAAGCCCAACTGATGATTATTTAGTGCTAGAAAGGAGTCAATTATTTCCTGCAGACCACCCACCCCCTTACAAAATGCTACAGTCATGGTCCAAACTCCACAGCCCCCACTCACCAACTTCATGGGGAGCTGTGGGTGTATATGTGAAGGCATTGGGCCAGATTCTCAGTTTGGACTAGGTCATTTTGTGCCATTCAGGCAGCACAAAGGAGCTGGATTCTGGCCATAATTGGCCAGATGAGAATTGCACTGGTGGGAGGAACTGGCGGAGCTGATCTTCAGCTGGTGTATAAGTTAGAGTAGCTCCTTAGCTGCGTTAACTCACCGCAGGGCTGGCATACACCACCACCAGTCCCTGATGCCCCCCAGTCTCCTGAACTGAGTGGCTATCAGTTGCAGGAGACACTCTTCCCCAGAATCTGGCTTGCAGAGTGTAATCAAGCAGAACCTTCTTTGAAGTTAGCATTGATAATGACTGAAGGATTGGGCCCTAGCCTAATGTTTCAGATCATTATGCTCCAGTATTTGTTTATAAGCCCCCAACCTGATTAAATCCTAGAGACAGGAAGAAATGGGGATGGTATGGGTTTTAATTTTTCAATCCGAGGGCCAGATCCGGGGGCCAATTTAATCCAAAGCCCACATATTCAGCGTGTTTCAGATAAAAAGTTCTGGTTTATGGCCCCTCTCTGTCTGCTGCTAGGTAACATGAGAGAAATGTTCTTAGCAAGCTGGAGAATGTAATAAACCACTTGCTCTTTTACATTTAGAGACCAGGGGACAAATAATCACACGTGAGCCAAGATGCTGATACAGAACAAGCACTGAACAATGATTATAGTGGTAGAATTACCAGCCCTTACTGATACACAAGGGACTCCACTGTCCTTTAATATTTACATGGTTGGAAGGGAGTCTCTAATTAGCTCCATATCTCACTTTTTTAATAACATGCACAGGGTCAGTTTCCCCCACATATTTTAGCAGTTGGATGCCAACCCCGGATTCACTAGACTCCAACCTGCAGCAACCACTCTTTGATTAGGCTCTGCCTCAGCTGGAGGACTGTGTCCAATTTTGGTCACCAATGTATAGAAAGGATGCAGAGAAACTGGAAAGGATCCAGAGGCGAGTGACAAAGATGATCAGAGGGATGGAATACAAACCATATGAGCAAAGGCCGAAGGAACTGGGTATGTTTAGTTTTGAAAAGAGATTAAGGGGGACATGATAACAGTCTTCAAATACTTGAAAGGCTGCTGTAAGAAAGATGGAGAAACGTTGTTCTCTCTTGCCACAGAGGGCAGGACAAGAGGCAGTGGGTTCAAACTACAGCATAGCACAGGAGTGGGCAATTTACGGCCTGTGAGCTGTGTCTGGCCCGTCAGACCTTTTAATCCAGCCCTCGAGCTGCTGCCGGGGAGCAGGGTCGGAGGTTTGCCCCGCTCTGCCCTCCCAGCACTCCTGCCAGGGAGTGGGGTCGGGGACTTACCCCACTCCGGCTCTCCAGCTGGGGAGTGAGGTCGGGGGCATGCTCCCCTCCACCCGCCCAGCACTCCCCGGCCCCCAATGCACAATTCCTTGATGAGCACCATCTTCCTGCACGCAGAGCCACACTGTGCAGGCACGGCCGGCACTGCTGACCCATACGTCACCGCGCTATTTCCGGGATCAGAACCTTGCCCCTACACAGCAGTGCGCCCAATCCCCAAAGCGCCAGCCTCCTTGCGCCAACCTCCATCCAATGATCAAGGCCAGCAACATCGCAGGATACAACTCCTAATCAAGTCCAATTAGGACCCGCGAGCTCCTTCATCGACCAATTCCTGAGGCACTGCTCCTCTGAGAGATTCGCCTCATTCCTCATCAGCCAGTCACTGCCACCTGGACCCTCCCGGCCTCCTATGACCCCCTCCCTCGAGACTCTCAACTGCCCAGGGGCTGCACCCGTCCCAGCTAGGGTGCCTCCACCCATGGTGGTGCCTGGTACGGCTGCCTCGGTGTCATTGCTGGGAGGGCCCCTAGGAGTACTGCCCCCGTAGAGCCCTGCCCCCCATGCTACACCCCATAAGTCCCCCTCCTCCCACCTCGGTAATTTCATGAGCATTCATGGCCCGCCATACAACTTCTGTACCCAGATGTGGTCCTCAGGCCAAAAAGTTTGCCCACCCCTGGCATAGCAGATTTAGATTAAATCTCAGGAAAAGCTTCCTAACTGTAAAAACAATAGGACAATGGAACATATGCCTCAGGAGATGGTGGAAGCTCCTTCACTGGAGGTTTTCAAAAGGAGTCTGGATAGCATCTGTCTTGGAGGGTTTAGACACAACAAATCCTGCATCTTGTCAGGGGATTAGACTAGATGACCCAACCCTTTCTGTCCCTTCTAACTCTACGATTCTATGATTTCTCTCTGTTTGGTGTGGATGCAAGTTATTGGCTCTGAAAACCTGTACCAGCCACGTTAACCATTTTCATATCAAATTGGGTGTTTTCTTCCAATTAAATGATTCAGAGTCTCAGTTCCAGGAGGACAGTGCTATTTGACAAAAGCGGTTAATTTGCAGTCTACATGTGTGCTAGTCTAAAGCACATGCAGTGGTTTATAGGATCAGAATTGTCTCCTCTCTAACCCAGGAAAAAACCCCTCCATCCATTCTTATTCCCTGCTCAGAGAAACCATTGGCCTTCCTGTGTAAACTCCCTGACCAGCTGCCACTGCAGAGGAATCTCAGCATCCAGGCGATTTGTCAGCTGAAAATAAGAGCATTTGATAGGCAGGAAGTGTTGCCTAATACAGTACAAATACAAGTTTCAGAGTAACAGCCGTGTTAGTCTGTATTTGCAAAAAGAAAAGGAGGACTTGTGGCACCTTAGAGACGAACCAATTTATTTGAGCATAAGCTTTTGTGAGCTACAGCTCACTTCATCGGATGCATACCGTGGAAAGTACAGAAGATGTTTTTATACACACAAACCATGAAAAAATGGGTGATTATCACTACAAAAGGTTTTCTCTCCCCCCCACCCCACTCTCCTGCTGGTAATAGCTTATCTAAAGTGATCACTCTCCTTACATCACTTTACATAAGCTATTACCAGCAGGAGAGTGTGGTGGGGGGAGAGAAAATCACGCATTTTTTCATGCTTTGTGTGTATAAAAACGTCTTCTGTACTTTCCACGGCATGCATCCGACGAAGTGAGCTGGAGCTCACGAAAGCTCACGCTCAAATAAATTGGTTCGTCTCTGAGGTGCCACAAGTCCTCCTGTTCTTAGTACAAATACAGCTGTCTGATAGAATACAAGTCGGTGAGGAAAAGGATCTGGGCTCTATTCTAGCTCTGCCTCTGAAGTGCGGTGCCCTGGGGCAACACACGGGTCTAGAGTTTCACATGCCCAGCACCCATGGTTGCATCCAGATTTTCAAGAGAGACCTGCTCCCCTCTAGGCACCTGAATAAAAACCAGATTTTTAGAGTGTAGAGCTCCCAGCAGCCCACATTGTGACATTTACGGCCAGGTTTTTCCAAAGAGAGCAGCACCCAATATGCTAAGCTCTTCTGAAAATGTGTCCCCGGTTGTGGGGGTGCTGAGCCCTGCAGAACGTTCTGACTGTGAACTTCTCTGTGCTTCTGTTTCCCCAGCTGTAAAATGGGGCTAATACACCTGCCTTCCAAGGGGGTTGTGCCGAAAGATTATTTGAAATCCACTATAGAAGGGCAAAGACTTACATGAGGAACATGAAAGCTTGTGCTCTAATGTAGCGTTTGGCTAATGTTACTACAGTTGCTTCTTTCACCTACTTTTTTCCCCCCATAAGAGCTAGTTAGGTTTGTTTGTTTGTTAATATACCTGTGACAGAAGATTTGTATCTTAGCACTTAAGATAGAAATCACCTGGCGAGCAGCAAATGCTCTGTAATGCTACTGCACAACAAAGAATGGAAGCGGTCCCTCTGTACTGCAAGGCTGAGATGTTCAAAGATACCTAGAAGATTTGGATACCCGGTCCCATTCATCTGAATGGGAAATGAGCATCCTGATTCCTTGGGCAGCTTTGAAAATCTCAGCCTCAGGGTTCAAGTCGTCAGTTTGTGGTATATTCTCTCAAAGCATCTGCATAATTCCCAGTAAAGAACCCATCCTGCGTTCCTTGCACCCCTAACTTGACTTTGGTGGTAGTTCCGAGAATGCAGAATTGCCCTAAAATTAACATCACATGCAGTACTTATGCGGATGAGTTTGTCCAACAGCCAGCACAATGGGGCCCTGGCCCAGAACTGGGGCTCCTAAGTGCTACTGCAATACAAATAATAAATAACAAACAAACAAATAAATAATAGTAATTCCCAGATCACTGTAAGTGAACTAACCTAATCAACTAAAATTTACAGCTAACCTGTACAAGATGCACTGTAGGCAACATTGCTGCCCTGATCCTCAAAGCTGTGGACTGGGGCGAGGGGCGGTCATAGGATTTCTCTGTCTCTAGCTCCTAGGCTTCTATTCAGTAATGGGACTGGAGATTGTATTCTTTCAGCTTTGATTTGCTAAGAAGTTACCAACTGGCATTTTTCTATATATTTTCATGACATCACAATTCAGTGTTTCATCACAACAACACTGAGCACTTATGCAAATGGCACAGTTCGCTTTCCAGTCACTTGTATGAACATTAACCAGCCCTGGGAAGTAGGTAAGACTTACGATTGTGGTTTGACAGGTGGAGAAATAAAGACACAGGCAGATTAAATGACTAGCCCAAGACCACACAGTATGCCTATACTGCAATTAAACCCCCATGGCTGGTCCATGTGGGATGAGTTGGGCTCACGGGACTTGGGCTGCAGGGCTATAAAATTGTGGTGTAGACATTCAGGGTTCAGCTGGAGCCCAAGCTCTGGGACCCTCCCGCCTCGTACCTATATAGAGTAATGAATGGTTATTCTGCAGCCACTTGATGTCAGTATCTGATGCACGATAGGGATCTTTTCTTTATAGATCTGAAACCGGTTTATTCCTCTATCAGGCACTCAGGGCTTCACTAAGCATATAAAATTTGCATGCTTCAGTTCTCAGTAACTTTATTCTTTTAACTGAATTATTCTTGTGTCAGGCATTAATTTGGCTTCTAGGTACTTCATGAAGTAGGAGGTTTTTACTTGACAACCAGTAGTAAAAGTATTGGGTCAAATTCAGCACTGAAGTGGGTGCAACTCCACTGAAGGCTGCTTACGCAAGCAGTGAATATTATCATGAGTGTGTGTGTGAGGAAGAGGGGTTCATATGGGTGTGAACGGAGCCTGTCTGTCTGTGGAATGAATCCCCATTTGTCGCATGTATGTTCTCAGAAAGAGGTGGTGCTTGGAACATATGAAAACCTTGGCTGCTTCAGATAATATGTTCCCTGTTTAGAGGCTGTCACTGGGGTTAGAAATCTCTGCACTTCAATTAAATCTCATTCATGCCAAATGTAGAAATCAATAGAGTGCTTATGGAATCCATCAGCTGGCCAGGAAATGCCAAGGCAGCAGTGAGATGGGGGCAGACGCAGGTGGGTCGCTTTGCCATCTGTAATCTGACGTGTCAGACTGCCAACTGGTTTCTAGTGCTTTCCTCCTTGCACTACTCACTTCAGGTTCTGATAATGGGCCTGACCCTGCAAGGTGCTGAGTGCCCTCGGCTCCCATTGGTTTCAGCGGGAGTTCAGAGTGCGCAGCGCCTCACAGGATCAGGGCCAGTTACCAAGATCCACACCTGCCCTCAGTTGCAGCTCTTCTGCCCCCTTGTAGTCAGTGGAGCTGCATGGGAGAAGCTGAGGGCAGACTAAGAAAAGCTTTTAGGAATAGCTAAAGGGCACTATAGGTGTCTGGGGATGTTGAGAGCACTGAGCTGCCTTGAAGCAGGAACAGTGCCCAGAATCCAGCCAGATGTTCTTTGTCGGGGAAGTGGGTGGCAAAGAGAGCCTGACTCCCTGAATTTACAGGACTTGGGGCCCTGTCCAGCTCCCACTGAAGTCAATGAAAGCTTTGCTATTGACTTCAGTAGCAGCAGGCCCTTAGTTGCACTGCAGGATGGCTCTGCATAGCCCCCTGGGAAGTGTATCTTTCCCCTCTGCCTTTTAGGGATAAAACAGACTTGAAATGCACTGTGTAGAGCAGATGGCAGGAGAGCTGTTTGCACTGGGAAGTTGCAATGGCCTTGGCCTATTTTGAAGTCTTTTATCATAGCATCCCCCTGCTGCTCCGGCAGTCCATAATGGCAGCCCTGTAACTCCATGTTCTGCACAACTCACTTCCCTCTTTCATTACCTCTGAGTGATGAGGAACGGGCCGATGGCAGCTCAGGGACTAACAGTCCAGGCAGAGTGGGCCATTCAGGCTCCAAGTGGAGTGCTGTTATAAAGCTAAAGCATATTTCAGACCCACTAAATGACTTAAATATTTTCTCAGTGATCCCCCTGTGTAGACAGCTATAGAAATTAGTTGGAGGGCTTTGCTAATGCAATTACTGGTCTGAACCTGACAGCTGTCCAACAGCATTACAGTTCAGAGACTATTTTACACATCTACCTTTCCCTTTCAATATTTCCAATCACCTCTGCATTTCTCCTCTTGCTGTAGCTTTCTGATCATGCAACGAAATAGACCTGATTTGCAGAATGCCACATGCAAAGAATCCCCGACACAGACACACCTGTGTGTGCATGACAGGGCTCCTGCTCCAGGCCATGCCACACTACTCTTGATTGCTGAATTGCAGGGGATGTTTGCAATACTATTCTCCAGTCCTTTTCCAAGAAAGAGTATTTTTAAATTGTCTGCATGAACCTGGAACCCAAGGACAGATTGTTTTTGTGTCTACATCCATTGGCAGGGCCTGGCATTGGCATTGCCATGAAGCCATTCCCAAAAGGATTGTGCCAACCAGGTCCTGCCCTTGTAAGGGAGTGAGGTATTTATACTAATTCAGAGAAACAAAATCCCTGTAATTTAATAAAAGTCTTTCTTTTTTCACACAGGCATGCACACCCACCTCTTTCTCTTTGCTGAAAAACACATAGAATTTCAAAGGGGATGTATTTTCTGAGGAGTATTAGAATCCATAGGCTCACTTGACTGAGTAAACTCCTAACCCATTAATAAATATATTAACACTCTACCTTTCTCTCACACCTTTCATCTGAGGATCTCAAAGCACTTTGCAGACACTAATAGGTTTATCTTAAGGACTCTCCTGTGAGGCAAGGAAATATCATCTCCATTTTACAGATGGAGAAGCCAAGGCTGGGGAGGAAGGATGGTCTTGTGCTTATGCCTTGGGACACCGAGGTTCAATTCTGAGCTGCCACAGACTCTCTGTGTGACCTTGGGTAAATCTCCTAATCTATTTGTGGCCTCGGCTCCCTTTCTGTAAAATGAGGATGGTGTGAGAACAAACCCAGTAATGTTTGGGAAGGGCTCAGATACTGTGAGGACAGGGGCCATATCAATAGAAGACACAGAGGTGAAGTTACATGCTCAAGGTCAGAAAGCTGGAAATAGAACCCAGATCTCCTGCTTTCTGGGTCTGTGCTTTAACCACGAGATCATGCTGCTATCTTCATATACCTACCCCCTCTGCCAAAGACTCATAGGCATTTTACAATACACAAAACAATGACAAAACCAGACACAGTTAAAAGAAACAAGCCAAAAAAAATTACGACAGGACAAAACCCCTTGTGTGTTCCCAGTTGGATGACTAAAGGATAAGAAGAAGGAGTGGAGATTGTCCTAGTTTACAGGAAACTGGGAAGGATATTTCAATTGCAAATTGTACTGTGCGTATTTTCCCCATGGTTTCATTCTTTTAGGAATATTTTTAATAAATCCCACCAGGTCTCCTAGCCTCTAATTTGCAAAGTGGTAACTTCAGGATTTCAGTGTCTTCTGGCAACATGAACAATGGCTAAGGACAATTGTATCAAAACCAAAGGCACATTTTTTAGGTCACTTCTGTCACAGCACAAATAGGACAAGGACTCTCAGAACTACAGCCACTAACCAGTCTGGATTGGACAGAGGAATTTTCACTGCCTGGAACTGGGCATCACCAATAAATGTGTACAGAATACTGGAGAGCAAGATATTCTTGCAATCAGCATTTTGTAAATCAAGGCAGCTGTTTTGCCAACATCTTAAAGCCACATTACCTGCAGTGTAATGAGTGAGTGCAACAGTCTTTTGTATGAGTAAACTGAGTCCTTTGATTTGTCTGGACTTGTAATGATTCTTTTAAAATGTAACTGTGTGGTGTGTGGGCAGTACATATGAGGGTCCAGAGCAAAATGATACCTATAGGCCTGTTTATGGGGTGAGAACACAGTGAAAGCTCTGCAGAGAAAGAGAGTATATCTGAGGACACATCGGCCCTTTTAAAATTAGAACTAATTATGTGGTGCCCTCTTCCTTTCAGAAAGCTTCTTCCTCAACATCCCAAAGGAAACAGCTGCTAAAAGCACCTCAGATAAAAGCGGCCCGGTTATTATGTGGTCAAGGCATAATGTACCGCAGCAAGTAGGCAACATGCTCTTCCAAAACAGCTATTCTCATTCTCTTAAAATCCATATGGCCTTCAGGAGCCAAGGTGTCTTTATGACTCCTTGAATAGGCTGGTATGTATAGAGGGAAAGGGGAAGGGGAAGGAGCTACAGTTAACAGAGCATGACATGAACAAGGTGGACCTGGTTTTACATTTTCTGTTGTGGTTTCGGCTGTTAATTGGAGAAGGCGCCTTTATTAGGGAGCTAACACTCCTCCATGGCGGTGTCCTCACCAGTCAGTGTCCAAAGAATGGGTCAGACTTTATGCACTTCTCTTGTGACTGCTACCTTCATGCCACATGGTTGTTACTCTGACCTACATTTTCAAGAGACTAGTGACTTTGGGTGCCCAACTTGAGACACTTTAAGGGGCCCTGATTTTCAGAAGGCAGGTGCTCAGCACTTGACTAAAAATGAGGCTCCTTTACAGTATCACAAGTTGGGCCTCTACAATCACAAGCCCTCAGCCTTTACCTGGATGGGGTGGGGAGGAGTCAGTGATAAATGAAAACTGTTTCCCATTTAAACAGATATAGTCCTTGATCTCTAGTGCTCAGAGTAGATCACACAGCCTACCTCCTGCCCAGGCACACAGGACACACACACACACCCTGCAGACTCTGGACACGGCTTCATTTTCTCCTGTGTTATTATTAAATCATCTTTTCAGTGAGTCTACTCAACATCCCCTCCCCTCCAGCCCCAACCCTCTTCCCTCCACACACATGCCAGGGCCCTCTTTCTCTGTCCAGGTTGCCAGGAGAAGGCCAGGAGTTCCCAGATTGGCTGTGCCCTGTGTGCAAAGCAGTGAAGTTACACTTCAGTGACCTGGACCTCTCCCCAACTCCCATTACGGGGACACTGAGTCACGGCACAAGAACAGCGTCTCTCAAATGTGTTAACGCTCAGGAGGACCCTGGAGAGCCCAGCACCGACTGGAAGTGTATGAGCATTTCTCTGCCGGGAAATGACACCTGCTAGGGGGGGAAGAGCTTTACAAAGGGCAGGGGAAGCGGGGCGAGCTTTGCAATTTCCAGCATGCACAGATAGAAGCAGGAGACTCTGATGAGCCCTGCTAGCCAACAAGGCTCCCCGCCAGGTATTGTCTGCTCCTTACCTGCCTCCACGAGGAACAGACTGGTATAGCTAAAATAAAACAACAGGGCTGCGTTGATGTAGATGAAAAAGTGATCCATCCTCCAGAGAGGGTGCATCCTGCATCCCTGTGCCGACGGCTCAGGCCCGGGCTCCAGCGCAGGGGGGGAAGACCCTGCCGCACCGGTTCAGGGGAGGCAGGGGGAGCCCAGCGCCTCTTCCCGCAGACAGGGACCCGGCGCGGGCATCTCAGGACCGCGGACAGTTCCCCGGCGCTGCGGCTCCACGATCCATCGCTCCGCCCGGGGCGGGAGGGGGACGTCTCGCTGCTCCGCCGCTCAGGGCTGGCTCCTTCGCTCCGGCTCCCGGGGCAGGGCGGCGGGGCGGCGGCCGGGCTGCGGGGAGGGAAGAGCGGAGGGGCTGAGCTCCATGGGGCTGCTACGCGCCGCGAGCCGCTGCTGCAGCGGGGGAACGTGCCCCGGCCGCCAGCTCCATTCATGGGAAAAGGCTCCCCCCGTCCGTCCCCCCCCCAGATCCCAGCCCGGTCTGCGCGTCATCAGCAACCGGCCCACCCCGCCCGGGCAGGGGGGACGGGCGCCTCCCAGCCCCCCGCCCCCCAGCCCCTGCTCGGACCCCCGGCCAGCTCCGGGGGACCCGCTGCTCCTGCCTCTGCCCCGCAGCCGCCCCCCAGTCTCGGAGGCAGGAACCAGGGCGATGGGATGGGAGCGAGCCGGAGGCTGCCTTGTGTAACCACAGCCCTGCACAACCTGGGGAATAACCTGGCTGCTTCGCTTCCTCCTCCGTAGGCTGCACCTGGTTCTGGGGCTGGGGGCCCAGCGCGATGCTCCCCTCCAAGAAAGGCCAGTGTTCAGCGGGTCTGGAAAATTCTCCGGAAGGCTCCTGCTACTAGCTGTGGTGTGTAACCTATGGCTTAAATCAGCCTCTGTACCAAAGGACTGGAGGGTAGCTAATGTAACAGGATTTTTAAAAAGCCTCCCGAGGATTCTGAGAATGACGGGCCAGCCTAAGGAACAGAGTGGCCAGACACACAGACGAAAGGGAAATCATGCCTCACCAATCTATTGGCATTCTTTGAGGGGGTCAACAAGCATGTGGACAAGGGTGAACCAATGGATACAGAGCACTTGGACTTTCAGAAAGCCTTTGGCAAGGTCCCTGAGCTAACGAGATATAAAACCAAGGTCCTAACCAAGAAGAGGGGTGCTAATCCTGGTGTCCTGGCCAAATTCAGTTTGGGGTCACTACCTTCTGTCTCCTTAAACGTTCCCCTGCAGTGTCATTCAGGTGGGATATTTTTCATTTCCTATCTTAACCTGCTGTGCATAGTTAAGCAGATGCAATGTTTCATCCCAGGAGTAGTTACATTTAAGTGGTGGGTAAGATGACCCCTGCCTGTGGTTTGGAATGAAGTACGAATTATTATGGATTTACCTCTACCATTGCCTGGTCTTTCCCCCTTTTCTGAGGACAGTTGGTTCAATCTGAATTTGTAATGAGGGAAATAATCAATTGCTGAGTCCCCTCCCCCTGAATTTAGCCCAGAAAACTGTGACTCTACCAGAAATGTCTGGGCTGATGAAAACTTTATGATGACTGTTCTTGCCATCCCAGCAGCAAAATCTCGCAGCACAATCAAGAATAACTCCAGAAAACTCTCTGTAAAGTACACATAACTTTCCCTCAGCAGATGCCTAAAGCCATGGTCCAGAGCAGGGGAGTGGAAAATCTACCTGAGAACTGCAAGTGAAGATGGACCAGCTGGTCTTTCTTTCCCTCCCCTGTTGGCCAGAAGTACAATTGTTTAGCCAGATCCCAGCTGGAGTGTAAGCTCAATGTACTCTTCTCCTTGTGCTCTGGCTTGTTTGTGAGGGTACTGGGGAGATAGCTGGGTGCAGAATCAGCTATGGAGCTGAGCTGAGTAAGTCAAATGGATACCATCCCCCACCCCACCACCACACACACACTGGCATGACTGTGCCAGTCCTTCTCATGGGCTTCATTTCACATATCATTTATTTCATGTAGCATGGTCTTGTGGATTGGGCACCAGACTAGGGTTCTTCTATTTCAAGCTCTGCCATTCACCTGCTGTGTGAACTTGGGCAAGTCGCTCCCTCTCTGTGTGCCTCTGTTTCTCCTCCCACCTTTGTCTTCTTGCCTGTTCGGACCGTAAGCCCTTTGGGGCAGGGGATGTTGCTTACTCTGTGTATGTATAACACCTAGCACAACGGGGCCCCAAACTCGATTCAGGCCTCTGGGCGCTACTGTAACCCAGATAATAATGAATTCCAAATCCATTCCTGGTGAAACTCCACAGACTCGAGTAGAGTTATGCCAGAATGGCATTTGGCCTATTGCAGCACAGGTTGTTGCAATGGGATTTTCTGGCTCACTCCTGTGCCCCCAATGGCTAGCTATAAGGTGCCCTCGCCCGTAGTGACTATTGGTGCTCAGCGGTGGTGACACTTTATTATCAAGGATTAATTTAGCCAATGCAATTAGCTAGGCTCTGAATTCAGAGTTTACGAGTATTAGATGTGACACTAGCATTAGATGTGCATTTAGGTTAATGAAGCTGGCAGCGTTCTGATTTATGGTAACTAGTTGAAGGGAACAGAGGCAAATTTCCAAACTTGTGTAGAGCCTGTCAGCAATATGTCACTGAATAGGCAGACCCAGCTCTTAGCAGTTATGGCAGGTACTGTAGCAATCTCAGAAGGCTGACAAAAATTAATCCTTCAGACTCTGTTAACCTCATATGCTGAGCCCAACTAAAGACAAGATTTAGAGCCAGTAGCAGTGGCATCCTAGAAAGAGGAGCAGACATTCTGTTCATATTCATGTGGACCTGCATGCTTTCAGACCATTGTGGTGTAATGTTGTCATGCCTGGGTGGGCAAGTGGTTATAAGTGGGGTGGCCAACACATGGTCTAATGCTGCTCATGGAGTTACCCAAAGTAGCCCTCTGGCCATACTAATTTTCAATGCAGAGTTGCAGCTTGCAGAGACTACAGGTCCCACCATGCAATGCTCCATCTTGAGCAATAGCCAGACTGCACTGCATGCTGGAACGTGCAGGTTCTGTGGACCACGTCTCTGGACAGCTGCAATCACCTGCTTTCTATCTGTCTGTCTAAGGTAGGTATATATAGCACCAGTCACTACAATGTCTTGACACTGTTGCAAATTAAATGTGGCTCTCAGGCTCCTGGCAAGTTGTCAGTCTAGACCTCTCTGTTAGATAAAGTTCACTTTATGGGCCAGTAGCTCTTCTCAGTTACATCCGTGCAATGGAGTTCCCCAGTGACAGGCGAATGTGCCATGGTCTCTGCTGCTTTCCTCTCTCTGCATCTTTTCTGAATGGAGGTGAGAATTGTACTAGGAACTACACATCTGTGAAAGATGCTGCAGCAAATAGCAGTGTATTGCAATTCACCATATTGGATTAGTATTTGTTATTTGTAATGAAATAGCATCTAGATGCCCTGACTGGGCATATTATGCTCGACACTGTACATGCACTTAGTAAGTGACAGTCGCTGCTTCAAAGAGCTTACAGACTCCAGAGAGAAAAGGAAAAGTTATCCCCTTCCTACAGATGGGAAACTGAAGCATGGAGAGATTAAGTGATTTGCACACAGTCTCTGGTACAAATCCAGATCTCCTGTCCAGGGAGATCCAGGGAACAAATCCAGGGAACAAATCCAGATCTCCTGTCCCAGACCATCAGACCATCCTTCCTCAATTTTAAATGATTACTTCCAATGCCTACTCCAAGCGTTGAGTCTACATTCATTCACTAGCGCTGTACTCCAATAATCAGCAATGCTCACATCCCCTCCTCCTTTGGGATCTGGGTTCTGCATGGATGAGTCTCTGTCCACCTGGAATGTTTGTGAAGGAGCGTATCCCAGAAGAGCCTTTAATCGCTGCAGGGAGACGTATCTCCCTCTACACACTCCTGTCTGATTCACAGCTGTGCAGAGGTGCTCGGCTCCTTACAGAAGCTCTGCAGCTGATTGTGCTGCAATTAAATTGCTCTCAGTTAATGCCTTTCATCTCCTGGCTGGTAACAGATTAAATTTTCAGCACTCCAGACAGAGAAGGTGTGAAGGAAAGCAACGAAGGGAGGAAGAGAGTGAATGAATGTAAGAGATGCCTGAGGGTCAATTCCTGACTGGGTGCTACACTCAGTCTGGATGTGCTATATGTCCATTGTTACTCTTTAAGGGACTCTGAGGGCTTCAACCCCTACTGAAGTCAACAGGGGTTGAGTGCACTTAGCCCCTGGCAGGATCAGTCCCTAAGAGAGAGATTTTTGATTACAAAGTGGTTCCCAAAGATTACCTGCTCCTTATAGATTAATTCCAGTGTGACCCTGGTAAGACCACCGGCCTCTGAATTCCACCTGCTCCAATCCTTGGATAGAGACAAGGCACTTGACATGATCATTGATGGTACATTAAACATATGTCCCAACAAAACCATAGCTGCTTAGGAATGTCAGAACTGTCACTATGCTGTGCAGTACGACTTCTGGGAACTTGGTGGCGATTGCTAGGATTAGTACTCAATGCCTTCACCCTGCACTGAAAGGACAGGCACCTGCCAAAGAGCGAAAGGAGACCCTCCACACTCTGTTAGCAATGCAGAGCCTATGACACGCAGCTGCCCAGTTTGGATTCTATCCAGTAGTGGTTAGTGGTGTGCGCACACACACACTAATTATACTACACGTTTATTTAAATCTAATTCTACAGAGATCTTTGTGAGGCTCATAATCTTGCACCACCCCAGATCTCGCTCAGGGGGACAGCATCCTGACTAGCAAAAAAATGCCTAGGCCAGCTGTGCTACTTGTGAACACACCTTTATCCCCATTATCCATCCCAGAAGTAGCCAGAAGCCAAGCCACTTACTACCTCGCCTTTCAATGTGTCAGAGGAAAGACTGAAAGCATAATTAAAACCACCCCCAACTAGAGCTGACAATTAAAACTTAAAACCAATTTAGGTCACCCAGCACAATGTACGTCCAATATTTCTGACAGAAGCACTTCTGTGGCCCACCCACTGCCTCTCTTTAGGTGGAATTATAAATACAGTATTAATTGCAAGATGTATCTTTTGGATTCCTGTGATTGGCAGACAAAGCTTTTATTTGACAGCTGAGCCGAGTGGAAGCTTATAACTCTGTTGTTTACCTAGTGACGAGTGAGCAGGGCTCAATCTGGCACACCAAGGCATGGAAGATTCAGAACTGCGTAGGACCAGGAAGGCCGATGACTTATTCCAAAAGGTGAGTTCATGAGAATTCAAGCCAGGTTGGCATTGGGGTTTGGAAGGGCTGTGGCTACTTATTGCCACTTCTCAGGAGGAGAAAAATAACAACCCCAAATTGCATCACCAAAAGAAAGGCTTTACCTTGTAAACCGCAGGTTGCTCCTTCCTTCTGCCTTGTGATCCACACCATTTTGCATGGAGCATAGTGTAAAGCTACAGGGTCAGTAACAGCGCTGCAAGCCTCACTGAGATTGTAGGGATGGGACCATGAGCATGGGCCCTCCTTAGGCCCCAGTTCAGGAAGATATTTAACCATGTGCTTAACTTTAGGTGCCCAGGTAATTCCATTGACGTCAATGAGAGTGCTTAGGCACTTAAGAGATAGGCACAGACTTAAGTGCCTTGCTGAATCTGGGCCTTAAGCACCAGTCAGTGAGAGTGAGGCTTGGCGAATCTGGCCACATAGTCTGTTTACTAGATTCCCCAGCGGTGAGGGTATAGGGAGGTCTCATAGGGCATTTTGAATGAGAACAGCTAGTAGGCAGACAGGATTCCAGCCTTTCGAGCTGCGTAGCCCAGAAGAGTAGGTGTTTGGGGGCCTCAGGGTATGTGAGCTGAGCTCTGTAGGGAGGTGCGCCCAGTGCCCAAAGCCTGGCCCCATGCCAGGCGGTCAGGAGGAACAGCTGGGACCCCCAGCAGAAGCGCTCATGTCAGGGCTCCCACGGATAGTCTCCGAGAAGGAGAGAGATGGGGATCCTCTGGGAAGATGTGTTTGCAGAAAACTAGCAACACATGCATGTGGTAGCAGCCCAGATGTGCCTCCTCAGGCAGATGGAGGTATCTAGCCCTGCCCTTCCTGGTTGTGTTAACAGAGAGCTGCAGAGGGGCTGAGCTGAGGAGCTGGCAGAGCAGCTGATGGGTAGGTTTGGCAACAAGGACTCCAGATGGCAGCTGCTAAGGCTTCTGGTGAGAAGCAGCTCAGCTGTCGTGTGGTTAAAAATGACCCATTTGCATGAAGATCAGCATTGATCCTTCCCTGAATTCTTGCTCTCCCTAAGGCCCAACCACGGAGCAGGGGCCTCAGCAAGAATCCCCCTCTATCTGGCAGACACCTCTCAAGAAGCTGTTCCCTGGCTGCTCAGAGGCTCCATCAAATGTCTCTTTCCCTGCTGATCCCCAACTGCAGTCTGTAGCCTCTGATCCTCAAAGCAGAACACCCTTTCCCCCAGTGACTCAGAAACAGAGAGGCTCAATGGGTCAAACTCATCTGTGGTGTAACTCCACTGATACCCTCAGGGGT
The DNA here is from genome assembly GCF_965140235.1 of Caretta caretta. Classification (NCBI taxonomy): domain Eukaryota; kingdom Metazoa; phylum Chordata; order Testudines; family Cheloniidae; genus Caretta; species Caretta caretta. Next base: position 7,261,192 of record NC_134224.1, read on the forward strand.
GTAAGTTCAGGGCAGAAGGTGATTAATTGAAGTCAGGGTTTAATTTGATCCACTCCAGGGCTTTCTCTACCCCTTCCCCTGCCCCACCCCCCACCAAGTCCTGGATCACTTACTGATGGGCGGGAACTAATTTCTCAGCAACTGGTGTGAGGATCACAAGGGATGAGTGGTGGACTTGATGCTTCTTCTATGTCACCTTTTTTGTGTGGGTGTGGGAAGCTCCTTGTGGAAACCTTCTGAACCCTCTCCCTGTGGAACTGACTCTGTAACTGATCTCAGTGGGTTTCTCCAGAGGAAACAAATAGATCTGCTGGCCCTTGGCTCCATCACGGCAGAGATAGCTCTGGGGCTGTGTCATTAGGAATCATGTGAGTGTGTATGGGACAGGGCAGGAGACCAAGAGTACTACTTGGTTCTTCTCCCTCAGACTACATCCAAAGGTCTTAACGTGCTTTGCAGATACCATGGATCAGCCCCAAGAACACTCCTGGAGGTGGATTAGATTGTCCCCCTTGTACAAATGGGGAAACTGAGGCATAGAAAGGCACAATGATTTGCCCGAAGGCATGCCCTGAGTCAGCATGGCAGAGCTGGGACCTGATCCAAGATCTTCTGATTCTCAGTCTCATTCTTGGGGAACCACATCTCCCAAAGGGTGGTATAAGCTATCGGAGACCTAACTCCCTGGAATTTGTCATTGGACCCGATTCACCAAGGTGCAGCCTACACACAATTCCAGTGGGGAAGCTGTAAGAACTTATCACCTCTGTAAACCAGGCCCATCCCAGACCTGCCCCTAGAGCATGGTTCCATCTGGTCCCAGGGCAGCTGGTGTGCCTGAGCCTAGATCCGCTCCCTCCAGCTCCTCCTAGGGGGCTGGGCTGCACTGTGTCTGCTGGGAGCAGCATGAGCAGAACTTGAATGCCAAGGCCACTTCATTATGACATTAAAAAGCGAGAGTAAATCATTTTTATGGTCCGAGACAATTAGGATCCTTCACTTTTTGGCCCAGGCTGCCTCACACGCAGACTGTTAAAGAAATGGATGAAGTGCATGTAGATGGCACAGTTCCTGTTCTCTCTGCTCGTCTCTGGGAACCTAGGTTCAGATCCTGAGTAGCCCGAAGGGTGTGAAGGCCTCATCCTTAAACCCTCCTGCTGGGCATTTATCCACATCACAAAACAAAGTGACAGGGACAGCAGAGGGTGCTGCAGGTTGGGATGCATGGGCATTGGCAGAGGTGTGGGTGTGAGCCCAGGACTGGAATATCACAGGGTGCTGCTGGCTGGGTCCTAGGGGCATTGTCCAAGCCACATATAGGAGGTTCAAGTCTAAAAGAGCAGGAGGAAGTGTGTCAGGGCTGAGCTGCATTAGCAGAGCACTTGGAGGAGTCTTGCCCAACAGCTGCGCTCTCCCTGGCTAGCACCAGCACAGGTCAGGTAGCCCTTCACTTTGGTGAGGGCTAAATCCAGCCCCAGAAATCGAATGAGAAAAATACCAAACCTGGAGGGACGTTGGCGAAAGGAAAGTGGGTTTGGCTTTTTTTCTTAACTGTGCAATTGGCTGGCGCAGGCTGACACAAACATGATTTCCTAGGGCAGCTCCAGAGACACACACGCTCCCTCCCCATCTGCGTGAAGGCTGAGTTCAGCCCGAGGGGGCTTATGAGAATTCATGACTCATTTTCGGGAGATTGCAGAGCAAGAAGATGCTTTGAACACACAGCAACAGGCCCAGCTGCCCCCCACCTCCTCCTGTCTCCCTTCCCTAACCACCAAGGAAGGATCCTGCAGCCCCAAGACTGATAGCGCTGTCTCACAATGCAATGAGGCACAATTAATCAAGACTTGAAGGCTGCCTCGACCGTGGAGTGGAGTGAACAGGACAGAGAGACACGACTGGCAGTTCCCACTTGTCTCCTGGCAGTTTTATGATAATTGGAAGGAGAAACAGAAGTAATTAACAGGCGCCTGACACAGGGAAAATTAAATATTTGGGCCTTTTCCCCTTCAGTCATACTTAATCCTAAAGACTCAGTAGAATGTCCAACTCAAACAGCCCAGAGAAAGAAAGAACCTCTCTTCAGCCATCCTCCCCACTGTCTGCACAGCCACAGACTACACACACAAACACTCTGTATGCCACACCCATCCTGCACACACAGACACACTCCACTTTACACACTCACATACGCACATGCACACACAGGTAATATACAGACACTGTGCACACTCTGCCTAGACAACCAACCAGCATACCACACGCCGTGCACACCCTGCTCCCTACACGCCCCCCACTTCTATTCTGCATGTGCTCCCACCAGGCACACCCTGCCCCCTACACGCCCCCCACTTCTATTCTGCATGTGCTCCCACCAGGCACACCCTGCCCCCCCACTACACACAACATATATCCTATGTATATACACCTCCCCCATGATCCTACATTTGCACACCCTGTATAAACACCCTCCCAGGCACATCCGGTGTATATACATACACCTTACATGCACACACCATGTGCAACACACATGCATACACCATATGTGGACCCTGTGGATCCACATGCACATGGCTTTGAGCAACACTTACCAGGACCTAGCTCTGGAAGAGAATGAGCTTCCACAGAGCCCTGACAAGAGAGAGCTGTCCCCATTCATTCATTCCAGCTAAAGGACTCAGAGAGCCCAGGCTTGCTGGCCAGGAGTCCCTTCCACAGGTGTAGTGGCTCTGCATGACAGCTGCTCCCTGATCTACCAGGTCTCTGCCCTTCCAAAGCCTTGGAGAAGAACTGCCCTTGGAAATCCTTCCCACCTTCTGCAAGGGGGTACTGGGAGTGGAGGTGGAATGCTGGGGAAGAGGTGGGCCATGGGGTGGCTTTAGTTCTCTGATATTTCAGCTGCACAGGGATTTCCCTTTATGTTTATGGCACCAGCTTTGGGGATGGGGATGAGTCTAACACAGACAGAGCTCCTTGGGCAGAAAGGCTGGGCCAGTTCCTACTCTGGCCTGTTAGACTCTAAAGACTTCAGTAGAGTAACTCCAGCTATACCCCAGCCCTGAACATGGCCCAGTGTTTTCTCCTTTAGCCCCACACACCTCATCGGCATTAGAGAAGGGATGGGACATGACAGGACAGGTCCCCCTGACGCCTGGGGCTCCTCCATTCATCTCCTTCCCCTGGTTGTGGGAAGTGTATGCAGGCAAAGGGCATAGAGAAAGGAGGCCCCTGAGCTCCCAGCCCAGACTCACCTCCTTGCCTCTTCACACACCTGCTTTCAACACTGCTGAGCCTAGATTGTGCTGGTGACTCTTCTGCCTTCCAGGTGGAGAAGGGAAGCCAGGCGGCCTCTGCCTCCCTCTTTTGCTGGCAGGGTCCCCCTGTTGCACCCAGGGCTGCTGGTCTCTATCCTGAGCTGCATTTCTTCTCATCTGGGGTGAGAGGCACTGCGGGGGGCACTTGCTGACATTCCTCCCCGCCCCCTGCAAAGCCCAGCTGCCACTGCCCAGAAAGGAAAGTGACACCAGACACTGCTGCTGCCCCTTGGAATGCCATGGGGCCTCCTGGATGAGACAATCCCTTGCCGGCTGCTCAGCTGTTCTTTCCTTCATCAGTGCCTGAGCTCCCTCCACCCCACACCGTCTCTCTGTAGGATCTGGCGGGGATCAGCTTTCCCGGGCCTGAGAGAGGAGGAGTGTTGTGGTAAAAGGAAAGTCTAAAAAAGAGAATCTGAGATTCCTAGGACAGACAAAGCAGGAGGGCTGGACAACACGTCTCCAACCAGCCCTACAAGAGGTTAGCAAGGGAACCACTGAGCTCCTGGCAAACCTCTGGGCCAGTTCAGGCCTATCTGGGGAACCCAGCAAAGACATCCAATAGGGTATGCCCAGACTGCAAGCCCCAAGACTCAGTGTGAGACAAATGCCTGTCCCAGGCCTCTGGGCACGCTCAGTCCCACAGGGTCTTGGGGTGGGGAGATAGGAAGCTGGTTCTAACAGAAGCAGACGAAAGGGAGCCCCAGGGGGACAACTCTGCCGGGAAGGAGGTGGGGTGAAGTAGCATGGGGGTCTGTGCTAAGAGCTCTACCCAACATTGTGATTTGTACAAGGGTTTTGGGGTCAGAGCAAATGAAGAAACCCACAGTCAGACATGGGGGTTTGGGATAGTCCGCATGATTGGGCCAGCAGAGGTGAGGAGCCAAGGGAGGGGCTCTTTAACCAGGGCTGCAGGAAGTTGGAGAGCACCAGGAGGCAAGAGGTTAAAATAAAACAGGGGCTTGGCAATCTTTATCCTGCTGGAGAGGAGTAGCTGCTGTCAGGATCGATATAGAGCTTCCATTTCTTTCAATATGAGTTAGGTGCCTAAACACCTCAGGCTCTGGGCCTTCACCCTCTAGCAGGAGAGGCTCATGGTTTTAGCGCTGAAGGTTTCCGGTTCAAACCCTGCTCTGGGCCAGTCACACAAATCCCAGTAAATGGTACTGGCTATAGGCTATGACTTGATATCATATCTGAGGCTATCATGTCCCAGGCTATGACTTGATATCCGAGCTACAGCCTCCAGCAGGTGGAAAACAGGGCAGCCACTGAAGCAGCTCAAGGGAAGCAGGTGGGCCTGGCAACAGTGGGTCTCAGCTGCTGTGCTGGGCTCCATCTGAGTGCTGGGGCCAGAGATGGCTGTAACCGTGTGATAGGATGTGGGTGGAATAAGGCCAGCTGAGGAGGGAGCTGGGCTCTGCTCTAGCCAGGAGGGGAATTTTCCTGTTGCTGTGCACCCCCCTCGGGGGCAGCTGTGTTGGGGCCTTTTGGGTTTGATGGACTGATGCGGACACACGCCCACTCACATAGCCAGACTCTTGCCATCTGGAGAGAGCTGTGTCACTCAATGGCTTTAAAGCCTCTGCTTTTATTGTTTTACCAATTGTAAAGGTCAGTCGATAGTGCATCGACCGCGTTGTCATTTGCCAGAGACTGTGCTCCAGAGGCCTTTCCGTGCTTTGGTCCTTGCAGCTGTTGCTGCCTCTGGCTGTTCATTACTCTTTGGATCGGGAATGTTGGTATTTCTGAGAGATGGAGGGCACCAGGAACACAGCAGCTGGGCAAGATTTGGAGAGGGTGTGAAATGCATTAACCTAAGCAAGACAGAAGTGAGGTAACAGGTAATCAGTGCTGCAGCCTCTGACGCCTACGTCAGCCATGAGCCTTGAGCTGAACTGCAGCATGGACAGACACACGCCTGAACTCCTGGGACTCAGTACCAAAGAGTGCCAGCAGCTGGAGACGGGGCCAGAGGGCAGACAGCCAAGGAGCCCTGGGCAGTCCAAGAGTGGCTACGTCTTACACAGATCTGACACAGAGTGGGAGGGGAAAAAAGCTTTCCCTCTTCTGCACAGACAGTTCTTGGCTGGGGCTGCAACAGAACAGAAGCCAGGGGTCCTTGCTAGCTGGGGTACAGTGTGTCCACCTTCCAGATGGATAAAACATAGTGAGGTGGCTAATTTGTTTGCACCACGAAACCTCACAGCCTTCCCCAGTAAAGGGTCCCAAAGACTCCACAGGTTTCAGAGTAGCAGCCGTGTTAGTCTGTATTCGCAAAAAGAAAAGGAGAACTTGTGGCACCTTAGAGACTAACACATTTATTTGAGCATGAGCTTTCGTGGGTTGGCAGCCAGCAAATGCCTGATCCTCTCCCTGGCTGCCAAAACCTTCCAAGGTTCATTCTCTCCTTCCTCCACCCCCCACCCCCGTCCTGCCTCCTGCTCCATTCAGCATGTGCATTTGCAGCATGGCGACAGTGACTGGAATGTGGATGTGGGAGGCACCCTGGGCGAGTGCGTCAGAGCTTGGCACGCCGGTCACTTCCCCTGGCTGCGTGCACACAGGCAGCACGGAGGCCACAGGCCAGTGAAAGTTGCTGTCCAACGCGATACCAATACCCGTCCCTGGCACAGCACCTCTCAACCCCCTCCACTGACATGACTGAACCCCACCTCAGAACCCCTCAGCGAGGCAGCTCAGGGTCATTATCCCCATTTTATAGGGTAGGAAGCTGAGAGGCAGGGAGGGGGCAGAACTGGGGTAAGGTTACTCAGAGAGGCAGCAGCAGAGCTGGGACTAGAACCCAGGAATCCTGACGCCCAGAGCTGCCCACTAGTGCCCCAAGCCACACTCCCTCCCCTGGACTAACACCATGATAGTGTGATGGTTGCTGATGCGAGGTCTTTCCCTTCCCCCAGCAAGTGCTACTCATGGCGGGGGATGGGGATGCTTTGTCCTGACTGACTCCTGTCCTTCCTACCTGGGCAATGGGCCTCTGCGCGGCACCCAGTCCCTCCACTGTGTGATTAAAACACCTGTAGCACCTGCCTTTGCTGGCGGGAATGAGTGGTAGGAATTTGCTGCCATCTGCTGTCATTACTGTGTCATTGCAGCCCTCATGCCAAGTTTGCTTTAGATCAAGGGGCTCAAACGCAAGTGACCACGAGGGCCACATGAGGACTAGTACATTGGACCGAGGGCCACACCACCAGCCGCTTCCCCAGCCCCGCCCCCACTCCACCCCTTCAGTGAGGCCCTGCCCCGCCTCTTCCCACCCCTTCCCTGCCCCCATTCCAACCCCTTCCCCTTGCTGGGGAGAGCAATTCTCCAGGGGACCCACAAAGGGAGGCTGCTGAGGGGATAGATGGAACGACCTGGCCATGCCCCTCACCTCACCCCTTTTGGGGCTGGGCTGGATGTCTGCAGGCCCCGTTGCAGCTGCTTCTTTCTGCCACAGCTTCCCTGCAGTGGGCATCCTGCTGCCAGGGCCCAAGGCCTGCAGGGGTAAATCTGACTCCCAGGCCACAAGGACCCTAGAGCTGACACCATGGGCTTCTCTCCCCCAACCCTTTCCCTGCTGTAGCTCGGCTCACTGCAGTGGGGAGACTCTGGATTTACACTGGGGTGTGTGAGAGCAGGGTCGGGCCCCAGCTCTCTTCTGGGAGCGGGGGGAGGAGCCTGGGGAGGGTTTGCTCTGCAGGCCCCATCAGCACTGACACAGGGAAGGGGGAGGAACAATCATGTTTTCAGCCCATATGAGCAAGCCGAGAATAAAGGGAGAAAACATCCAGCGGAGGGCAACAAAAATGATTAGGGGACTGGAACACATGACTTATGAGGAGAGGCTGAGGGAACTGGGATGGTTTAGTCTGCGGAAGAGCAGAATGGGGGGGAATTTGATAGCTGCTTTCAACTACCTGAAAGGGGGTTCCAAAGAGGATGGATCTAGACTGTTCTCAGTGGTAGCAGATGATAGAACAAGGAGTAATGGTCTCAAGTTGCAGTGGGGCAGGTTTAGGTTGGATATTAGGAAAATCTTTTTCACTAGGAGGGTGGTGAAACACTGGAATGCATTACCTAGGGAGGTGGTGGAATCTCTTCCTTAGAAGTTTTTAAGGTCAGGCTTGACAAAGCCCTGGCTGGGATGATTTAGTTGGGGATTGGTCCTGCTTTGAGCAGGAGGTTGGACTAGATGACGTCCTGGGGTCCCTTCCAACCCTGATATTCTAAGATTCTGTGATTCTAAGGGCTTGCTGGGGGCTCAATTATGCACCTCAGAGTAAGCTAACAGTGCCCCCAACCCAGGACCCTTCCCAAGTAACGTTCTTGAGCAGTGGGCTTGTTTTCAGAGAGGCCGGCCACTCCCAAATCCCACCGAAGTGACTGGCAGCTGCAGGGGCCCAGTTCTTGGGCAATTAGGGCACTAGGGATCTGAGCTCCTCCGCCCTGCAGCCCAGCTTGATAACAACCACAGCACGCTTCTTTTGCAACATCGTGAGTTCTGTGCCTTCAGCCCCACCCCAGCACCTAGCTGGGACGATGGCTGGGAGCGGAAAGGAGACAAGAAGGGACTCCATCCTTTTGTAAACACAAGCCCCAAACCCTTGAAGTTCCCTGAGCTGCCAGAAGGAGGAGCCCTGAGCTCACAGCTACTGAGGGAGTGGCTGCACTTAACCCTCCCTGCTTTCTTGGAGAGTGTAAGGGGGCAGGGGGCCTTGTCCGGGTTACTTAATTTCGGTGCAAGCTCCGGGGAACATGCAGCTGCTCCCAGGGCAGGAGATGGGAAGCTGAGAACCAGCTTTCCTGAAGCCAATGGCAGGTGCTGCAGGCCACAGTTCACTGAGCTTGCACAGAATCCATTTCCTAGGGGGCTGGGTCCAGGAGAGGATGAATATTGGAGCCTACATAGCCCCACATCAGGAGAGGACAGGGTCTCTGCCTGGGGTCGCCAGGATTCACGAAACTACCTCTCCAAAGTATTTGGCAAGCACCTGTCCCCCCTGCTGTGTGAGAACGAGGAAGTATTGGGACCTGGTTCCCCTCCTGGGGTAGCCACGGGCACCAGTGCAAAGCAGATGCTACAGCAGTGGAAATCGGGAGTCACGCCTCTGGAGTTACACTGCTGTAATCAGGAGTGACTCTCGTGGAGTCCCTGGAGCTCACAGCCATGTGTCATATTTTCTTCTGCTTCTGTTTATTATGTTCTTCTTTCCAAAAAAATAAGGTAAAAAAATTACACAAAAGAAAAAGGGTGCAAGCGCAATGGGCTAGCCCTCCCGACACCGGGCTCAGGGCTCAGTCTGTCTCTGCCCATGTCTCTCTGCAGAGTTTTGTCATGTCACACTCCTCCCGCTGTCATGCGTTGCGGGCTCGCTTCTGTCCTGACCTGGGCCGTGTGTGTTTAAAGGGGATGGGCGGCATTCACATTTGGGGTAAGAATTCCCCTGCCCTCGCCGGCCCAGTTCAGCCCTCTTTGGGAGAGTAGTGCGGCCCCTGAAATCTCCGGGGACCACAGCCTGCACTGTGTCACTGCAGCCAAGCCAGCATCTGGGCAGCAGCCAGCACAGGTTTCTCAGCCTCTGGACTCAGTTGGACTTTGCACTACAGACATAAGCAGGATCAGTCAGGGAGAGGTGATGAGTGTCTCGGCTTTAAATGATCAGCCTCTAATTTCCAACAAAAAATGGCCCTTTTCCCATTCTGTCCCGCTCCCAGCCCCATGTGTTCCAGTGGCATTGGAGGGCACCTTCCCTGTTGTCTTCCCATATCCCCGTTTCCAGCCCTGACAAGCTTGGGAGAGGGGAACAGAGGCAGCTGCTGTGAAAATAACTACAAGGAGCTCCTTCAGTCCAGGCACTGAGGGCCAGATTCTGTGCTGTGTCTCTGCACCTCAGAATGGCCTCCAGCAATGCCTCCTCCTGCTCTAAGCACGCCCCCTCCTGCCCCCACCATGTCCCACACTAGTAGCTGCGCAGAGGGTGGCATCGGGCTGCCTAGGCTGCCACTACACCACCCCGTTTCCCTGGGGGAATTCCTGAGAGGGCTGCATTGGTGCCTTTACACCCCCAAAGCTACTGTTGCCCTGAGTCTAGCTAGTGAGCTCCCTGCCTGAGCTTTATTGATCAAAGCTTCAGTGCGCCCCCAGAGCACTTCCGAGACTTGTCTGAGCATGTATTGGACTCAGCGTAAGGCCTGGGGTGGGTTTCCTGGAGTGACCTGGTCTCCTCTTCATCTGTTCCACATCCCTGCTGTGACCCAGACAATCACGGTATCTGCCAACCGGCCGGCTGGGCCACCCTGTTATGGGGCAGGGCAGATTCAAGGGGCTATTGCAGTAGGCAGCATGAAAGGATCATCCCACATCCCCCCGGGCACTGCAACAAGATTGGTGAGGGTGGCTGAACCCCCCAATCACTGTCCATGGACGACAGGGCCTTAGAATCCCGTGTGTTTGGGGAAGCCTACAGCAGGCTTCCTATGTCGGCACAACAGATGCAGGCGAGGCACACTTCCAAGCCAGCATCCCACGCCTTCCTTCCTTCCTCTGAGCCCACTTGCCTTGTGTTGTTATCTCTCCATGTTTTTCTTTTGCGAGAGTCCTTATCCAGAGCTATGCCCATATTACAGTTGGGGATGGGCCCTAACACCCTTTGGCAGGGGCTCGGGAAATGCACCAGGCCCTGTGAAGAGGAGCAGCTGACGTCTGCCCAGCAGAGTGCAGATTCAAGCAGCACCGTTAGCTGGTGCATTGCAGAGCGGAGGCTTCTTTGTGGCAAGAGGCTGCTGTAAAAAACAGCTTGGTCTGCTAGGCACAAAGGCCCAGATATTCAGAGGTATTTAGGCACCTAATTCCCCACGGAGCTGGGCCAAAAGGGCTTCACCCCCCCCCACCCATAATGTACATGTTGGTATCTAGCTTCTTTATCCCTTTAGCTGAGAGTCATTTCTAAGGGCCTTCCTGGCGCTCTGGCTAGAGCTTGATACGATGCATGGGAAATGCACAGATTCCTGCAGTGCGCCATACCTTGACAGACAGATACACAGACGAGCTTCTCTTGCACACTCACGCAGTACACCTGTACCCGCATGCTTGACCACCTGCTCATGTACACACCTTGGGCTTTCCGTACCTGAGAGGGGGTTGTGGCAGCTTCCATTGATTGGCTTTCCTGTTGCACACTGTGGCCCCATTACCAAAATTCCCAAGGACTTCAGCAAGGCCAGGATTCCCTCTGGTGAGTTTTAGGTGTTTCCAAGTGGGATAGGAACCCAGGATACAATCAAAGTCAATGCAAAGTTCCTGCAAATTCTAAAAGCAAGGCATGCGTGGTGGTGGGGGGGGGGGGGAGGAGGGGAACGACAGGACACATGTGCTGTTGTATGCATGAATGCACATGCACAGGTGCCAGTATGCATGTACGTGTAAATAGCCACAAGAATACATGCCCACGTGTGTAAACATGCGTACACACATCTGTAGACATGTACACTTAGGCTCTTGCACCCTTTTAGAACTGGGCTTTCTGATTTCCTCCCTAGATGTATTAACGGCTCAGTCCTCCCTTTATACTGGGGCTTTCCAAGCTGGGGACAAGGGGGCTTCCTGCGGCAGTTGGAAGGATCCCCATTTCCACGCCCAGCATCCCGTCTCTGTCTGACCTCAGCCTTCCCCACAAGGTGAGCTTTAAGCACTTTAATGCTCCAAAGTGTGTGTGGGGTGGAATTGTTCATTATTAAATGGCCCTCCCTTCCCTCCAGTGCTAAATCTAGATTTAGTGGGAGTACAGCTTCCATTACCAATGAGAACAGGGACATCACAAAGGGCTTTGTATTTCAGGAAGCCTCATTAGAGATTTAAATTATACAAATGGGCTTTTTCCCAGAGATCCTCATTATCTGGGCATTTGCATTTAATCCCTCACTCTTCCACTAGCCCCTCTCCCTGTCATCCCGCATCTCCCTCCAGGGCAGGCCGCATCCTCCACTACATGGCATTGGAGTCCTGTTTACCGTGACATAGTCCCTGGGCTTCATGGGGCCGTGTGCAGCAGACAAAAAGCACGCAAAGAAAAAAGTGGGGATTTGGGAGAGGGGGTGGGGGTGGAGGGGTGCTGGGGTGGGAGCAAGGGGATGTCTCAGGCGTGACCAGCGAGATTGTCCCCGGGGATTCTGCACAATTTCCCTGTCTCCTGTTTCAAAGGCTAGTCTGAGTCTCCCCTGGGAACAGCCAGAGGAGTCACCGGGGGTTGGCGGATCTCTTACTAAGATCGGTTCTTGCAGGGTTTTTCAAGCCTCATAGAGTGAAATACAAGCACAGGCCTATTCACTAGCATGTGCCACACACACCTATTCACTAGTATCCACTACACACACCTCTTCATTGGTGTCTGCTGGGGCTGCACACACACCTATGCAGTAGTATCCACTGCACACACTCCTATTCACTAGTACCCGCCACACACCCCTATTCACTAGAATCCACTGCACAAACTCCTGTTCACTAGCACCTGCCACATACACCTATCATTAGCACTGCTGCACACACACCCCCAGCTGCCAGTGCATGTTACCCTTACAAGGTCACCGGCCTGTAAAACAGTTCCTGTTAAATACACATCTGGCAAACATAACATGCCCAGAGCTCTGGTCACCTGCACAGGCAGGACATTGCAGGCATACCCAGGCCTGTCCACAACTGGTCTGATTTGCACACAGATTGAGCTCCTGCTGTTCCCAATAACTTTACTGGGAGCCGTGGGCAACACCTCGGAAGCCCAAGCCCTTCATGTGTGAGGGGCTGTCTTCACGACAAGCACAGTCATGTTGTAGGGACCACGTGTCACACGGCTGTCCCCCAACATGGGCAGGCTTGTTTTCTGCTCAGGCCCTGGCCACGTTTTAATGACACCCCAGAGCCAGGGTCCAGCCATGGACATCCTGACGCTGTGCACACTCCCGGCTCTGAGGGAATCATCACAGCGCATCGCCAAGCGCTCACACGAGGATGCGGAGGCTCATTATCCCCATGTCACAGATGGGGAAAGTGAGGTAAATGAGTAGCCCAAGCCCCAGACGGGGAGTCGGTGTCTCGTAGCTGGTAGACCTGGATCTCAGCTTCAGGTCAGGAATTCCTGGCTCCCAGCCCCATGCTGGGTTCTTTAGGCCATGCAGCCTTTCTAACAAACATATAGACATGCAATGCACGGACACACACGCACCCCTGCACATGGATCCATGTACACACACATGCAGAGGCGGATTAAGGTTTCATGGGGGCCCTGGGCCAGAGCAAGTGGGGGGCCCCCTCCCCACACCTTCTGCCTGTGGTCCTGCCCCCATTCCGCCCCTTCCGCCTGCGGCCCTGCCCATGGCCTCACACCATTCTGCCCCTTCCCCCCGCAGCCCCACCTCTGTTCCACCCATGGTCCTACCCCATTCCACCCCCCCCCCACTGTGACCCCGGTTTGCTCCTTTCTGTCCCTGTTCCCCACTGCAGCTCCAAGACCAGAGAAGCTCTGTCCTGTCCCCCCCTCCCCCCGCCAGGGCCCTGGGGCTGCAGCAAGGAGTAAGAACTCCCCCAGCCCTGAGGCCACAGCAGGGAGCCAGAGCTCATCCAGTCCTGGGGCCGCAGCTGGGGTCTGGGTGCTGGGGCTTCCCCCGCCGGCCCGGTGCTGCTGCTGGGGAGCAGAGAGGGGTCGGGGCGTGGGGGCTTGCCCTGCCCTGCCCCGGCGCATGTCTACAGGGGATGGGGCACCCATTTTTCCAGGGCCCCCCAACTGGCCGGGGCCCCTGGGCGAGGGCCCCGTGGGCCCATTGGCTAATCCGCCACTGCACACGTGCACCTACACATGGGCTTTTTGTATGTGTGCACAATTCTGCTCCCTGTGTTCAGGTTCAGGCCTCGGCCTCCTGGCTCCCCCCAGTTCATCGCTGTGTACTGTGCAGCCCTGAGACGCCTTTGCATTGACAAAAGACACCGGAGCCCTGCCCCTTCAGAAATTCTCGCTGCTGGTGAGAATCTGGAGCAAAGCGGCTGCCTGCCTCAAATGCTTCACTGCTGCCATGGCAACTGAGGAAATACCTGCAGATTTCCCCGGTGAGGGGGAGAGGGAGAAACCTCAGCGTCCCCCAGGGCCCTGCCAGGCGCCTCGCCTCCCTCCTGCAGTCACCAGGCCAAAACAAGCCCGAAGGAGAGATTCCCCCAGGAGACGGAGAGGCAGGAAAAAGCAGAAGTGACAGGATCAGGCATCTGGACTGGGCTGAGCAGAAACATGGAGGCTGCAGCCATCCCTGGGCCTCCCTCATGGTGTCTCTGCTCATGTCCCCTCCCCTCAGAGAAGCCCCAAGCCTGAGCTCCCTGCTAGACATTGACTCGGGCCACAATTGGCCAGCACCTGCTGAAAACGGAGAGACCTGATTCCAGAGCTTCGCTGGGCTCCCGAGCAGCTTGCCGGGGTCAGCAGGTGTCAGCTGCCCTCTGAGCAAGCGGACGCACCTTGACAGGGCACTGCCGGGAGGAAGCTCACAGCGATGGGGCCCAGCTGGCTCAGACAGGGCACTGCTGGGAGGAAGCTCACACCGGTGGGGCCAAGCCGGCACGGACAGGGCACTGCTGGGAGGAAGCTCACACAGATGGGGCCCAGCCGGCTCGAACAGGGCACTGCTGGGAGGAAGCTCACACCGATGGGGCCTAGCTGGCATGGACAGGGCACTGCTGGGAGGAAGCTCACACCAATGGGGCCCAGCCAGCATGGACAGGGCACTGCTGGGAGGAAGCTCACACAGATGGGGCCCAGCTGGCAATGATGGAATTGTACTCTGAGGAAACTGAGAGCAGTGCAGAGGCCCAGTTTTTCCCAGAGAGCCTTGCAGTAAAGAGAGGCATAGCAGAAGGGGGACATGGGGGTGGGAGGGAAATTCTGTATCCGACCGTCTTGGCTTCAGTGCCCAGGGGGCTGTGTAAATCACTTAGCGTTTTATGGAACAATAAAGACCTGCGTATCCGAGTCTTTGTGTCCCACATCCCGTATTATCCTCCTGGCAGAAAGCTCCATCTCCCTCCTGAAATCCATTCCAGTGCAGGGGATTAGCATGGTTTTAGGGAAGGGTTTTGAATCGGAAATGGGTTGCTTTCAAATCATTCTGCGTCAGCCGTGACTCTGTCACTCATGCAGCCGTGGATTAAAACAGATATGAATATTATTACGGGGGGGGGGGGGAGTTGGGAATCACCTTCCTGGGGAGCTGCACTCTGTCCATGCAGGTCTTATTCCTCGCCTCCAGCCGAGCAGCAGACGCTCCTTCCAGAGGGCTAACAGATTCTTAGACCAATTTTCAAGTGCAAACCTGATCCACATGGCATGAGACTACCCAGCACTGTTATTACCAACTCCAGCCCTTCAGGTTTCTTTTAGTCACAGACAAGATGATACTAATCTCTCCAAATCTATTTTAAAATCGTCGGCAGTCCTTGCCCTTTTTACCCACATCAAGTGCACCTGACCCTCAGTCTAGGTTGGGGTTTAACCCCTCATAAGTGTATTCTCCTTTCTCAAGGTGGTCTGCGAAGAGGGGAAAAAATGGCTCTGGGTCTCTTTGAGCTGCTTTATGGTCTTGAAAAAAGGCCTGACAGATTTTTGCTTGCTCTTTATGTTACCAGTCCCAAGTCCCGATTTCTCTGTTTTGCTCCCACATTGGACACCCAAAATCACTAGTCACTTCTGAACATGTAAGCCAGGGCTCTTGGCTGTAGGGCAGAGACTTTTCAGTTCAAAGCAGTTGCTGGCTCTGTTAGCTCTAGAGCGGAAAAAGAGCAAGACTTTTTGTTTGCATTCTTCACGGACATTGCTCTTCGTATTGGCCATGTCACTTTGCTACAGAACCTCTCTTGCCTCCTTCAACTATGTTCAATATAAAACAAAACCAAAGAGATGCTAGGCGTATGGGTGTTGTCAGATCACTAGGAAGGCCAGGTGGCCTGTCATCTGTATGCCGGTCAGTTCAGGGGACTGGGAGGCAGGACTCCTGGGTCCTAGCTCTAGCTCTGGTCCTGATGCATTGTGTGTCCTTAAGCAAATCACTGTGGTCAATATTTTCAAAAGAGTCCACTGATTTTTGGGTGTCTCAGCTTGTGGGTGCCAAACTTGATTTCAGTGGGAGTTCGGCTCCTAAAGACCTTTGAGGATCTGGGCCCTCAGGGCTGGCTTTTACAGGTGCCGAGCACCTGCAGCTCCCCATAGTTCCAGGATAGTTGAGGGCACTCAGCACCTGCCAGACTCCCATGGTGAATTAGCTTTCCCTGGTTCCTGGAGTTCCTTGACGGGAGTGCCAGTGCTGAATTCACTTGCCCCCTGCCCCTTCATCGTTTTACCAAGAATTTAAAAATGGGGCTGTGATTTTAATCACTTTATAAATGTTTGTTTGTGTAATTTAGAGCGAGAATGCCTCTTCCTCCCATCTGTCTGGGCCATCTGCTCCCTTCATTATTTCTAAGCAATCCTGGACTTTGTAAAGTGATTGAGTTGGTGCAGAAATATGGGGAAACCTGCTGTGGGTATCACCTTGTTATAAGAAGCATCTGTTTGTACAGGCACCTTTTCCGGGTCTGTGATATATGGTGGATGGTGAAAGCTGCCTTATAATGATCAATGACTGTATGGAGTATTGACCTCTGAACTGCTGGCTGTCCAGAGTGCTCACCATCTGGGGAGCTTGATTGTTCTGGCCACTCACCACCACCAGATGTAAAAATGTTCCTCTCTAGGTTACACACAGAGCTGGGTAAAACTTTTCAACCTCAATTTTTTGGTGAAAAATGGAAATTCAGTGACTGAAATATTTTGAAAATTCGAGTTGATTTGGCTGAGTTGGTTCGGTTGGGGGGAAAAAAACCTACTGAAAAAAATTGAAACGAGTGTGGCTTAAAAATCGTGAGGGTTTTTTAAATAACATGATTTAGGTTCTTTGACATCTTGTTTTTTGGTCACATTTTCAAATAGGTCTCTGCAAACATAGGGATTAGAGACTTTACTTTTGTTTAATGAAAGCTGAGCTTCTCACATAATCACATGACTCCAGCAGCTGGGGCTTTAAAATGCTGGGGCATCTCGTGAGATAACATCACAAGAATTGGCCAGTACTCAAGCAGTTACCACTGAAATTAAATAATTATCATCCTGAAGACATTTCTTTTGATTTTAGGTTTTCTAAAAGCTTCTTTTGCAAACAAAACAAAACAAACCCTCCAAAACCCTAACTCTAGTCCTGATCCTGTAATCAGATCTGCATGGGCAGATTCAGTGACTCGATCTATCTGTCTTAGGTCCTTATATGGCCCCCTAATATTTGAAGGGCTCATAATCTTCACACACACACACACACACACAAAGCCTTCTGAACTCAGGTTACACACACACACAGAGCCTTCTGAGCTCAGGTTAGACACACACACACAAAGCCTTCTGAACTCAGGTTAGCTAACCCAGGTTAAACTGGAAGTGAAAACACAGCAACTCAGCTTAGCAGCTCCAGGCCCACCTGGGACTGCCCTTTAGGCTCTCACTCTGCTGCTAATCCGCCCCTTCGCTGCTGCTTTAACCCACGCTCCGAACACCCCTCGGGCCTTGCCAAGGTCACACAGGAAGCCTGTAGAGGAGAAGGGAGTTGAATCCCAGTCTCCTAGGCAAGTGTCCAAACCACTCTACCATCCTTCCTCTCTCAGGTCTATGGGTCTGTTGTGGGGACCTGATTGCAGGAGTGGGGGCTTTGAGTACACGCCTGGCCCAACAGGGTCCCATTCACTTTCTGGGTATTGTTGTTACTATTCTTACTTGTGACTGACCAGGTTGCTTTGTACAGTGCACAGGGAGCCTCATGTGAGAGGAGCTTCAAATGCAAATTATATTATTGATTAAGTATGGCAATTATTTCCTATTCAGCCCACAGAGCTTTTCCCATGGGCCCTGATTGCGGGAGTGAAGAGCTTACAGTCCAGTTCAGACAAACACCTAGGCCAGCACAGGAAGACGTGGTGGCGGGAAGAGACACTAACGGGCAAGGAAGCCTTTTCTGAAGAAGTGGGTTTTCTGGAGGGATTGATTATTTATTATTGCCCTGATTTTCAGACAGGTCAGGCCCCTAGAAGCCCCATTGCCACCCACAGAAATGGTAGTTGCTCAGTGCTCCTGAAAACCAGACCAGCTTTGTGCAATGCCAGGAGTGAGATAGGAAGTGGGCGTCCTAGGGGACAGTGTGGCAGAAGAGGGAGGTGGGAGCATTTGGAGGAGAGGAAAGAGAGGAATGTAATGAGCAAAAAGGCTGGGACTAAGATGAGATGAGCAGAGATGATGTAGGGGAAGTGGGGTTGTGAAGAGCTTTGAGGCTGAGAGCAAGGCCTTGGGCCCAGATCCTCAAAGGTATTTAGGCTCCTAACTCCCATTGATTTCAGTAGGAGGTAGGCACCTAAATCCCATTGAGGGTCTGGGCCTTGATGTCCATCCAAAGTGCTCATGCTCGGGATTGAGGCCCATGGGGAGAGCCTGTCCATCCATCCCCAGTGCAGAATCCCCGGCTGCCCATTTGCCTTGTCTGACTCTCCTGACTGCTAATGAATGTGACTGATACGCCCACACAGAACGTCCCCGAACAGCGAGTCGTGGGGGGAGAAGGGCATAGAGAACCAGCAGCCACAGAGTTAGGGGGAGGGGGCACTTGGTACTAGTGGCACTAATGACATAATTTGTGTGGAGGTCAGGAAACTGAGGCACGGGGCAAGGAAGTGACTCATCCAAGCTCATGCAGGGGGTCAGGGTGGAAATGGGAAAAGAATTCAGGTTTCCTTACTCCTGATCCCCTACTGTAACCACTAGACCATGCTGTCTCCTTGTAAGTCCAGCTTCTGCCCCCCCTCCCCGCCCTTGAAAATCCTTTGCTGCCACTTGTTCCCATGGTGCTCCTGGAGTTGGCCCTTCCTCTTGGTGAGCAACAGGCGCGTTGCACAGGGAAACCCCAATAAGGTTCAATGAAGCAGAGGCCTGTTAGTGGAGCCCAGGGATGCCTGAAGAGCCTTGGTTTGCTTTCACATGTACTAGGGCCAGCCTGGACAGCACCTTGGCCCAGATTCTCGAAGGTATTTAGGCTCCTAACTTCTACTGAATTCCATAGAAGTCAGGAGCCAAAATACCTTTGAGGCTCTGGCCTTTCTCCTTGGCCAGCTGACACCCTGGCCTATGGCAACCCCAGGGCAGCTCTCTTACCTTCACTGGAGTTACACCAGGGTTGATTTGGCCCCTTGTTGTGACAACAGCATGTCACCTCTACACCCTTGAGATGTGTTCCAGTGGGCACAGGCTCTGACAGTGAAAACAGTGCAGCTGAAAGGAGCCAGCCGGACAGCCCCCGCTCCCCGCCCCAGTCAGAGCAAGCAGCTCACTATCCACAGGACAGGGGCAACCCCCAAACTCCCACCCAACCCCCCAACTCAATGGCTGTGTGAGCAAGCATGGGAGCTGGTGCGTGAGTGACAGTGGGCCTAAAAGGGGGTGGAGGAGAGATACTCTGGGACAAAGACAGAGTGGGGGCTGCGGGTGGGGGCCAGTTTGGCAGCGTTTTGTGTGTCACAGCCCATTGTGCACTGGCATTTGGCTGCATTGTGGTCAGGTCGGTTCTGGCCCCGTAATCCCAGATGGCAGCGTGGGTGCCCTTGTGAGTGGCGCATTCATCGCTCACCCTTGGGAAGGGAGGAGCGGGGAGGAGAGAGCTGCCAGGTGGCGACATGAAAGGAAAGAGCAAGGATGGCTTTTTCCTCCTGTGCCGTGCGTTAAACAAACACTTTCAAAGCCCCTTTTGGCAGTTCTTGGACACCACCCAGGAATGCTTGCCCCCGTCCCTGCTGCGGGAATGAGAACCACCACGTCAGCTCCCGGCAGCAGCTGCAAACTGAATGCCTGGTGTGCCCGGACTGCAGACTGGAGCCAGGGAAGCAGGGGGCAGAGAAACCCACTTGGCTGGCACAGCTGGAGCCATCTCGGTTCTGCCACTCTTTTGCCCCCTGGGAGCCCCAGCTGGGTGTGCTGGATTCAGCAGGGGACTATGACACGCCTGGACAGAGAAGTTTAAGTGACTGTGTACGCGGTGGCTAAAGTTGATTGAAACAGAAGGGGCAGTTCTCCCTGCACCAGCAGAGGGGGAGGCGAGCTGGAGGGGAGCCGGGTTCAGAGGGAGCTCCCCTGTTTTAGTGGGCTGGGGGACGGAGACAGGAGGAGATCTCTCCTCTCGCGCCATCTTACTTTAACCCCTGCTTGTACCTGCACAGCTAAACACATGTTCCCACACATGTATGCACGCACACGGACCCTAACCATATGCACACTACTGCAGCTCACGTGTACATAAGAATTCCCAGTGGCACATGCACAAAGACATTATTATTATGAGTGTGGATTATGTGGATTCCAGTAGCGCCTAAAAGCCCCAGTCACGGTCTCGGCCCCAACGGTGCTAGGTGCTGTACAAACACTGAACAAAGAGACAGGCTCTGCCCCAAAGAACTTACAATCTAGGTAAACACATATGCCCATATACACATAGGCCCTCACACATGTACACACACACACATATGTATCTTAGCAAATACACAGCCACACACATGTATGCAAACACACACCCCTTTCCGGGACACGTACCCTTGCATCCACTGAGACCTGCCCTCAGACTGTTGTTATGCCAATGCTCAGCATTCTTAAAGCAGCTGTTGGCCTTGTGTGTTTCTTATGCTAAGGTGCCATTCATCTCCTGGGGCACAGTAAGGTGGGGGAGAAGGAGAGGTGGGGGGAACCCAGTGAAACTGCCTGGAATGAATGAAGTTGAGCTGGTTTCATGCAGGGAAGGACCAGTTCCCATCTCTGATCCTGGCTTGCATTTCACTGGGCTGCTCTCCATTTTTCAGAGTCTGAAGACATTTAACTGGCTGCAAGAATTGATTAAAATGATCCTCTGTCTTGCCCCCTTAGTAATTGCTCTTTCTGAAAGCACATGACAGCGAAAAGGAAAAGCTGCCTTCTCTAGGAAAAGCAGCCCGCAGGGCTGGAGAGATTTAATATAATAGAAACACACCTGATTGTGAGACAGAAACCAAATCCCCCGGGGATAATCTGGAATTAGCTGCAAAATTGAGAAGCCTCAATTTGAGGCTTTGGGGGTCAAGTCCCCAGAAAGGGTCGACTCTAGCTGAGTCCAGATTGCAGCAATTTGTGACTTACTGGCCATAAAAGAGACAAATTAAATTAGTGGCCGTGTAATTGTGGCTACGTAGATTCCCTTTCGCAGCTGGCCCTGGCCAGTGGCTCATTTCTGAAGGCAGTGCTTTTCAGCCTTTTTTCATTTGCGGACCCTTAACACATTTCGAAGGGAGGTTGTGGACCCCTTTGGAAATCTTAGACATAGTCAGCAGATCCCCAGAGGTCTGTGGACCACGGTTTGAAAACCACCGCCCTAAGGGCAGAGGTGTGTGTCCTGTGACATAGGTAACTCTCAGTCCCAACCCCCTCCACCTCACCGAATCCCTGACTCTGTGTGTGTTTCTCTTTGCCCCTGTCTGTCTCCCTTCATCAAGACAGCTGGAGAAGGTGCCAGTTTGCCCTGGTTCCACCTTTCCCAATAGCAGCTCCTCTGTGTTTCCCATCCAGTCCAGTGTAATCTCTGGGGAGGGAGCACCATTTGTCCAAGGGAGGGGAGGTGGCCAAGGCAATGATGAATGGGTGGGAAGGTGTCCACAAGATCCTCTCTACAGTCCACACTATGAAAATGTGTGAGAATTTCTAACACAATTCCATAGCTGCTTAGGGACTACATGATTGTCAATCCAGTGTGCATCACAGCCCGGCTAGAACTCAGGACTCCTATTGCCACTTGAGCTAAAGGAGAATCTCTGTTAGCTTTGGAGAGGCTCTGACATAGAGGGGAGCAGTTCTGGGTCCATCCAGCAGAGTGGAATGGCATGTGTGCATTGCAATGTTTTGCCTGCATCTATTCCATCCCCACGTTCCAAAAATCAATGTAATATACAGTCCTCGAATAAAGGACATATCAGATATTAAACTGATAAGAACAGCTATAACTTAGATAATATTTTTACTTCATGGTCCAAGAGACACAGACAAGATTTTCATCTCCAGGCCAAAAGACCAAAAACATCAAGACACTGGATCACGCGCCTTTGATAGGCCGAGAGACTACTTACACTTGGTCTTAGCTCAGAGAGCCGAGAAGCGATAGGGTAGGCACTCTGCATGCCCACACGCGCTGTGGCATACAGAACGCAGTGCAGGCTTTACCCACAGAGCATTCTCACCCACTGGCAATAGAGCAGGGCCCCTGCACTCTGCAATTCCACAGCTGCAGACTCCCCCCCTTGCTGCAAGGTTCCGCACCATCGTCTCACCGTGCTTCCTTTTTTTAATCCGGTTCCTGATCCCGACGGTGGCAGAGCAAACCTTGAAAACATGCCCCGATTGGCTCAAAGGCGGAGGTGTCTGGCTGAGTCTGCAGACAGCCCGAAACAAGGGCTCTGAGATGTGAACTGCCGCATTCCCCACACCCAGGGGTTAAATGGGGCTCTGGGAGATAACTGTTTCAGTGGCAACATTGCTAAGGATTTCACTGGGGATCATTGCAGCAAACACACCCGGCTAGTGAGCCGACCCCACAATTGCTGCCTCTCGCTGCCCCCCAACTGCCCCTTGCCCCCCCCCCCAGGCAGCTTCTAAGGTGCAAACAGGCCTTGATGTGAACTGGAGGGACAGGGGCAGCAGACTGACCTTCACATCAGGGGGGGCTGCTGGCCTGGTTGAACTGAGTCATGTCCCCATTGACGCCACTAAACCCCCCCCCTCCCGCCCCCGTATAGATGCGCCCCGCAATGTCCGGCCTGCCCCACCTCCTCCAAGGGCCTGGCTGCAAACCGTAGGCGCCGCTGGGCAGATCCCCCGCAGCCCCCTCGGTGGCGCTTTCACATCTGGCCGCACCGCAGCGGCTGGGATCGGCTGCGGCTTTGCACCAAGACCAGGGGCGTCGAATCAGGAAGCCTCCCCTCACTGGGGGGGTGGGGGGGGCTGGTTTTAAGGCCCATTCCCGGCTTGGGCCCGTTTTTAAAGCAAACTTTTAATCAAGCCGCCTGGTTGGCGTCCCAGCATCACCCTCCCCCCCCCCCCCCGCGGCCCCCAGTAACAGGCGTCCTGCGGGGGGGGGGGGGGGGCGGCTGTCAATCATCGCTCCAGCTCCCATTCAGTCATTCTGCAGGGCTCTGAGCCGGACTGCACCAACCTGACCCAGGGAAACGGGGGTGGGGGGCAGGCGGCACCGGAGCCAGCCAGGCCACCCCAGGCGCTGGGCAGGGCACAAGGCAGAGCCCCTCTGCTCCGGAGTCAGGGCAGCTGCCCCCCGGGATTTGTTCCAGGTGGGACATTCCACCCACCCCCCTCCCGCTGCATCTCCCCCAGGTTTGCAGGAGTCCGTCCCCCCCCACCCCCCACAAGCCGCCCAGCCCCCCCCCAGCCCCCGCCCTGAAGTTGCTAAGCTCGTGCATTGTAGCCCTGCATGGAGCAGCGGTCGCATCAGCTGGGATGCAGCGCTCGGGCGGGCACTAGGCTGGAGCGCAAGGGGGGGAAAGCAGCGGCCGCCGCTTCTCCTTCTCGCTGGGCAGGTAGGAAGCAGCCCGCGCTCGGCTTTGCCATTTTGATCGTTGCAGGGGAAAAGTTGTTGCAGCCGGGGGGGCGGGGGGGGTGCAGGGAGCCGGGCTGGGGGAGGATGTGGAGGGGGGGATGCAGAGGCAGGGAGCCGGGCTGGGGGAGGATGTGGAGGGGGGGATGCAGAGGCAGGGAGCCGGGCTGGGGGAGGATGTGGGGGGGGGGATGCAGAGGCAGGGAGCCGGGCTGGGGGAGGATGTGGGGGGGGGGGGATGCAGAGGCAGGGAGCCGGGCTGGGGGAGGATAGGGGGGGGAAGGTGTCCTGGTGGTTGGTCTTGACCCCTTTCCCCGAGGGGGTCGCCAGCTCCTGCCGTGCTCGGGGTCTGGAGACAGGACAGGCGGGGGCCCCCGGGTCCCTTTAAAAGAAATCAAACGCTTTCGCCGTAGCTGCAGCGGCCAGTGGCTCTGCAGAGCGGGGTCCCCCCACCCCCATGGCGCAGGGGGTGGTTTCCCCCCGCCCACCTCTCTGACCCCCGGCTTCGAGACCTCTCCTGCCTGTCCTCTCCCGGGGCCGGAGCCAGCGGTCCCGCTGGAAGTGCGTGCGATGGGGGGCGGAGGGGGGGCTCAGGGCCGGGGGCGAGCCGCCTGCATTGCTGCAGCGGGACTCGGCTGTTCCTAGGGGCGAAGCCCCCGCCCTCCTCGGACGGCTCCTGTGCCCCTCCCCGGCAGATCGCCACTGACCCCCCCCCAGCTCCGGGCTGCCGCGATGCCCGGGGCAGGATCTCCGGCGCTGAAGCGCCTCTTGCCCGCATGCTGGCGGCGGGGTTCCCCGTGTCTCCTCCGGGGGCTCGCCGAGCTCAGGCCCGCCTCCCCTGGCGGCTGTGCGCCCTGCTCCCGGGAGCCGCGGGGAAGCCGGCGCTCCAGGCCCGGGGTGGGGGAGTCGGAGGCTCCCCGGGCAGCAGGAGCTGAGCGCTCTGCCCTAGCCCAGGGGGGCTGCTCTGAGCTAGGGGGATCCTGCTGGGGCGGCCAGGCTCGGCTGTGCTGGCTGGAGCTGGGTCTCTCCTGCCCTGCCGTCCTTGAATGCTGGGGGAGTGCCCCGGTTCCCTGGCTGCTCGGACCCCCAGCCCCCTTTCTGTGGGGGCAGGGTACCATGCTGGGCAGGGCAGTGCACCCTTCCTGCCCCGCCCCTGTGCCATGCCCTTCCCCGCTGGGCCAGCTCAGCCCAGGCTGGGCCAGGTTCCTGGAAGCCGGCAGGGCAGCGGGGCTGTGCGCCCCTTGCTCCAGACCACCACTGTTCCCTGTGTCGTTTGAACCAAGGCTTCATTGCTTAATGAGGGAGCAAATCGCCAGCCGGTGCCAATCTGGTTTGAGAGGAGCATGAAGCAGAGCGTCTGGGAGAGGGGGGGCGTTGGATAAAATACCTTGGAGAGCAGCCCAGCCCTCCTCTGCAGCAGGGCTTCCTGGGTGCCGGCATCCATCTGGCCTGCTCCCCCCCCCCCCTTCGTTAAAGAGAATAACTGAGGCGATTCAATCTCAATCTGGGTAGCCCCTCAATCTCAATCTGGGTAGCCCCTGGTCCAAGCCTCGGCACCGCTTCTGCTTCGCCTGCCGCCTCGAAGTGCGTGTACGCGAGCGCCGTGCTCAGGAGCAGCCAGCTGGAGAGCCCAGGTGCCCCTTGTCACACTGGGCTCTGCCAGGCTCGTGTGGGGCAACTGGCGGAGGCAGGTCAAGGAGCTCTCGGCAGATGAGTCTCCCGTGTAGGAGAAGAGGGGTTGGTGCCCCTGCCCCCGAGGATCTGGAGGCCCAGCTACTGCAGAACCAGCAGGGTAGGGGAAGGGCCTGAAGCCTAAATAATGGCCCGTCAAAGGGCTCTGTGGATGGAGACCCTCCCTCGGGAACTCAGAGGGATCTGCTCCCTGGATGAGTGATACTGAGTGAAGCGGTCTCCTCTGCTCAGAAACGGGACTAACTCGGGGGTGGGCTTTTCAGGGATTAACCCTCACTTCATGCTCCCCTTCCATGGGATGCAGACGCAGTCTCATGCTGAGACCTGATCGACATGTAGGTTATTGTAACGCGGGGCTGCCGTCGAAGACCACTGGGGGTGGAATGCCATGGCACACCTGGCCGAGGGTGCTGGCCATGGGCAGTTTGTCACGCTGGGGCGGCTGACTGCACAATCTTCCTGCTTTGCCAGGCGAGGTGCTGCGATCTGTCTGTAAGGCCTGGGATGGCTTGGAGAATGGGCCCATTTTTCCTGTGTGCTAATGCCATGGCGGAGCTGTACTCTAATCACAGTCCCCGGGCTTGTGAGTTTGGGGCAGGGAGCTCTCAGTGAAGGCCCCTCTAGAATCGGACACCCTGTTGGCGGCTGGCTGTGTCACACCAACCCAAAGCCCAGCTGCTCAACAGAGCATTTTGCCTGATGGGCTGGGAGTAAAGCATGCTCTGAGCCGGTGCTAACCCATGGGGGGGCCCTAAGCAGGAATATTTTTGCCTCCCCGATTCTAAAACAGGCAAGTTCTTAGAATAAAAAGTGAATCGGGGGCCTCCTTGAGCTGCTCCGGGCCCTAAGCAATTTCTTAAGCCAGCTCTGAGCATGCTGTCTGTGTAACTCTGGGGCCCAAGTCCATTACACCCAGGCTGCCATGGGGCTGGCTAACTTGGATTCAGGAATCTGGTGTCTGTGTGGCCAATGGATTACTGACCGTCCCTTTAAATTCTTATTTCCAGCGCCTGGATCTCCTGTCCCATCTCTGCTCTTCGGTGGGTGAGTCGAGGATTGACTCCGAGCATTTTGTGTCTTGTCTGTGGTGGGGATGGGTAGCTCAGGGAGGGGGTGTGAGGAGGTAGGCGTGTGCGCGTGAGGGTGTATGTATGCATTAAAGATGTTTAAGTGAGGAAGGGGGTTTTTGCAAGAAAACTGCTTCTAGCAGAGCCTAAATCATCTTCCCAGGGCTGATTTCTGCAAGTCCTGGGCATCTCCCAGGGTGCTGCACATTCCAGTGCTAGATCACTGCGTCCCACTGCTCGTGCAGTGAGCAGGCTTCTTGTATACCTAACCCCCGGAGGTGCTTATTCACTGACTGCATTGAAGGCCTCGTTCGTGGGTAGGCTGTTCCCTGGGCCGGTGCTCAGGAGACGTGGCCGGGCAGCACAATTCAGGGGTGTGTTCTGAATGGCAGTTTGTTCTTGGCTGGAGGTGATGGGGCTGGGCGTACATGTGCTGAGCAGCGGCAGGGCCGTCTAATGTAAAGAGCGTGAGCTGATCCCTGCTCGGAGCAGACGGGCTGGGGGACTGGACAGGAGGGACTCTAGCAGAGAAGTGGGAGCACAAAACAGCCATGGGGAAGATCCGGTGGTTGGCCGGAGTATAAATGGGCTAGGGTTTGGCAGGGTGTCTCAGGGAATTAGGCACCCAGATGCCTTTGCAGTTCGGTGGAAATCTGATTCCTAGGTGCCTTGAAAAATTCCAGCTGGAGCGGGCTCTGTTGTCTGCCCAGTAGGTTGTTCTGTTGAGCCGCACTGGGGTTAGGTGCAGAAAGCTCGCAGGTGCAGGCAGGGAGGAGTCCAGGAAAGGTGCTGAAGTCCCAAGCAAAGCACCAGAACTGGAAAAGGTTCTGTGGAAATCTGCCAGACTCGTCTCTTCGCTCTCCCTCCAAACAGAAGCTGGGAACAGGGCAGCCGCATGGGCAGGCTGAGCCTCTGGTCTGGGCTGGAGGCTGCTGAGCATTTGAGCCTTCTGGGTTCTCGCTTTGCTCAGCCCACTGCAGCTGTGGGAGGGTTGCAGAGCTGATGGAAAATCCTGACATTTTGGTGTCTGTGCAGTCAGTTAAAGCTGCTCTTTAGTGTTTGCTTCGCACAGGGCAGGGAGAGGGGAGTCGTGTGCTGAGAACCCGCTGGGATTCCTGCTCCTCCCAGAGCACTGGGAGGCTAGGTGCTCTTATGCCGAGAACTGGGTTCTAGTCCCAGCTCTGCTGTTCAGCCAAGCCAGCCGCCCTCTGTGTGTGTCTCTTCCCTCCTCTATAAAACAGGGGTGGTAACACTGCCTCATCTCCTAGGAGGGGGCTGAGGCTGACATCTCGGACGGATGTGCGTCCTTATCGGCCCCCTCTCAGGAGCTGTTAGCAGAGACCCACACATGCGTTTTGCTCGCTGAGACCCGTCTCTCTGTGTGTGCCTGGTGTCTGCCCCTGCTCTGGGAATGGGCACTACCATGAGAGGCAATGAGGCTGCGGGACATGGCAGTGGGGGTTGAGGTGGGGCCGGAGGAGAGTGTGGAGCATAAAACTGACGTTGGAAGAGCCTACGGGATGGCAGAGCAGGATCTGCAGGCAAACAGGAGCTGGCTTTGCTGGGATACAAACCAGCCTGCCTTGGAACTGGTTCCCCTTTGCCCTCCATGGCTAGTGAAGCGCTTGACGTCTGTTATCTCGCTATTCCCCTTCCTACCCCTACAGCACAGCCACTGCTTGTGTTTCCCCTCCACAAACGGGAACCTGTCTTCGGTCCTCCCACCTCCCCTCTGAATCCTCAGGGCAGCTCGTTGGCATCTTCCGGCCTGACCTACCTTGGGTGGATGGGGAAAGGTGGCTGACCTAGTCTGCAGAACCTGAAGCTGCAGCAATCCCCTTCCCCTGACTAACGCCTGCCTGCCTCAATCTGTGGGGTTAGATTCCTGTGACTCCAGCGCCAGGCGGAGGCTGTAAAGCATCGTTTAAATATTGATAAGAAGGCAGGCAAAGCCGCTCTTCCTGCATCTCTGCCAGGCTCTGCGTTTCCGTCCTTTACTTTGTCAGTGCGCAGAGCTGAAAATAAACCTTCTCTCGAAAGGGAGCTGACCCAGTTCTGTTAAAGCTTCAGACAGGAGAACTCCCATCCCAAGCAGAGCTCTGTCCACGCGGGCCAGGTCTCCCCAGGCCAATGGGGTATTTAGCGCCTGTTCTAACTGTGGCCTAATGAGTTTTCACCCAATGGTTCCCAAGCCTTGTAGGTTGAGGCTCCAGCTTTGGGAGCATTCTCCAGCAGTGCTGGTGAGGACTGCAGCAGTGTGAATGGACCAATGGCATCAGTGTTCCTAAAATTGCTGGGATTTTCCACGTGGTCGTTCTAATCTCCAAAGCATGGGATTTCCATTGGGTAGGTTCTGGTGGGAGCGTGTTTTGTGTTCGGCGAAAAAGCCAGATGCCTGCAACATCCGTAAGACGTAAAGGTTGAGTGAACTTTAAAGAGAACTGTTCATCTGATCCTATAAAAAAGGAAACAAAAAGGCCCCAGTATGCCATGCTCTGCAGTTGATGGGCAAATCGCCTCATTAATAGTGGAGGGTGGAGAGGAAACGCAGCAAGGGGTGGCAAAACGTCAGGCATGTGTGCAGATGACCGTTATCAGCAAATTTGCGGATGATACTAAACCGGGAGGAGTGGTAGATACGCTGGAGGGCAGGGATAGGATACAGAGGGACCTAGACAAATTGGAGGATTGGGCCAAAAGAAATCTGATGAGGTTCAATAAGGATAAGTGCAGGGTCCTGCACTTAGGATGGAAGAACCCAATGCACAGCTACAGACTAGGGACCGAATGGCTAGGCAGCAGTTCTGCGGAAAAGGACCTAGGGGTGACAGTGGACGAGAAGCTGGATATGAGCCAGCAGTGTGCCCTTGTTGCCAAGAAGGCCAATGGCATTTTGGGGTGTATAAGTAGGGGCATAGCGAGCAGATCGAGGGATGTGATCGTCCCCCTCTATTCGACATTGGTGAGGCCTCATCTGGAGTACTGTGTCCAGTTTTGGGCCCCACACTACAAGAAGGATGTGGATAAATTGGAGAGAGTCCAGCGAAGGGCAACAAAAATGATTAGGGGTCTGGAACACATGAGTTATGAGGAGAGGCTGAGGGAACTGGGATTGTTTAGTCTGCAGAAGAGAAGAATGAGGGGGGATTTGATAGCTGCTTTCAACTACCTGAGAGGTAGTTCCAGAGAGGATGGTTCTAGACTATTCTCAGTGGTGGAAGAGGACAGGACAAGGAGTAATGGTCTCAAGTTGCAGTGGGGAAGGTTTAGGTTGGATATTAGGAAAAACTTTTTCACTAGGAGGGTGGTGAAACACTGGAATGCGTTGCCTAGGGAGGTGGTGGAATCTCCTTCCTTAGAAGTTTTTAAGGTCAGGCTTGACAAAGCCCTGGCTGGGATGATTTAATTGGGGATGGGTCCTGCTTTTGAGCAGGGGGTTGGACTAGATGACCTCCTGAGGTCCCTTCCAACCCTGATCTTCTATGATTCTATGATTTCGGAACCTAGAGAAGATGATCCTCAAGAAAACTCCAGAGGGACCTAACCAAGCGAGGGGCATGGACCACCCCATGGAAAATGAAATTCACTGTTGGCAAACGCAACCGCGCGTGCTGGAAAGAATAGTATGGATGTACGTCGTGCTGTCTTCTAAATTAACCGACACAGACCCTGCACATCTCTGTGCATGGTGTAATGAGAACCTCCGCTCTCTGTTGTGTAGTGCCGGTGAAAAAGGCAAACAATGGTCAGCTGTATAAGGAATAGGATCGAAAAGAACATGGGATAATGAGCAAATCAGTTACTTTAAATGGGCCATAAATCCTCATGCTTCTTGGCACAATCCAACCCCTAACTGACATCTGGTTATGAACAGCAGGGCCATCAGTTAACCACATGCCTCCAGCACTGGAATCTGAATGATGGGCCTTTGGTTCAGAAATATTCAGAAAGAGATCAAAGGGCAGCTCCTCCGGTGGGGGAGAGTATCAACGGAGAGAGGCCTGAGCACAGAACCAGGAACCAGGAGTTTTTCCTGCCTCTGATATTGATTCCCTTTGTAGCTTTCGGCCAATATGGAACAGGCTTTGAATGCTGGAGTAAGCCTCTGGCAAAGGAGATGATCCTGTTGCCAAGGGGCTGGACTGGGAAGCGGAGGCTTGGTTCTGTTCCTAGCTGTGCCACCAATTTGTTTTGCAACCTTGGGGAAGTTCCTTAACCCCTTGGTGCGTCAGTTTCCCATCTGTCAAAGGAGGGCAGTCCCTGCCTCACAAGGATGCCTGAGGGCTAGCGAGCTGACTCTGTGACGCACTCTGGAGAGGAGGTGCATGCACAAGCAAGTGTAACAAGTAGTGGATGGCGATTGTGGTGTCACACACCCGGGCCGGTACAAGGAAGGCAAGAGCTAGTTCTCACTTGTCCTTCAGAAACTGGAATGATGGAACCTCCTATTGGAGTGGTTCCCTTCTGCACGCAGAGTTGGAGTTCTTTGTTCCGAACTGAGGACGGCTCAGGGGCTGGGGGTCTCTGTCCTTGTCCTGCAGTAGTCCCTCGGTTCAGTCACCCCACCCAAGGGGCCTTGAGATCTTCAAGCTTAGGTCAGCTCCTGTTCTTCCCCAGCTGGATTATTGATCCCGCTTTAGCCAGGAGTGACACCTGGCTAGTGCTGCACTATACGGGAAACTGCACTGTCGAGAGCTGCTTAAAAATAAATGAACTGAAAGCGTCATAATGATAGTAAACATGGCTTTAACTGTTGGGAAGCTGCCATCTGGACAGTCAATGTGGGTCAAGGCATAAATCTTATCTCCCTGTTGAAATGAATGGGGAAGCGGAGAATTGGAAGGTTGTTGTGAATTTAGAAAGAAATAAGACTTCATCTCTTAACAACTTGGCAGTTCTCTGAATTCCTCCCCCTCCCCCAACTTATTCCCCTGGCAGCTGCATTTCCTAGGTATTGTTAGTCCTGCCTCAATGCAGAGAGGAAGGACTGGATTGCCTCTTCCAGCGCTGGCTGGTTTATTTCTGGTGGGTGATCCAAGCTGAAGTTTGAGTCAAATGGCAAGCTCCCGTTGAGACCCCAGCCCATGTCACTTCATGATGACACTGAACCAGTGACGGGTGTGCCTGAAACTCTTTAAATTCCCTTTCTCCCTGTATGTTCTTGGCTGAAGAGCTACCAAATATTCAGTGAGTTGTGAGCATTCCTCTCAAATTCAGCAAAGGGCATCGCAACCCTGGTCCCCCTGCATTGTGAGGACTGCCCCGCACCCCATGCCCCTAAACTGCATCTCTCTGGATCACGTGATGGAGATCCCTGCCCTGGGTTGGCTTGCAGAAACCCAAAGAGTGTCCCACCCTGATGCATGGGAGGGGGTGCAAGGAGGGAAGGGGGGAAATGTGAGGGGCTGGCTCTGGTGGTGCTGAAATCATCTCTAAATTGTGATAATGAAGTGGGAAAATGAGATCTGTGGTACCAGATTCTGAATGGAGGAAATTCCTGTGGTAAGAGGTCCCTGCATGGATTCTGAATGAGATGCACCCATGCTCCTGGCCTGAATTCATGTTCCTCTTAAACTAAGGGGCAAACAATGAGAGAGACCATCCAAGCCCCTGCTCTGCAGGACATGGTCTTTCTTCCTTCCCTGTCCCCGTAGGTCTGCCTGGGCTTGTTTCCACCACCTTATGTACAGGTGTACGGGCCTCTCCTCTATCACTGCATCCAGCTCAGTCATCTGGGCGATGACTTTCTGAGCTTTCCAGTCTGCTGAGTGCATGGAGCTTCGTGTCTCCTGCTTGCTCTGTGTCTCTGGCAAACAGCTCCGGCATCCTCCTTCATTACTTCCTAATTGAACAAGTGGCTCATTGAGCTGGACATTCGTGGCGCCCTGGAGAGACGACGTGGGCACTCTGAGTGGAGGGAGCAAGGTTAGAGAAGCCAAGCAGGCAGGAGCTGACGTGGCTGGCTGGCCCACTGGCTCCCATGCTGGCGACTGTTCAGATCACACACCTAGACGCGCTGCCCCAAAGATTCACGTTAAATTAAATGTACAGAAAACTAACTAGGAAAAATAACTCTTTTCTCTAACCAATTAATAGGCCCCAATCTCCCCACCCCCTCTCTCATCCACCATGGAGTCACTGGGGCTTCTGTGGGGAGGCAGAGGACTGCCTGCGTGGAGCTCCTTATACGATTCTCCTCATGCCCTTGGACCCTGATCCTGCAAACACTTCTGGCCAGATTTTTCCAGCGCTCAACTCCCATTGTTCTCAGCGCGCGTGGCACTCACAGGAGTAGTCCTGACGTTCAGTGGGACTATGTGTGTGAATAAAGCTACCCACCTGCTTGAAGTGGCTGCAGAATTCAGCTCAGCCCAGCGATTGCTTCCTTTACAACCCATGTATACAGCATAGCCCCGCAGATCCCCGCCCAAGTGATGCTTTATCTCTCCTGGGGCTGCTTTTATTTTTTTATTTTTTAAAGACAAACCCTTTTAGTGATTGCAAAATGTAAAAAGCATGTTCAAACCCCCTCTGCACTGCGCTGGGCAAACCCCGTATTGCGGGAAAGCCGCCCAACCATACACAGTTGAGGTCTGCAGGACAGAGCCAGTCTAACTGCATCCTTGATATCATTTTCCTTGTGCAGCTGTGCTTGAATGGCACATTGTGCAGCCATCGCTGCTAGAAATAGGCGGAGAGGGGAAATGAATATGCTCAGAAAAGCCTTTTCTCCCTGTCTCCCCCCCCAAAGGAAAGGACTGGGTTTTTTTTTCCTCTGACAGATTCTAGTTTTAAATCCTTGAATCCAACTGGGGTGGGAGGAATACTGCACATGTATTCTATGCTCTTTTCAGGTAGAATTTGTCAGACTGACACCCCCCTCAGTATTAATATGACAGTAACGCCTGGAAACCCAGACTGAGATTAGGGCCCTAAAGTGCTAGGTGCTGTACAAATACCTAGTGAGACAGTCCCTTACACGGTACTAGTTACAGTGTAACTAGACAAGGGGAGGCTGGGAAACAAGCGCAGTGATTAACCAAGGTCATGCAGCAGAGCCAGGAACAGAACTGAGGTCTCCTAGCTGCCACACCAGCACCTTATCTGCTAGGCCACCTGGAGAACACTGGCAACCTCTTGCACAGAGCTGCTGCTGGCTCCGATTGTATTCCGCTCGTGCTCTTGTGGGGGACAGACCAATGTAAACAAACTGGCAAAATGTGACTGTAAACATCAATATTTAACTGAGCAGTTGCAATAATCTGAAACCGGGACGAAAAAGCTCATCCACGTTGGGCTAATATTAAAGACTTTTAACTAAGTCGCTGATTTGGCATTTTAAAAAAACCTCTGCTCACCTTCCCCCAGAGAGTGACTCTTTGTGAGGAAGGAGGTGGCCCATGAGGAGTCATGCTGTGATGGATTTGATAGTCACCACATTCCCCTTGGTGACATCTGCAAGAGCCTGTTCTTCCAAACAGCTGAGACCCAGAAGTGGGCTCACCCACAGAGTGGGACATCTTTGGCTCAAAGTGAGTCTGATCTCACGTGCCTTGCCCACCTGGACCCCCTGGGAGTCATGAGCACCCAAGAAATTAAGACTCGGGCTTCTGGTGGTAGGCTTCTTTCACTTAGGGCTGCCTCCCTGGCATCTGTCAGTCGCAGAATGGAGAGGTGATAAATGGGACCAACATCCTCCTTTTAACAACTTTGGGTTCAGCTTTCCAACCCCTGGTCCTTGAATGGCGCCAGTTGACATTGCTACTAGGCAAATCAAAACACTGACTCATGCATTTGCTTCCCTTCAAGGTTAATGGTTTTGTTGCGTTTAAAACTCTGGTCCTGTTTTCCTCCAATCTAACCTTACACCCAATTAGCTTTGCTTAGAAATCTGTCTGCTCCCTGCCTGGCTCTCCTCTGGAGAGTCTGATTTTAATAAGACACGCCAGAGTGTCTTTTATGGCCAAAACAATGCTGTCTTGACAGCGAGTAGCACTTAGCCTATGGTTCTGTGTCTAACAGCCGCCATGGCTCACTGTCATCAGACTATAATACGTACTCTGTTGGCTCGTTGCTTCCTTCAAGACTCCCCCGTGGAAAGGACGCATGGTCGTCTCCTCTCCAGAGGATGCTCTCTGCTCTTTGGTTCCTCTTCATCTGTCTACCTTGCTGGTAGAACTGAAATTCCTTGCTGGGAAATGGGCCGGGGGGGGCACTCTGTTTCCTTGGATTGGTTCCATAACACCTGACTTAGGTGTGGCTTGTCAGGAATTCCCTAAAGAGCCCAACTGAGTGGAGATCCTCTGTGAGGAGGGGGAGATGTGCAGCCAGAGGGAAGTGCACCGACCTGATCTCCCCTTTCACGTCCAGTCTGGGTTATAAATGCCAACACTCTGTATTTCCCCAGCGCCTTTCATGGGGCAATCTCAACACACTGCACAGCCGGGGGGAGCCTCCCAGATCAGTCAGTTTCACCCTCATTTTGCAGAAGCTTTGAATAAATGACTTGCCCAACCACTTACGGTAAATTGGCTGCAGACCTGAGAAGAGAACCCAGCGTCCGTGAGCGTCAGCCATGTGCCCACCCCATCGCTCGCGTTGAAAAGACTCTGTATCCCCAGAGCTACCTGAGTGCTGTGACTGGTCCTGCTGCTTGTGCCCAGATGTCAGGGGCTCGGAATGGTTGATTGCACCCCGGCACTGGGAGGGAAAAAGGCTAAATTTAAGGGTAATTACAAGAGGCTGCTTAAGTTTCCAGTGAGGAGAATAAAAGGCTCTGGCTGCAGAGAATGGACAGAAAAGGTCCAGTGGGAGGTAACGAATCCAAGTGTTTCTGTCGCACTAACCGAGGAATCGCTCACTACACAGCAAATGGCACTTGCTTCCTTTGATCCTTGGTGCAGTGTTAATGTCTCAGCTTCCTTATTCCAGCTCTGCGCTAGTTTTAATCTCTGCTCCCCAGAAGCGTTGGTCTGTTCTCTGCACAGTCTCGGGATGTTGCGCTCTGTTCTTAGAAGCTCCTAGTCAACCTGGAAGGTGGGGTTGGGGGGAGGGGGAGTAATGGGGATTTGGAGAAGAGCAACAAAAACGATTGAGGGGCTGGCTAATGGGGCTAGAATTCAAGGAGCCGAAGAGGGCTAGCATAACCAAATGACCAGGGCGTGGGTGAGGGAATCATTTTGGGTGGCTCCAGGCTGTTTTCATCCTTATCCCTTGTGACATGTAGGCTGACTACCAAGGAGGTGGGAGCGTGTGGGTCCCTAGCAGAGATCAGGGTCTTGAGTCTTTTTCTTTGTGGGAATTTTCCCTTACTCCACAGGCCCCTGCTCTCCAGGTGCGCTCAGCGGTTGGGGTCTGGACTCCCCCTCTCTGGGATTGGCAGCCTTCTCCGAGCAGAGCTTGTACCTCCTAAGCAGGGTTGATCTGTTTACAGGGCTTTGGAGAGTGACAGTGGCCATGATTAATTACTTGGAAATCCCTGCGCTGCCCAGCCCCTCGCTGGTCCCTCTTGCACAGCGGGCAGGGGGATGGCAAATGGCACATGAGCATCCCTGCTGGCTCACCAGACGCAGGCCTAAAGGCAAGTGGTTAATGGGGAGGGGACATGGAATTAATTCAATGGCCTTCTGTCCTGTGATCTCGTGTCTCTTTGACTCCCTGGTGCCCGCAGAACCCTGCTTCTTGGGCTTGGCTGTGCAGATTTGATTGTTAATAGGCTGCCAATTAATATTCAGACGAGGGGGTGGAATGATCATGGGGTTGCTGCTGCCAGTTTGCTCTGGAGCTATGTTACGCCTGTGCTTGGCCTCTAATGACTGTCCTTACCCAGCGCTCCTCTCCTCCTGGCGCCCACAGAACTGGCCTTATTTGTATTGCCATGTAGTGCCTGGAGCCGGAGCGGCTACAAGGATGCTTGTGAGGCTGACTTGGAATTGCTCAGGGGAGTGAATTCCCAGGATGGGGACCATGGATCAAGCGAGGGGCTAAAGCCACTGCAGGGGCTGTCTTGTCTTAGGCATGATGGCTAAGGGCTTGTCTCCATGGCAGGGTTAGCTAGCGTGTTGCCCTAAACTTCACCCCCCCCCCATTCACCCCCAGAAATCTCTAGCTCCAATTAAGTGGTGCTTTAAGCTCAAGCCAGCCGGCCCGTCAGGGGGTGGGGCGAAGCTTGAGTGTGGATTTGATGAGTGGTGCAGTGGGGGGACCCAGCTACAGGCTACAAACTCCAGTTAGTAGCCCTGTGCCGTGCGGTGCGGCCTCTGTCTCCTGAGCTGGGCCGAGTGGTGTGATGGAGCGAAAGGGTGTGATGGAGCCAGGCTAGGACGAACCAGCGCTGAGGGCTGTATTGGTTTGCTCGTGGCGATGGGGCTGAGCTGTGTCCCTCCGCTGCAGTGCCAGTGGCTAATGTTTGCATGGTCTCTTCCTTAGTGTAGACAGGACCTGAGAGTCCTAAAGCCAGGCCCCCCTGATGTGCGGTTTAGGAGGAAGCACTGTCCTCACTAGGTTATTCAGAGCGCTAAATGCTATCCCCCTCCTAACTGGACCCAGCAGCCAGGGCAGTGATCGGTGCTTCGCCACTGGGCATTGACAGCTGCTCTCTTGGCAGCTGCATCGTGCACCAGCTCCAACTTCGGGGTGAGCTTTGGGGGCAGGCATCTGGAGGGGGGTCTAGAGAGCATGGGGGGGCCGTTGGTGAGGGCTGCACTGAAGAGACAGAATCTCACTCTTCTGGCCGCCTTTAGGTGAGGTGCCATGGGCCGGCTCTGCCTCCAATGGGGCCAGCCCTTTGGGTGAAAGGCAGGAGATGCCCTCGGTGGTCTGGGCTGAGAGGTATGGAAAGGATCATTTCCCCCTCCCCTGTGCATCAGCGCTTCTCCAATCTTCCCCCTGCCCTCCTGGTGTTTAGACCAGTCCAGCAAAATCTCTGCCTTAGCTACTTGCAACTTAGCTACTTGCAAGGATGATTCATGCTCCTCCCACCTCCGTGCAGAAACCTCCCCCAGCAGCAGCTGCTCGAGCTGAGCAAACGCTTTCTCTTTTCTGCAGTGGAGCCGATGAGGGAACCTGGCAGCATCCATGGGCCTGTGGTGGGTCGTTGTGGGATGACTGCTCGGTGCGCTGGCTACTGCAGGTGCAGCTTTCGTGACTGGGAAGGAGACGGACAGTGTCTCCAGGGCTGCCTAGGGGGACGGGAGCTTTCTGACTCCATGGGGCAGTGAGGTCTAAATGGGCTCAGCGGGGTCGTTTCCTGCCATGGCTGTGTTGGGGGGCATGGTTCCGACTCAGGCAATATTCCTTCAGGTACAGTCGTATTTGAGTGAATCCTGACTTGCTATATCTAGCCCCAAACACTGTAGAGCCCCACTGTGCTAGGCGCTGTACAAAACCAGAACGCTGCGCAGGATGCTAACCAGCTCCTGGGTGGGGCAGTATCTGAGTGGCACGGCTAGTGCCGAGTGCTTTGCGGGGCTGGTTTAGATGGGGGAGTTGTAGCATTTAAGGTCAGAAGAGACCATTCTATCATCTGGACTGACCTCCTGTAGAACAGGCCAGAGCATTTCACCCAGTATGTCCAGTATTGAGTCCCCGATGGGTGCTCATAGCTGGGGAAGAAGCTGAGCTACCCACCCGTGAAGGGTGCTGGTAGTTGGGAGAGGGACTGACCAGATCTGCCTCTCATCTCTTTGGCTCCTGGGGCCCAGATTAAGGCTGTGAAGTGACCATGGGGAAGCAGAATAGCAAACTGCGTCCAGAGATGCTCCAGGACCTGCGGGAGAACACTGAGTTCTCGGATCTGGAGCTGCAGGAGTGGTACAAGGGCTTCCTCAAGGACTGTCCCACCGGCATCCTGAACGTGGAGGAGTTCAAGAAGATCTATGCCAACTTCTTCCCCTACGGCGACGCCTCCAAGTTTGCCGAACACGTCTTCCGCACTTTTGACACCAACGGGGATGGCACGATCGACTTCCGAGAGTTCATCATCGCCCTGAGCGTCACCTCCCGGGGCAAACTGGAGCAGAAGCTCATGTGGGCCTTCAGCATGTATGACCTGGATGGTAACGGCTATATCAGCCGGGAGGAGATGCTGGAGATCGTGCAGGTAACACAACCCCCCCCCTTCCCCAATTCCCTCTTCCCTTGGCCGTGTGGCTTCCTTGTGCCTGGGCTTCAGCTGGATGAGCTTGCAGTATTGCCCTGCCTACGAGCCTGATCCAAAGCCCATTGCAGTCAAGGGAAAGATGCCCCTTGATGTCAATGGGCTTTGGATCAGGGACTCAGCTAGCTGAGACCCAGGCATCCACGTAGGCCCCTTGCACTAGGACATGCCCCATAGGGAATAATCCTGCATTCTGCCCAGGGAGACGGGACTAGCTTGAATGGGGCCAGTCCTCCAGAGCCATGCACCCTGACTAGTCATACGCCCCAGCTCAGAAGGGCGAGTGTATCTCCTCCACCCTGCCATAGTGTCAGCAACCAGCCAGGGTGCAGTGCAGCTGGGAATTGGATCAGATAGGTTCTGTTTGTCCCAGGGGCTAGCACTGCTTAGAGGGCTAATGCAGGCATGTGTCTGTCAGCCATGGGGATGCAGGGACCAGGTGGGATTCAGTGGCTGGAGGATAATGACATTTGGGAGGATGGAGGGGTGGGGGCTGGATTTTGTAAGGAGGAGCAGATTCCCTTCACAGGCTTGTCTTCCCAGGGAATGGTGGGGTGTGTACGTACTTGCTTTAACAAGGGCAGGGCTGGGCTCCACAAGGCATGTCCTGAAAAAGCTTGTGTTTCCTGATCTCCTGCTTTGGTCTGCCGGCCCCCTCCTCAGCCTGTGTCCCAGCCTCTCTCCTCTGAGCAGTGATGCTGAGTGGGGCAAGAGCAGACCGAAGGGTTGAATTTAATGGGGGTTAGAGGGTGCGGGATGGTGAGCCGGACAGATTAGCAGAGGGCAGAGTGTGAGGTGACTGCCCGTCACGGGTCTCTTGCCTGGCTCTGAGGAGCAGCCTTCTGGCAGGGCTAGGAGAAGGTCACGCTGTCCAGCCCCCCCAAGCTGTGCCCTCTGCAGGTGGAGGCTGCTCAAAGTCTCCCTTCTCTGATGAAAAGCCAGGATGCTGCCTGTCAGTGGCATCCGCTTTCCACAGAAACAAAGAGTGTTGCAACCAAAGCAAGGGACCGGCCTCTCACCCAAACTGGTCTCTGCTGCTTTAGGTCCCGGGCGAAGGGATTTAAAATCTGCCCTAGGAGCGCAGGAGTTGGTACGTTGACAGCGAAAACTCCCGTGCCTGTGGGGGAACCGTGGCTTTGAATCCAGGGTCGAAGCTAATGGCTGACTCCGTTTTCCCACTGAGATGCAGGAAGGATCAAGCTGGTCCTGGCAGGGCTTAATGCACTCACTGCCACGAGCCAGGTGGGAGCGCGGCGGGACGCAGGAGCCCAGGACACTCATTGATCGGGGGGCTGGGGAGAAGTGAAGCATCTGAAAGCCAGAGCCCTTTATATTGAGTCTCTCCTCTGCAAATCAAAGCCTTGCAGGGCCCAAGGCAAGGAGTAACTGGAACGGGGGAGCAGGGACGGAAATGGGCTTCTTGGCTAGGGGATTTGGCATTCGGGAGCCCCAGTGCATATGTCTCTAGGGGAGAGAGGAGACCCAGTTGTGCTCCACTGTCTGAGCATAGGAGACCTGACATGAGGGGCTGCGGTACCCTGTGCACGAACCACTGCAGGGAGTATAGTCGGCGGTCTTGTCCCAGTGTCAGATGGACACAGAGGTCTGTTCAGAGGGGCACTGTCTGTCTGCTTCCCATCATCCTAGGAGCAGCCCTGGGCGGGTCTGCCCTTTCCAACAGCAGGAGCCATTAGCTTGCCCACCTGTGCTGGGTAACCCAGCCCGGGTCATGGGGATGCTGCCCCTCATGTGAGCCAAGGTCCCGCAGGGGAACTAGCAGGAGCCCTCCCTAGCTCCTCTATGCCCTCTGCAGGTGATAGTTGGTTAGCGCAGGGTGTTTTCACCGTAAATCGAGCTGCTGGGGCCAGCCCCCTCCACTCTTCACAAGTGCAGCCAGGCGCGAACTACAGTTGCCCTGCTAGGAAACAGACTGGCAGTTGGGCCCCATTCACCAGATCATCCCAGTGTCCAGCTGTGGCCTTGTACGAGGGGCCGCTTCTGATGTGGGACGTCCTGATTGGCTGGGGGTGCAAGCTCCCATCTGTGTTGTAAACAGGAGAAAAGAGCAACTCCCCTGAAGAGCCACGCCAGGGATGTAACACATGCCCTCTGCAGAGCACGCCATGACCAGGTGTCCAAAGGGCAGCCAGGGATGGCCCTGGGGGAGAGGGAGAGATGGGCTGACTTAGTCTAGGCTCGGTGGCATGGGGGGGGGGCATGGGGAGCGGAGGGTGTGCTCGCCAGCACATCACTACCCTTGTCCTAGGGCTGGGTCAGCTTTGGAATTAACCACACAGCCCCGGCACTCTGAATCTTAGTTACAGATGCCTTCCTGGAGCAGCCGGGCCCCACCGGAGGAAGTGACCCAGTAGCTATTACACTGATCTTGTTTAATCAAGTCTGCTCCATTGTATTTCCCTGCTGATGTGCCGGGAGTTGATGCGGCTAACAGGCTTATTCCACTGGGTTGTTTTTTTTTTTAAATGACGCTTATTCTCCAACGTAAAACCAAAACCTGTTTGCAAAGGCAGGTGCACAAGCCCTCTCTGCCTCAGCGCCGGGTCTTCTAAGTGGCTTTTGCAGCTACTCCACCTGGGTCTCACCCGCAGCACCCACAGCCCTTACAGGTTTGAGTCGTCAGAGGTCACGACTCCCCATCTGTCCTCTTCTCCCTCCCCTAGGCCATCTACAAAATGGTTTCCTCGGTGATGAAGATGCCTGAGGATGAATCAACTCCAGAGAAGAGAACGGAAAAAATCTTCCGACAGATGGATACTAATAATGATGGTAAATGAGAGGAGATGGAGGGAGATTAAGGAAAGGTCTCATTGCTAAATCCAGGGGTCTTAGGATCAGAGACATGCAAACTGATTAAATGCATCATTTTCGTTTAGCGTGGGGGGGTGGGAAATCACAGCATTGTGGGGGGGGGGAGAGAGACTGACAGGGCTGCTCTCCTGTGGCCATGCCATGATATAGCAAGGGCTGCTGTGGGCCTAGGGCCCTAGGTCCTTGGAGGGGCTAAGCCCAAGCCAGCGGGCTTGATGGTGTTTAAAGCAAAACCAAGAGTGGCATCAGAAAGTGCCCCCCCTCCCCCCGCGCACACCTACAGTTCCTGGACCCTGCAGTTAAGGCTGGAGGCTATTTGGACAGGTGGTCCAGTGGTTAGGGCACCAGGGTGCAGCTGGGGAGATGGGGGGGCAATGCTCTGCTTCGCCACTGATTCCATCACCCGGGGAAAGTCCCTTAATTTCTCTGTGCCTCAGTTGCCCAATGGGGATAATAGCCATGCCCTGCCTCACGGGGGGCCGTGAAGACAAAGACTGTAAGGAGAAATACAGCAGCCTGCTCCTGGCCCCTGGGCTCAGTCCATCCAACTTTCCACTGCCAAGCCAGCCCAGGCGGGAGAGAACAGGGCATGGGAAGATATCTGGTGTCCACCATCTGGGGCTGTTGTCCCCTTAATCGCAGTCAGTCCAGTAAACTCTGCCCCAGGCAAGGCACTGCTGTAGGAACAGCAGCTGCACCCTCAGCAGCCTCACTGCTCTGGGGGCGCGGGTCCCGTTCCCAGCCGCCAGGAGAATTATTTCACGTGGTAGGGACCTGAGCAGCCCTTTCCCAGACAGTCTCCCCTCCTGCAGTGCGGGGGGGCGCCCCATAGCTATAGAGCTGCAGTAGAGAGAGGGCAATTACGCTAAGTCGTGCTTTCTTGACTCCGGGGTTGCAACCCGCCCCCCCTGTATTGCTAGGTTGTGGAGGGGGCTGGTCCTGGTCTGGAAAGGGGCAAGCTGACCCAGCTGTGGACGCACCAGGCCCTTTCTTCTCTCCTTTCCCCAGGCAAACTCTCTCTGGAAGAGTTCATCAAAGGTGCCAAGAGCGACCCCTCAATCGTGCGGCTGCTGCAGTGCGACCCCAGCAGCGCCTCGCAGTTCTGAGCCCTCCCGAGGGGAGTGGGGGATGGGACCCATCCTCTCCCGAGAGCACTGCCAAGACACCTGACCTCACAAAATCCCCGGCTCCGCCACAGAGGCCAGCTTCCCATAATCCTCTGGGTGAACGGACATGGTCCCATGAAACGACAGCACGGCCCCTGTTTTCTCAACTCATCCACTCTGCTTCCCTCACGCCGAGTCCGTAGCCACGGCCTCGGGAACGTTCAGCTGGTTCTGGGGCTCCCGGGGCGGGTGGGAGGCGGACAGAACAGGACCTAGCTGGAAACCACCTTCACGACGCCTGTGGGCTGGAGCACAGGGCCAGGCTCAGCATTGTCCTCCGGGGGTCCCTGGGAGGTGGGGCCAGGCTCAGCATTGTCCTCGGGGGGGGGGTCCTGGTCTCCCTGCTCAGGGTCTCTGCCTTGTGAGGTTGCACAATGCAGCTGGGCCTTTCCATCGCTGTATGGGAAGTGGCAGCAGGGAGAGAGAAATAGCTGCCCCTCCTTTAAGCTTCTGCTCCTCCACAGGGGGAAGGAGGAGCTGCTAATCTCAGCCCACAACCCATCAGCTGCACTAGCTGCCTGTGGTACCCCGAAGGGGGTGTGTGTCTAAGCTCACCGTCTCCCCTCCCCCCAGCAGGGACACAGGCAGATGCTCTTACCCCTTCATTGCCCCCCAACTGCCGGTCCTGCAAAATGGGAGGGATGCAGCTGCTGCAGGGCCAGCATGTAGCTGTAACGAAGGGCCACTTCCCTGGCTGGGTGAGGCTGCGCTCCAGGCTGCCTATGCGGGTTTCCCTGAGGACTGACTGGTGCTTTGGGGGGCACGACCCCTGGGCCCACTCGTAGGGGAGCAGAGGGGGCCCGCGCCCTCCCTTCTCGAGATGGTTGCCATAGGTGAAGCTAGAGGGAATAGGCTGGCGTCTCTGCAGCTAGTAGAGACTGGGGGGTGGGATCCTTGGGCTAGGTCTGCAGGAGGCTCCTCCTAGGAGCAGGAACAGAGCTAGGTATTTCCCCATGCAGCTCGGGAGAGGCTATCCAGACCGAACACTTCCCTCTCTTCTAGCTTCTGCCAGGATTTTCCATGGAGTCAGCCCCAAAAGCTTAGCAGCGAGCGCCAGAGCAAGCCAAGCCCCCGGCTTCTGCCAACCCCGGTGCACAGCAGGGGCCAGGGACTTTCTTCAGGCCGCTGTTTAAAGACAAGCCGGTCAAGAGCGCACACGCCAGGTGAGCGCGAGCCCAGCCCTGGGGCCACACAGAGGCTAAAGTCGGGGGCTCCTGGAAGAAGCTTGAGGGGGAAAGGTAGGTCAGCAAGGGGAGGGGCTCTGGCTGCACCCCCAGAGACTGAAGGGGGCGGGGGGAGTAATCAGCCTGCACAGGGGACTTGCTCTCACAGCTGGTGTCTGAAGGGGAGTTAAGCAAAATTAATTCCCAACAGGGCTAGGGGTGCCAAAGCCCAGCTGGGGGCAGAGGGAGAGGTGCCAGAATGTGGCCATGGCAAAGCCTCTCTTACTGAGCCAGAAGTTGGACTTCCTGCCCTCTCCCCCAGTGGCCGTGTAGAGTAGGACACCACCCCTGACAGTGTCCTGGTGGAAGGGGATGTGCCCATCTCTACAGCCTGCCCCAGCTGGAAGGCAGGGGCTGAGTAAGGCCCGGGGGGAGGAGAGACAGTGGTAGCAGCCTCAGCCCTTGGGCTGCCCCCCCACCTCCCAGCTGATTGTAGCCTCCCCCACTTAGCACAGACGGGGAGCAGCCCTGAGGACCCCAGCGCACACATTAAAGGCCACTGCTGTCTGTCACATAATTTTGTTCATCAGTATTTCGTTTTGGCTGCACACAGATCCCCTTGGCAAGGG
This sequence comes from Caretta caretta, assembly GCF_965140235.1. Classification (NCBI taxonomy): domain Eukaryota; kingdom Metazoa; phylum Chordata; order Testudines; family Cheloniidae; genus Caretta; species Caretta caretta. Next base: position 7,304,928 of record NC_134224.1, read on the forward strand.
GAAGGAGGGCTCAGCAGGGCCGCCCCCACTTCACACAGAGGCAGAAGCCCCGCGTCACAGGCGGGGCTCTGTCAGCACAGACCGCCCCCCTCCCCCCCAACCCTGCCAACTGTCTCAGCCCAGGTTGTGGAGATCAACGTGTCCCGGTGTGCTCACGCACCATTCAAAGCAGACGCTCGCTCGTCCCATCCAGTAACGAAGGGAGTGCATGGGGTGGGGGTGGGGTTGCTTTTGTTCTTTTAATATCTTCAGAATAAAGTTTTGTCTCCGTGCAGCTGCTTGTGGGATGATGTCAGACCTAGGCATGCCCAGAACGAGATTTCGTCTCTCCCTGGCTGGGGGAAGCCAGTTTACATCCAACAACTCCCAGCCCCTTCCTCACTCGCTCCCTGCAGCCGAGCAAGCAGGAGAGGGCCAGGAGATTAAGGCAGCAGGTGGAAGATCCCCTCCCCTCATTACAGCAATGGGTCTGAGCAACAGCACTGCCCCGGGGAGGAGGCTGGGATGGCAGAATCCCATGAGGCCAGTGCAGCATATGGGAGAACAATGGTGGAAGGAAGGCAATCCACTGAGGTTGCTGGGACAGCAAAGCCTGGTTGGGGGCAGGTCCATGCGGTTGATGCACGAGCGGAGGCTTGGACCCGCGGTGCCAGGGGGCTCCTCGGGCCTGTTCAGAGCCACACAGTCTCCACTCTGCCCTGCCTCAGGAGGACACGGCCTTCACTGGCTTCTCGATTCTCCACTGGGACGAGCTGCAACGTGACCTTGAAACGAGACGGGAAGCGAGTGTGAAACCAGAGTAGCCGGGCATTCGAGCACCCCTCAAAGCAAGACACCGAGCCACAGGGCTAAGAGACAGGCCGCAGAGCTTGAGGGATCAGGCAACACTCCATGCGTATCGACTCCGAGACCCAGCCTGTGTCCTTTGCACAGGGCATCCCTAGTTACACACATCAGACAGAGTCAGGCTCTAGCTCGGCCTTTGGATCCTGGTTTCTAACGGAGGTGGGATCCCCAGTTTCCATTTGGGGGCCAGCAGGGCTTTGGCACCCAGGCAAAGCTGCCCAAACACAGCAGCCGCATTGAGGAAACGCTCTGTATCAACACAGCGGCTGAAAGTCCTGGGAAGAGCTTCACAGAACGATCCCCTCTGATGGCCAAGGCCGTAAGTGCTGGGGTGGGAGGAGCTTTGGGATCAATTTGCTACATGGGCAACAGGTCTGACAAGGAGTGAGCCTGGCCCACGGCAGAGCTGGAGGGGCCCGACACAATAGCCAACCGGCACCTCCCAGCACTGGGAGCTGAAGGACAGGGTCACTGGTATCACAAAGGTACGCCTGATCCAGCTGCTCTGACCACCACACTGGCCAATGGGCGGGACGGAGCCAGCCACTTGGGGCCAGATCCTGCGCTGTTACAGCAGCCCCATTGACAGCACTGGGAGCGAGCTGAGAACCTGCCTTCATCTCCCCCTGTGCAAAGCCCAGAGAGCAGAAGCAAACCCGGGGATTCAGCCAAAGGGAGCGGCTACAAATAGGACATTGTGAATCCAGCCCCACAGCCCTTAGAAGGGAGATACCAGGGGCTCCAGAGCCGGGGTGAGGAGACCAGGCATGCCAGGGTTACCTTTTTCTTGCGGGTCCCCCGACACAGTTTCAGGTTGAGGAGAGTGAGGGTGAGCAGGAAGCACCGGATGCTGAAGATGATCTCCACCACGTCGAGTATCAGCGACATGGTCCAGAGGGACAGCGAGGAGCTCTGCGGAGAGGAGTGGGTCAGGAGATCTCTTGGGGCCTGAGCCAAACCCACCAAAGCCAATGGGAGCTGTCCCATTGACCCCCACCTTCCCAAAGGCCTGATCCAAAGACAGGCACGCTGGGGTTAGCACTGGGTTCAACGCCCAGCCCTGCCGCTGACTCACTGTGCGACCTCAGGCAGGTCATTTCCCCTCCCTCCACCGTGCCTCAGTCTCCCCCTCTTTAAAGCAAGGATGATACTTCCTCTATCCCGGGGCTGCTGGGACATTTAATGCACGAGGGTCTACAGCCCTCTGAGGTCCCCAGATGGAAGGTGCACAGGGGTGGTGGTATTAGGAGCAGCAACATGATCAGAGCCTTTAAGGCCAGAAGGAACCATTAGATCATCCAGGTGGACCTGGCCAGTCATTTTCACCCAGAGGCCCCTATATTAAGCCCACATACTTTAGGCAGACTAACATTTCAGGAGACTGAACTGCACGCTGCAGGGAAAGCATGGGAGAGTCCCCAGTGCACCCTCCGCTCAAGGCCCCTGCTATGGGATCCCAGCAAGTGAACCACGCCCCCATGCTGCAGAGGAAGGCCAAAAAAAAAAATCCCTGAAACCGCATAAACACCCCGTATTCCACCCCCAAGGTCCCAGCTGCAGCAGTAGCTTCTGCCCTTGCTGAGTAGGAGCCAGGGGCATTACTAGACACTGCGATGCCAGAGCGGCAGGTGCCCCTCGCTCTGTGGAGCCTTTCCCCTCCTCTCACAGGGATTTCAGAGCCTCCCAAGCACTTACATAGACCCCGGTGGGGTCGAAGGAGCACTCGTGGGAGATCTGGATCAGCTTCACATTGGCGAAGGTGCACGTGGCCAGCAGGGCACGCCCTTTGTTGGCGAAGGTGAGGATAATGGAGACCGCCAGCCCCACGGAGCAGAAGAGCGAGAGCAGGGTGCTGCTTATGCTGAGGGAGAAGACTGCCCACTTCTGCGGCGAGTCAGAGAGAAACACAGCTAGTTACAGCAAGGGCGGGGGGGACACAGGCCCCGGGTCGTGCTGCAGCCACCCATCCAGGCTGTCTTCATCCCTCCCACCGCTGGCCCTTCACACAGATGCCAGGGAATTCAGTCACCACGGGACCACGTGGTCTGAGCACAGGCCTGGGAGCGCCCTGCCACTGGCTCACGGTGGGGTACAGACCAACCGTATTTTAAGAGACATCCTCTGGTATCCCACCACAGCACTACAGATAAGCGGTGTCTGGTTTGTTTCATGCAGCTGCCCTTTCTTTCCTTGAAGGGTGGGTGAGTCACGCTGCACTGCACCCTGAGATGGACTCAGCCTCTGCCTCAGTTTCCCCAAAAGGAGAATCCTGAGGTTAATTTAAAAGTTTGCAAGTACTTCGGCTTCCTCCCCCTCCTCCATCCCCAACCCTCTCCTGGGGTGGGAAGGGAGCTCATCCTCCATCTCCGTCACCCCTAGACATGCATGCTACTTGTCCCCGAGCCTTCCAGCCTGTCCTGGGGTTTGACGCTCGCATGGAGCCACCAAACAGCGCAGCTCTCTCTTGCTGGGCGTGGCACGGAGCTGCAGCCGCCCTAGGCAAGTTCCCAGAATGCATTCCCAGACTCCAGTTCAAACAAGTCTTTCCCCTCTGAAGAGGGGAAACTTGCAAACAGCTGAGAGGCTCAGAGAACCCAGACAGACCCTTCCAGAGTGAAAGACGAGAGAAGCTGGAGAGAAACAGGGGCCCTTCCCCCAACAGAGCTGCCTTTGGTGGGGACAAGCTCCCGAAGCATGACAGGACTGGGGGGGATTCGGGAGCTGTCCTTACCAGAGCTGTTAGGGAAAGGTATCTGGACAGCACAATCGCAGCTATGCCACAGGAGATGGTCTGCAAAGGAAGCACAGACAGCAACTGGAGGAGATACTCTGCCAAGCCCCTCAGGCTAGAAATAACTGGTACTGAAAGCCCCAGGGACTTGGGGGCGGTCATCTTGCCCCCACAGTATTTGCTGTTTACTTCAGCTGGCTCCCCCCAAAAATCAAAACGTCCAAGCCCTCTTCTGTCGATGAAGCTGAATAGCTGCCCCATAGGAATCCAGGCACAGCCACCCTTAGCAGCCTGCCTCCAGGAAAACAGGCACGGTGGCATTCACCACAATAAGGTGCCAACTTTCAGGGCCGGCTGGGAACCATTTAAATGCTGCTGGTATTAAAACCAGAAGGAGGCACTGTTTCTCCCTGCTGTACCACCGCTCGCCTCGGAGGAGGTACAAGCAGGGAAGAGTTGGATCCAGCAGGTGCCGGAGATCGCCAGGACTCTGACCTCTTTCGAAGGCCTGGCCCATAACTGGGGCTACAGCTTGCCTTCCTGGACCAGGCTGAGCTGACATGCCGACTGCAGCGGGGCAGCCCAGGGGAGAGTCTCACCCACCCCCCCATTGTGGCGTGAGGCACGTCACTGAATATTCTGCAAGTGCCTGAAATAATAATAATAATTAGGGTTAACAATTAAACGGACTGGTGCCGGCTTGACAGCTCCCGAGGCCAGCTTGGGGGGGGGACTCAGACGGCCTTAGAAACCCCCGGCAATCGGAGACTTTTTAGGGGTAGGTGATTTTCGAGGATTGGCTTTCATTTTTGTCAAGTGCTTAATGTTGGCAAGTGTTGGAAAGGCAGCAAGTGCTCCGTACCGGGGCCCACTGCAGGAGCTTTCCCCAGTTGTTACCGAATCGGAGCTCACTGGTTCTAGAGCTTTCCTTAAAACCACCTTGGCAGCACCCAGTTTCTGGGACAGTCTCTGTCCCTAGCGGCTTCCCAGGGGCGAGCCTCTTGCAGGGGCTGCGACATTCCCATGGGAATCTGCCCAGAATGGCTCCAGCTGCCATCCAGATACTTATCTGGCCCCCATGACTGCAGGATCTGATCACTACGGAGTCCGTCATGTCTCTCTTCTCCCACCACCCCTGGGAGGTGGGCAGCGCTATTATCCTCTTGGACAGATGGGAAACTGAGGCGCAAAGCGACTAAGTGACTTGCCCAGGTCTGTGGCCCAGCAAGGAATTGAACGTGGGTCTCCCAGATCCGAGGGTAGCGCCCTACCCAATGGAGTACCCTCTCCCTTTCCGTTGGCAGCGAGACTAACAGGGACGGCTCCAGCTAGACCCGGGCCCCATCGTGCCAGTCCCTGCCCCAAGGAGCTGCCATGTAGCCTAGGTACCTTTTGGGGACCAGACTGCTCCCGCTCACACCAGAGCTGAATCTGGCCATCAGGCTTGTGGGGGGGTTTCTGTGGGTGATGCTGCAGCTAGGGCTGTCCCAGCTTCAGCATCCGCAGGGACGGAGCACCTGTGTGGGCTGCAGGAAGGGAAGAGACCGCAGCTCCCAAGCCCGGACTCGGGGGGGAAGATTGTTTTCCTGATTAAAGAAACTTTGATGCCAGATTTTGTTTTCTTAAACAGCAGCAAGAAACTGCAGGTGGGGGTGGGGAGGGGGATCTCTGGCCACACAGCTCCCAGGACCAGTCATGTCCGGCATTTAAAGCCGAGTGCTTTCCGCTGACAGCCCTACTAAGTAACTTGGGCAGCCCTGGGAGGCAGCAGAGCAAGGCTTCGTGTGGGTAAGGGAAGTGCTGTCTTTGCACCCACACTCCACTGGTCCCCTGCAGGATCTCCCATCCGTCAGCCTCTACTTCAGCAGGGGGCTTCCCACCAAACGCCTGCAGCCTGGAAAGAGACAGGCATTTCCCCCCCCTACCCACCAGCTTTAACCTGGCACGTCCCCTCCCAGATCCTAAACCACATCTTATGGCCCATCTACTCCCCTGCCTCCTAACAAGCATCCTCTACCCCCGTTATCCGTAGACTCCCCACCCCCGAGCAGAGCCAGCATGCCAGGAGAGCAGTACCAGGATGGCCGAGGTCACCGAGATGATGTTGGAGATGGCGTACTGCAGGGAGATGGCATCCTGGGGGTTTGCCACGTAGCGCAGCACTGTCCCCTGCACAAGGGCTCCAGAGATGAAACTGAGGTGGCCGATCACAATCAGGATGAGCCCCGTCTTCATGAGGAGCTTCTGGAAGCTGCTGGGATCAAGGGTGTCTGCGCAGGAGAGAAGGGAGGGGCTCAGCCCGCTGCATCTCTAGTTGGGGTCCATGATGGGCATGCACAGAACAAACACAGCCCCACAGATCCCTGCCCTAAGGACCTTACAGCCCCACTGACAGCACCGTGAGGGGTGGAGCGGGCACGGAGAAAGCCATGAGGCGCACTGATGCTGTTGTAATGCCCTATAAAAATCCCCTCCGAACTCCTGACCAGGACTCTGGAGCAGCCACAGGGCCTGTCCCAGAGAATGTGCCCCATGGGTGCCAGGATGCCAGGATCTGTCCCAGGCCCACACCCGCCAGTGGAGTCTCAGGGCTGGGACGGAAGCGCCCGGCAGCTCCACGCGGCCGACCAGCGCCTGGCCGAGCGGGGCAGCGTTCTCATGACGGCGAGTGGTTTGGACAGGGCACGGGAACAGAAGGGGAGTGGAGGGACGGGGCGAGCGGTGGGGCGAGCGGTGCTGACTGAAGAGAGGAAGGACCGGAAGGGAAGAGAACAAGGCTGTGGGGGGCTCCGGGCAGTCCAGCCCCAAGGCACAGAGCAGTGAATCTATCTACAAAGGCTTCCAGAGGGGCTCGGAGAAGCAGTGAGCAGGGGATAGGGTAGGAGAGCTGAGTGGAGCTGTACTCAGAGACTAAACGGTGCAAACCCTCACTCTACCTCAGGGGTCCTTAGCTCGGAGGGTGCAGGAGCCCCAGCCAGGCAGCCCCTCGGAGAGTCCATTCCCAGCCTCTCCCCGCAGGACGAACTGCAGGAGCACTGGTTCTCTAGGCCCATACTCCAGTCCCAGCCTCAGGAGCCCTGGCTGCTGGGGGGAGGTCAGTTACTCCCGCTCCATTCTGTCCTCACGGGAGGAATGGAACGAATAGCAGGGAGCAGCGCAGGCCAGAGCAGACCCTCCTGCAGCTCCGTGCCTGGAGAAATCTATAGTTCCCATTTCCAGAGAGCTCCAGCAGGTGGATCTAAGGCCCTGGAGCACAGAGACCAAGAAAGGGACAAGGAAGTTCTGTAATCAGAAGCTTCCCACAAAACAAACAGATTTCTTTAAAGATTAACCACACATTAAACACCAAAACGCCAAGAGATCATCGCCTCCCCTCCCAACACGAAGGGGTATGAGCGGGAGGGTGCCCAGGCCCTCTCCACACTAGGGCTTACAACTCTGCAAAACAGAACTCACAACTCATGTGATCCTAGCAACCCGCCATGATCACAGGAACTGCTCTTTGGGGCAGGGCTTTCTTACTCCGATTCCAGACACAGGCTGGAGCCCCTGCTGCAAAGCCTTTCGAGATAGCTCCTGTGTGGACAGTCACTCTGCTTTCTGGAGGTGACGTTATCAGCCTCTCTACTCCCATCAGCCTCCCCACCAGGGCCAGAGCTCACAGATGGGGGATCTGGGTGACTTTGCTTCTATTCCCAGCTCGGTCAGGCCCTGGGTGGCCTTGGGCAAGTCACTTTGCCCATTCTGTGTTTTAGCTTCCCCATCTGTAGACGGAGAAGGATGCTGAAGAAGCAAGAAGTGCTACATTGTGGCCTCTGGTGACCAGCTGACAGGACTGCCCCTGGAATCCTGCAGGCACACAGGTGACACCCTGTGGTCACCCCCTCCCTGTGATCAGGATGAGATCTGGGCTTTGATCCCTGGTCTCATTTCTTGCCTTTGCAACCACACTGATCGTTTGCCACCTCGCCAGCTTTAGCTGCGGCTCCTCATTACCAAGCTCTTACAAGAAGGCTTTTGAGAAAAAAAAACCCACCACAGGATGATGCAGACAAGGCCCCACCAGTCTCCAATCCACCACTGCCCTTCCAGTCTGACCCCCGAGCCCATCCAGCAGGACAAGGGTGTGAAATTCCTATCCCTCCCTTTCACTTTGGGGAAAGTGGAAGCCACTCACCCAGCCGACACATCTTGGTAGCTCTCAGATCAGGCCATTGCTGCTTCAAAGAGGGTCCATGTTAAGGAGTCTCTGATTTCATCCCCGTGAGCAGGGAGAGGCAGGCTGAGTTCCTGGCACTCCCTGCCCCTGCCCTACCTGCGGCTCTTCCATGCACGGAGTCCCAGCTGCAGCTACCCTCCCACAACTGTTTTAAATCTGTTCTTCCTGTTTGACTAGCTCCCCAGGCCAGAACAAAGGGCTAAACTCCACCTTCCCCAGGAAAGGTGATTCAGAGCTCAAACCCCACCCACCACAGCTCCCATCTCCTGGCTGCAGTGATCTAGGTATGTAGGCCTCTCCCTGCAGATGGGCCAGACACCGCATGCTTCCTTGTGATCCTGTGGCTCCAGGTTCCTTGGCTCCCAGCCTAAAGGGGCAGTCTGCAGTGCAGTGGGATTCTGGCGCGAGGGAGCTGGGCCCCCGACATGAGTAAAGTTTTAACAGAAATCCCAACATAGGGGTTTTATACCATGCAGGCAACTTGCTACTTACACCGGGAGTTTGGCAGCTGAATGTAGGTGGGAAGCAATCTCCAGGACTCCCCAGTCTTCTTGCTTGGGGGTGTCCACCCACCCTGCTGACCTCCCCATCTTGAAGGCGGTAACACTGCACACTTCAAACTCTATCCCAGGGTGGTGATTCTATCGACATTTCTATACCAGGGTCACCATGTCATGCCTGTCCCAGCAACCCTGCACCCTACCCCTCCCCTGACTTGCACATAGGCTTTCCCCAAAAGTGTACTAAACATTCTTCAGGAAGTGCTGGCTTTAAGGCTCCCTCATGCATCTTACAGCTGAAGTCACGCTAGGGGGGCTCTTCCATGGTTTCCTTGACTTTTATGAGCAAGGATTCAGCTCACTCCACCCTGGGGACCTACAACTGCCGCTCTCAAGCCATCCTTTCACACACTGATCACAGAAACACTGCTAGACCCACACAAGCAATAACCATGCTCGGTCCCACCATAAATCAAACCCTGATTGCACTTGTCCATCACACAGGGCTGCTGCCGGGATTCGGTGCTGGGTATTCACAGCACATCTCACCCCATGGTGCATGCAGGGCCTCTCTGAGCTGGTCACAAGCTCAGTTGGATTGTATGTTCCATTGTCACAGCCCCAAACCACAAGGCGGTTTTGATGTATCCAGGCATCTTAGGTCACTCGCTCACTCAATGTTAAGCAGTTTTGCTGCTAATGTTCTGTGGACTTCTCCTTGCAGATGGTTAGCACAGCCCCCCCGAGGGATTTCAGCTCCCAGGAGAGCCTGCACACACTCATTTCACAGCAGAACCTTCCTACTCAAAAGGTTTACAGTTTCTGCAGTCTCTCGGTGCCTAGATGTGACATTGATGGGTGCACCAGAGAGATCCAGTACTTAAGAGCTGTGTGGAAAGTGGTCCCAATCAGAGCCCATGGGGAGAAGAAACCAGAAATCAAGTCTCCAAATGTAGAGTATGGGTGAAATCTTGGCCCTAAGCTGACAAAACTCCCATGAATTTAATGGGACCAGGATTTTATCCCGTGCAATCTCCATTAGAAACACAGCCAAGCTGTGAATGAAAGAACTCAGGAGGTAGTTGAATTCTTACTGAAGTGGCATAACCTATTTAAGAAGGTATTTTCAAAATCCTTCCACAGCTACAGTATTAGGCAGGTGCCACCACGTAGCCAGACAGACATTGTTAATAATTCACCTCTCAGTCTGAGCTCCAGGCCCACCTCTTGTCCTACTCAGTCATTAGAAATTTCTCCATCATTTCGTTACTACAGCCTCTCTCCTACTCCAGTGCCGCGGATGTCCAGTGCCTGCTGGGCACTCTTTCCTCCATCTGGGATGTCTTGTTACTACGTGCCTTGCCTTGTGCCCTGTGTAAGGCTTTGTTCAGTTTCTCCTTCCTATGGACACTTGAGTTGCCTAACAAAGACCTCCTTACTAGGCAGCCATCCTGCACTGTATGGTCTCCTGTGGTGACAGGATGGGACACAGTGAAGGAGATGCGCACTGAGGTGAAGGACACTGCACCTCTATGGGGACAGGAGCAGAACACTGACCAACAAGGATCACTTCTGTGTGAAAGATGCCCAAACTCCACCTAACCAGCTGACAAAAGGAAAGCAGGGAGGCAAGAGTGAAAGACTCATGATTGAAGTGGTCCTCTCCCATGTCTTTTCTTCACTCACAATTGCCAAAGTCATGCACCCAAGGCTACAAGTTCTATTGTAATCCATGCCGCCAAACATTTCACCGCCACCACTTCTGGTCTCTATGCTATTGCTGTGCAGTTACGCTTTGTGCCATCCTTGCTGCGGCCACACCCTGTTCCCAGCTCTGTATCTGCAGGTCTCCCCCCATCTCCAGCTATCGACTTCAGGGGTGAGTGAAATACTGCAGACTGTTCACACAGCCTGGGAAGCAGGGCCATATCACCCCACACAGCCTTAATCCGATTCTAGGTCTGCGGCTACTGGATAATCCAGTGGCTCCCCCACCTTGCCCTGTTTCTAAACATAGGTCCCTCTAACCCTGCTACCTGCTCTCAATCAAGGTGTTTGCCACCGCCTCTGTGCCTCTCCCATTGTGGCCAAGCCACATTCAACCACCCTCCTCACTAGGAGCAACTCTCTACAAAGATCACGAAAACAAGGTATGTTCAGAACCCCTGTGATGACAGCAGAACAGCTGAACTAGTTGTGACTAAACGAGAATATGAAAAGTTTCCTCAGCTGAGCACAGGATCTGCACATCTGTTTTCTCTATTGCTTGTGTCAGGGTTTTGTAATCCCCACTCCTGCTTTAGGGTGTGGGCTATTATTCCCTTTCAACTATGGCAGTTGGCAGTCACTACTGCAATTCCCAGCACTCCCTGGTAGGGGGCGCTGGAGTATTACTTACAGTACTTGCTTCACCTCACCCCATTTCTCCCGCAAGTTGTCCCTGGTACATGGCTAACCTGAGTCAGCCCCAGAGCTGCAGTCTCATTCCTTAAAAAGAAAAGGAGGACTTGTGGCACCTTAGAGACTAACAAATTTATTTGAGCATGAGCTTTCGTGAGCTACAGCTCACTTCATCGGATGCATACCGTGGAAACTGCAGCAGACTTTATATATACACAGAGAATATGAAACAATACCTCCTCCCACCCCACTGTCCTGCTGGTAATAGCTTATCTAAAGTGATCATCAGGTGGGCCATGTCCAGCACAAATCCAGGCTCTCTCATCCCCCCTCCCCATGTGTGTGTGTCCCCGGGAAAAAAAAAAGGGGGGGGGGGGAGAGAGCCTGGATTTGTGCTGGAAATGGCCCACCTTGATTACCATGCACATTGTAGGGAGAGTGGTCACTTTGGATGAGCTATTACCAGCAGGATAGTGAGTTTGTGTGTGTGGTTTTTGGAGGGGGGTGAGGGGGTGAGAGAACCTGGATTTGTGCAGGAAATGGCCCACCCTGATTATCATGCACATTGTGAAAAGAGTTGTCACTTTGGATGGGCTATTACCAGCAGGAGAGTGAGTTTGTGTGGGGGGGGTGGAGGGTGAGAAAACCTGGATTTGTGCTGGAAATGGCCCAACTTGATGATCACTTTAGATAAGCTATTACCAGCAGGGCAGTGGGGTGGGAGGAGGTATTGTTTCATGATCTCTGTGTGTATATATAATGTCTGCTGCAGTTTCCACGGTATGCATCCGATGAAGTGAGCTGTAGCTCACGAAAGCTCATGCTCAAATAAATTGGTTAGTCTCTAAGGTGCCACAAGTACTCCTTTTCTTTTTGCGAATACAGACTAACACGGCTGCTACTCTGAAACCTGTCTCATTCCTTATTATCCTGGTCTCTGGGTCAGGCCCTTGCTCTTGATTGGGCAGCTGCTCAACCCAGTGGTGAGGAAGTCAGGAAAGGTTCCTGTTAATTTGCATCGCACTGACTGACTAATGGGCCTGTTTCAGCACTAGCTGGATTTTGTAGCACAGACAGGGACGTGCTGGGTGGATGCTGCAGTCTCCATATTGCCCTATCCAAAGTACCACCACCAAAATCTTACCTGAACCTTCCAGAAGTTCACGTCCTTCAGTCCTTGCTCTGCAGCTAGCTCCACTCACTGGGAGGGGAAAGCAGGTCCATTCTCCCAGTGACACTAGCAAGCCACCTTTGGCTCACAGCAAAGCTCAGCCAGAACAGCATTCGGCTAGTCCCACTCCAACCTCCGTTCGCTAAGTGGCCTCTTGTATTTACAAAATGCAGTGAACAGTAGCTGCCTGGCTGGCTGAGGAGGGGGAGAGAGAAGATGCAGGTTAGAGGGACAGAGCGTATAGCTGCGTTAGAACTCCACACTACTAGCAGGGAAGCACCGCCAAGCAGGACAGGAAGATGCAGAGTTGTCACTGCTTTGTCATACAGCATGCAATTGTTCTGTTCTGATTTAGATTCCTCCACAGCATTCTGGAGATGTTCACCTCCAAATGGCTCCTTCTGTCCACTGCAGCCCTATTCTTCACTCCAGAAAGCATAGGTCAGGAATAAGCTCCATAGACAGAGTTCATTAGGTACAGTGAAGAATGTGCTGGCTCAGAAATCTCATCTAGAATTAGGCCAAAGTAGCAATTCCAGAAGTCAGACAGAGGCCTCTAGAGAGCAGACAATACACACCAACCTTCCCCCCCCCAGACCCCACACTACCTAGATTCCTCAGTGACATTAGATGAAGTGACACATGGAGGGAGAATAAGGCCTCCCTGCCACAACACAGTTTCAAACCAGGAACATTTGTAACCGTAGTCACACCTGTTTGTATGGAAGCCTGAGCTACTGCAGCAATTCCACCAGCAGCTTGAGCAGAGAAACAAATGGAGAGCCACTGAGCACAGGGATTTCGCTTCTTTAGATCTGACGAGGAAGAAATGAATGTAAGTCGAATTACAACAGAAATCTTTATTAAAACAATTCTTTAGTAGTAGTTTTGCAGACACAGTATACGCACACACATACATAGGTACACTCAGACATCTTTCAGAGCGCTTGAACCAATAAATTAAAAACGAGGGTGGGGTTTTTGTTTTTAAATCATGTAAGAAATGGCATCTTTCCCCTCAGGGTCAGACCAGGGAAGCTGGCCAGAGAATCAGAAACAGAAGCCAACAAGGGACACAACCCTCTACAAAGGATGCAGTGACTGTAAGCGTGCTTCTCTGGAGGAGGCAACTTCATACTCTGGCTTCAATGCACTCCAGTTTAGAGACTATTTCCTCTGGCCTGTGCCCTTCTTCTTGGGCACACTGGCTCAGATGGGCACTTGGGCTCTCAGCACCTCTGGCTTTTGGGGTCTGTGGGCAGGCGACAGTCTGAGGGTGGGGGGAATCACACTCGTCCGAGGTAATGTCTGGCATGTCATCTGACTGGCTGTCAGAGCTCTCCAAGTCACTCCGTATGCTCTCAGGCTGTGCCAGGGTGATGTCCCAGGTTTTGCTGGCAATGCAGTCTTTCTGCTCACAGCTTTGGTGTTTGAATGTCTGCTCCTGCTCCTCCTCGTTTTCTGCCATCTGGGTGTGGACGTGGAGAGAGTCCTCTGTGCTGCTGCCACTAACTAGTTGGTAGTGACTAGGTTTGGCCTCTATGTCCACTTGGATCTCCATGTTATTACACTCTCTGCAGAAAAAAGCACCACTCTGGTTAGTTACCAGCTACAGTGGAAGTCTCAGGTTATTAATATTAGCACGTTACCTTGAGCACTTTTTCAACAGAAAGCTTCGTGACTGAGGCAAGTATGGGAGTGCCATTCACCATACCACGCTGCCACAACTGGCAATCTACAATAATTTACACTCAGATTATTCCCCTTTTGTAATTAGGGAAACAGACAGATTCAATGCACAGGCAGGAACAACCCTGGATCCAAATTCCTATCACTAACCTATATGGAATACAGTTTGCTTCCAACAGTCCCAAGCCTTCATTCTGTGCAAGACTAAGGCAAGGAAATGTTCCCTTCTAGCTAGTGAGACCTTGCTAGAGGAAATATGTTGTAATTTCACACCACAACTCCAGACACGAGAGCACTGCTTAGCAAGGAAGGGCTGTGCCCAACTGGTTTGGCAGGTTACTGTATGATGATACATAACCCTAAAGGTATTCAGACAGTCTCTGGAACCCATGCATGTTTACTGAGTTTCCCCGTGTACGTGTCCCATTGTTTCCAATTACCAACCCTTAATCATGTCCTATAGTGGAAGGAACCACTAACACTACCTGGACGGGTGGTGCAGTTATGAACACCATATGTACGGTACAATCATACCACCTACAGAGTACAGACTAGAAAAAAGGGATTCTCTGCTGAGTTCGCAGGACAGAAGAACTGGAGTGAGTGAGCTGCCCCAGGGACGTCAACACAGGCTCTGCTAGTGGTGGTGAATGATACTGAAGTACAAACATAGTTGGAAAGGAAGGTGAAGGGAGAATGCTTCTTGACCTAACCAAGGAAAAGAAAGCTTGCGGGATTCTGCATAGACCTTCAATCATTAAGATCAAAGTTCCCAACGTGTACCTTCTCCACAGTCCTCAAACCGCACCCCCCACCACACCACATATGACCCACACTCTTGTGCACTGGCAGTTTAGGTACCTGTCTTGTGGGTTGTATGAACTGATGATGGAACCAGCCATAGCCCGCGTGCTGGCGTTGTCACTAACTGCTCCGAGACTTACAGAATCCTTGGGGAAAATCTCCTTCTGTACATCTGCTTGCACTTCCAGCCTGGGAAGAGTTGGGAAACATCCAGAGTCATCAACACAGCCAGGGGCCACAGAACAGCCTAGCTCATTTCTGAAAACTACAGGAACAATAGTCATTTAGCAAGCGGGAGCTGTGGAGACAGTGGCTCTGTGCGCTAATCCAGGTCTGCACCAAGAAGTTTAAAATCAGATTAATCTTTTAGGTTAGCCTCGTTAGTGCCTCCATTTGGCTGAGCTCTTTCCTCAGTCTGTTTTCCAGATCGAAGTTAGACTGGGTTTATACCCATGACTCATGCAGTTCCTGTGCAAGGCGGATTTCCAGGTCCAGCACACAGCTATGATTATATTCTGGGCTTTCATTTCGACCCGTGTCTCCAATTACATGGCCAGAATGACTCAGAGGCAGGTTCAGAGGAAACCTGTGGTGTAACCTTGTAACTGGAGGCAGGCCCTCCCGAGTCCTGATCACTAAGTGCTATTAGGGAATAACAGCCATTTGAAGCACTAGGCTAGGTCGGCAAGATGTTTGCAAGAGCCTTATATGGCAAACTAGTATATCTCTGCTGCTCCTCAAATCAACCCCAAACCCTATCTCCTGCCATTAAGGAGCTAGAAAGGCTGGGGGAGAAAGAACCAAACCAGATTGTGCTGTGGCTGCTAGTTACTTGGTGTTCTTGCAACAGGGACAAGGCTGGGGAACAGATGAAGCAGAGATTATTGGACCTGATTCTACCATACGTCAAGAGGTTTAAAAAGCGATACTGAGATTAGACCCCAAGTATCAGTGGTGCCACCCACTAACCAAACAGATCCCTGGCGAGCTAACAAGCCTCCCCACAGACTAGGCCTTGTGACCCTTCAGCCCCTTCACTGCCATGATCCGAGTCAGTTCAGTTACCTGCTGTACTTTCCCTTTCCGCCTGAGAGGACTCCACCGCTCAGGGTACCACCGGAAAGGGCAGCAAAGCTGGCTGTCTCACTGTAGTTGCCCTGCATGACACTGAGCCCATCCGTGGGGCTCCCACTGGTGCTCAACACACTAGTTAGTCCCTCGATGCTGCTCTCACCAATACTAGGGTTCTTCAGAGCTCGCCAAGCATCTGCCACTGAGACAGGCAAAGAAGATACATTGAACATTAAATAGTGTAAAGGAACTGCCATTGGCATCCCGTTAGGGGTGAAGGCAGGGTTGGGCAAACTATGCTCATGGGCTGGATCTGGCCCGCAAGCTCCCGCTGGGGTGCAGAGTCGGGGCCGCTCTACGTGGCTCCCGGAAGCAGCGACATGTCCCCGCTCCGGCTCCTACACATAGGGACAGCCAGGGGGCTCCACTCTGCCCCCACCCAAGCGCCGCCCCTGCAGCTCCCATTGGCCAGGAGCCACAGCCAATGGGAGCTGCAGGGGTGGTGCCTGCGGATGGGGCAGCATGCACAGCCGCCTGGCTGCGCCTCCACATGGAGTGGGAGAAGGGACATGCTGCTGCTTCCGGGAGCCGTTTGAGGTAAGCTCTCCCTGGAGCCTCCCCCTGCACCACAACCCCCTGCTCCAGCCCTGATCTCCCTCCCACCCTCCAAACCCCTTGATCCCAGCCCAGAGCACCCTCTTGCACCCCAAACCTCTCATCCCAAGCCCCACCCTAGAGCCTGCACCCCAAGCCGGGGTCCTCACCCACTCCCGCACCCCAACCCCCTGCCCCAGCCCTGATTCCCCTTCCGCCCTCCAAACCCCTTGGTCCCAGCCCAGAGCTACACCCCAAAGGCCTCATCCCCAGCCAGAGCCCTCACCCCCTCCCGCACCCCACTCCCCTGCCCCAGCCCAGAGTCCCCTCCCACACCCTGAACTCCTCATTTCTGGCCTCATCCCAGAGTCCTCCCCCCCGCAATTTTGTGAGCGTTCATGGCCCGCCATACAATTTATATTCCCAGATGTGGCTCTCGGGCCAAAAAGTTTGCCCATCTCTGGGTTAAGGTTACACATCAGACAGCAACATTTTCAAGACAGATTTCAGATTCAATCTCCAGCAGGGAAGAGGGCTGGGGATCTCCCAGGGAAAGGCACTATGGTGCTTCACACAAGCTTTGTGTTAAGAGTGCAGAGTGTACTTTGAAGGGTTAGCCTTGAAACAGTGGCAAGGAAGTGAAAGCTAGAAATCTTGACATACTGAAAAAGGCTGATTATCCACCCCAATTAATCCCAAGGGACAATCCCACAGCGAGGCCTAGCTTGTTTCCTCCCAGTCCTTCAGATTACACAGACAGATAGTGTAAAGTTAATCACCTGTAATAGGTCCATCATCTTCGTCGAACTCTATTTTCACTCCCTTCCCATTGGCTGTGCTGACTCCACAGCCACCTCCTCGGCAGAGAGAAATTGGCACAACACCATAGACATAGGCCAGCATGATGGGGACTCCAATACCTGCAACAGAGGACGCAGCGGGTCAACAGGAATATCAGATGACAATGAGACTGAGGCATGCCGGATGGGCAGCATGAACTCTCTGGGATCAGGGACCACCTGTTTGTTCTGTGTTTGCACGGCGTTTAGCACAATGGGGTCCTGGTCCATGACAGGGTTCCTAGGTGTTACTATCATAGAAATAATGGCTGAGACCATCACACTACAGAACAAGGGAACCCAATTCCAGCACAGAGTAAGGAAACCTGCAGCGGAACAATCCTAGTCTTGGGATAGGGCCAAAGAACAAGTTGACTCCATGAAGATTGCAGTGGCAGCTTGCCAGCATATCAAACTTGCATAAAAATCAGTTTCTTTGGCCGAACTGTTGGTACTGACACTATAGGGAGCATTTTACACAGTGCTCAGTCTTAAGCCACAGACACCAGCACCTGCAGCCTCTGCAGGCAGCATGTTACATAAGTGGGAAAGCAACCAACAGGGATATTGTAGGAATTTGTGGGCTACCCTTGGTCATTCCTGCCCAATATCTGTCAGAATAATACAGGAGCAACACATGAGGAGCAGAGCTATGAACAATGACTGACCACAAGGAAAATCAGCCTTGTCTACTTACCAACACTGACAGCAGCGATAACTGGGGATGCAATGACAGACAAGGTGACCCCACCGGTGATGGCCAAGTTCCTCTTGTGCTTAGACGTCTTCTTTCCCTCATAACGGCTGTGAATCTGGGGAGAGCAGGGAACAACAGGTGAGAAAACGGACAGCCTGGCCACTGAGCATCCACTAGCATGAAAAACTAATATGCTCATGACCTTACAACTTTGCCACACATGCCAGTCACATGACCCTTAAAATCCCCTATAATAGCCACTGATGAGGATAGGTCCATCAATGGGCATTAGCCAACAGGGTCAGTTGTGCAACCCCACGCTCTGGGTTTTCCTAAGCCCTTGACTTCCAGATGCCGGGACTGGACAACAGGGGATGGATCAATAAAAAAAACTTTGAAGCTTTGAAGCATCTGGCATTGGCCACTGATGAAGACAGGATACAGGGCTAGATGGGCCATTGGTTTGATGGCCAATCTTATGTACCTCCATCCCACCCACAGACCCTCTCAAACAGATGTAGCCAGTGCGTCTGTTCAGGAGTAAGGACAAGCTGGAGAAAGTTCCATTGCAGCATTGTTTCTCCCTCTTCACCTAATGCCGGTCCACCAACAGAGGCAGGCAAAGGGACAGGATGACTCAGGGAACATGAAGCCTCTGACCTCTAGTCACTGGTACAAATCTAGGACAGACTGGTAGACAGTCATTACTATCAGATCTGGTTGATAACTTGTGTGAAGTGAGGTGAGGGATCATGGTTCAGTTATTATTGGACAATCCCAAGGCACAAGAGCCACCACAGAGGCCAAGAATTAGATACACAGTTCCCCTCTCTACGGGGATGCACTGGGTTCAAGGTGGAGGCATACTGGCAGAGCAATGTGAACCTTTCACTGTCAGTGCCCATGAGGCACATATTCGTTTGACTGAGAACTTCAGTCTCCAGGGCTGTCAAGCCATCATACTTTCCACACTCACTAGGTATGAAACCCAAGAAATAGTGATCCTCAGTTGGCCTAACAGCCAGCTGGGTTTCCAGCAGCTGTATGGAAGGATCCCACACTTACCATTAGCCTAAAGTCCTTGACAAACACCTATGATTCCCAAGAGAGAATGTTTCAGTCTGCTCATTCCATTAGTTCTGATCTCCACCCCAACATGCTTACCTTTCTCCCAACGTACACTGGGATGCCAATGACCATGGCAGGAATGGCAATGCCAGCAATGAGGGAAATGCCTACAGGGGCACCAATCAATGTGCCCAGCTGCCAGAGAATTTTCTTCTTGCGACTCCACGGCTTCTTGCCCCAGAACGTGCAGCCAGAGGGACTGTAGGGGAAATAAGTTGTCTTTTCAATATCCACATAAAAATATGACATGTGTCAATGTGTGGATACTGTGCAAGAAAGGCTCCTTCTCCCCAGATCCAGTTGACCATCAAGAATGGATGCCCCCACAGTGTGAAGGGGACTACACTGAACATTCATCCCATTAAGAGTTTCCTCACATTGTTCCACCAGTGGAGACCACCCACAGTCAGGAGGGACCATTGTGCACTACTGTTGTGAGGAAACTCAGAGCTTTCCTCCTATTCCAACTGATCAGGAATGTGTTGGGGGCGGGGGGGATGTTTGTGAGGAGCTGGAAAAATTAAAATACATTAAATACAAAAATATAAACAAACATCATACTCTAGCAACAGGAGGCCCAGAGGATTCTGCTCCCCATCTCACCTGAGGTAATGCAGATCTGAGATCTCCTTCATACACAGCCAGCAGAATTCACAGCCACACACTGCGCAAGTCATGTGATTACAGCTCCCATCATTCATCTTGATAATGTAAGCACTGCAACGTGGACATGGCTTGATGTCATCGGCTTTGGGGAAGAAGGAAGGGATCAAGTCAGATTCTATACACCTTAGCCATCTTCAGGAATTTACTGGGGTTCTTTTGTTTGGGGAGGGTGGGCTCAAGAGGATAATGCATGTCAAACTCTGCCCATCTAGGCGAACAGATTATTATTTTCCTTAATCAAAGAGATAAAGCAAAGGTGTCTGGTTCTGATTACATCCTTCAGTGCTACAGGATAAAGGCAGGGAGCCACCTCTACGCTGGCACTTAATTCCTCTAAAACAAGTTAGTATTGTTTGTCTGGCCAGCGTACACCAGCAGAACAGCATTTTAAGAAGTGTTTTCTACATCATAAAAGGAGGCGGTTATGAAAGAGTTGTGCTTGCCCCATACTAGCTAGCTAGCCCAGAGCATCACCCATTTTTAAACTTCACCACTAACATGATTTAAGGGCCAAGAGTGTTCTCTATATTCTTCTATCCGGAGGACAAGACAGCAGAGAAATTGTGACCCATGCTTTTGAAAGGCATATGCCTCTTTGTGGGTGTAAATTGTGTCCGATTACAGAAGAAAATCTTAGTGTATTGGTGGATAAGTATCTAATCTGTGCCCGCAGTTGGGTACTTAGTCATTTAAAGGGACTGGCATCCACCAGTTACTACACAACAAGGAGGTGGACAGATGCCCCTTTATAGCCATTTACAAAATAAGTCACTCTGAAATGTTATCTATGATCAAAGTTATGCAATCGTTCCCTGTACAGTTCATTGTGCTGGTAGCAATCTTTAAAGCTCTGAACAGTCTGGGACTCAGCTGCTCTGAGACCAACTTATACTACACAGAAGGAACCTCTCTTTCTGGAGTTAATCTCCCCAGGGCTGATGGCTAAGTTCTGTTAAAGGCCTCACTTCCACAAATCCCCTTTGGCAGCAAATAGTGATCAGTGGTTGATTTTTGCTTGTTGGTTTGTGTTGGGAATTTTGTCTTGCAGTGGCTGCAATGTTTATGGTGTCCATTATCAGGGCTCTGTACATTTCAGGCATATTTTAGTCTGGAGTAACAGCTGAGCCACCTTTAAAAACATTTACAGCCTCACACAAAAGCCAGCTATTGTGCAAATGGAACAATGTGTTTATAATGAGTAGCATGCTAGGAGAAGATACATGCTTTGTTTGGGGGAGAAGGAATCTATTAACTGATCTTATGGTTCACTTTCTGAATCACTGATACCTTTTTAAAAGCACTATTTAATCAGAATATCTGCTGATCTAGAGTGCAGCTCTTTACCAGCCAAATGGTTTGGCATCTCTCCCCTATAAATAATGGTATTACTAATACTTATCAGAGCTGGGAGCTAAATTCCCTATTCTGGGTTAGGTATTAGTGCTGCTATTGCTCACAGCAGCAGACAAAATGGAGCTCACATTCTGAGAGGGTAAAATTTCTCTTTTGTTCCTGTTTGAGATTGAGATCAGCAAGAGCTTTAAGAACATCTAAAAGATCAAAGCAAACCAAAAAGTAGCTGCTTATTGTAACGGGTCAGGAGGTACTACATGCAGAATATGGTGACCATATGCAATTAGGTCCTGCAATTGTGGAACCTCAAATTTTAATTCCATTAGTAGTTTGTGGAACTAGCCTGTCAGGCCAGATATTTTTACTCCATTACTGGCTAGGGAAGGAAGCTGTGCTGAGCATCAGAGCTGATATTAATCCAATATTGCTGGTGTCCTTCATCTGTGCCAAGTGGTTGTGCTCCCTGCCAGGTGTTAATACCCCCCACTCTGATTCCAGGAAGTGCTGCAAAACAGGTGGATCTCTTTCCTGGCTTCACGGACATAATTCATACTGGCTAATAAGAAGGTTGTTAATTCATACCTGGTCCAGATTCCTGTCCATAACTGAGGCCCGAGGCGTGCTTCGTCCGTACCCGCAGCGTCTGAGCCCTTTGCTGACGGGCCATATCGCAGGTCTGGTTTGGATGCCATATCTGTTTGCAGTGATAGCAGAACTCAGTCTGACAGCCTTCCCTCTCACAAGTCAGCTTGGGGCAGCTGGCACAGCCATAGGCAATAACAGCGTAACTGAAGAAGACAAAGATACCAGAATCAGTCAAGCCAGAAAGTTATTTTAGGAACGCAGGAATCAATATACCGGAACACTTCAGTGGCCCATCTGTTGGGTAACACCGAGATTTGCTGCTGAATAGCCACTGCCACCCAACCTCAGAGGCAGCTGAATTTTAGTAGATGGATCCCTCGCTAGTTCCCTTCTATGCATTCAGAACAACAGATTTTTCAGGACAGAGGCATGTTATTTCTTTGGCACAATACACATTTGCAGCCTTTAACAACTAATTCTGAAGCACCCTCATCAGGTTGATAAAGGATTAGTTGTAAAGGACGTAGACATCCACTTTGGCTAGAATATACCACTATCTAATCAGGTAGATAATGATACCATCCTCTGAGACACCACCCTAATTCAACTCACCAGTTGAGCAATCCTACCATGGATACGCATAGGGATGGAGACATGCAAAAGGAAAAATAAGTTCTCCTTGACCTTAGCTGATGCACTTTTACGCCCTGAAGCTCAAGATCAGTTATGCTTGTCATTTTTTAACTTAGCTAGGGTCCAATTAGAGATGTTACACTGAATGCATCCGATGAAGTGAGCTGTATCTCACGAAACCTTATGCTCAAATAAATTGGTTAGTCTCTAAGGTGCCACAAGTACTCCTGTTCTTTTTGTGAATACAGACTAACACGGCTGCTACTCTGAAACCTACGCTTCCATAGTTGTTTCTTCACTTTAATATTTAAAACAGACGTTTCAGTAGCCTGCAGCAGTGAGTAAAAGATGGTTACTTTTATACAGTGGAGATTAATGCAATTCTGTACTATGGGTAGGACCCTACCAAATTCATGGCCATGAAAAATGTGTCACGGACAGTGAAATCTGGTCTTGTGTGCATTTTCACCCTATACTATACATTTCACTGGGAAAGACCAGGGTTTCTCAAATTGGGGGTCCTGACCCAAAAGGGAGTTGCGGGGGGGCCCGCAAGGCTATTTTAGGGGGGCTGCGGTATTGCGACCCTTACTTCTGTGCTGCCTTCAGAGCTGGGTGGCTGGAGAGCAGCAGCTGTTGGCCAGGCACCCAGCTCTGAAGGTAGCGGCCTGCTAACAGCAGCGCAGGAGTAAGGGTGGCAATGCCATACCACGCCACGCCACCCTTACTTCTGTGCTGCCTTCAGAGCTGGGCGGCTGGAGAGCAGCACATGCTGACTGAGGGCCCAGCTCTGCACACAGCAGCGCAGGAGTAAAGGTGACAATACCATACCAGGCCATCCTTACTCCTGCGCTGCTGCTGGCAGTGGCTGGACTCCTGGCCAGCAGCTGCCGCTCTCCAGCCGCACAGCTCTGAAGGCAGTGCCACTGCCAGCAGCACTGCAGAAGAGCAGCCGTACTGCAACTCCCCCTCCCCACAATAACTTTGTGACACCCTCCCCCCTCAACTCCTTTCTGGGTCAGGCCCCCTACAATTACAACACCCTGAAATTTCAGATTTAAACAGCTGAAATCATGACATTTACTATTTTTAAAATCCGATGACTGTGAAATTGACCAAAACGAACCATGAATTTGGTAGGGCCCTAACTATGGGACAGGTAAATCACAATGCTTGACTGGGGTTCACTATCAAGTCCTCTTGCTTGTCTCCTTTCCAAATTAAGCTTTACTATTTCTCCCGATATGGAAGCTTGCTCTTTCTGTACAAGCTCTCTTTAAATTCTTGACTTCTCCAATTCCAAGGATCTTTTCTATTATGGGTTTTGAGGTTAGGTGACCACCATTAAGATACATGAGGCAAGGATGCCATTTATACAATGGTGTATCTAATGTTCCTCTCTGTACCTGTTGACAGCCTTCTCTTGACCACCACTGCATACTGAACAGATTTTTTTCTTTATAGACTCCAAGGCCAGAAGGGACAATTGTGATCTTTGTTATACAGCAGGTCAGACTGGAAGGTCATACGACTTCCTGGAAAAAGTCCTAAAGCGTTCTTTAGAAAAATATCCAGTCTTTATTTAAAAATTGCCAGTGATGAAGAATCCACCATGACCTTTGGTAAATTGTTCCAATGGTTAATTAACCTCACTGTTAAAAGTTTACTCCTTATTTCTATTCTAAGTTTGTCCAGCTTTAACTTCTTGACCTCCAAGTCTACAAGTTCTATTGCTTCAGTGGATATAGCCAATTCAGACTCTGCTACCTATGACTAACTCAGCTTGCTCCCTCCAATGCACATTACCTTCCATTTGTTTATACTGACATTCATCTGCTAGTTGTCCTAATTGCTTCCGTCAGTCAAGCCCAGAAAGAAGTGTGAGGAGCTCTAGAAGGACCTAATGAAACTAAATTGTATCTTTGTTTTGTCATGTTACAAAAACAGTGATTGGCACTTTTTAAAAAAAATGTACAAAAGGAGTTTAGAGCTGTAGCTACTTCGGGAAGGGAGCTCTGGGTGATCTCTAGACGAAGAAGTGTTTATGCAGAACAGTCCTCCACTTATATCCTCCCAATTTAGCAGGAAATATAATTGAAAGGGTGCCTTGGCTTTCTGCAGCTTTTCTCATAGGCCAGTCTTAAACGAACCAATTACAGAAAGAACTAGAAGACTGAGAAGAAGAGGGGAGCATGGGGGGAGATCATCTTGTGTTTGAGCTGGTAATGTGGAGATTTAGCTGGCACATCTACAAGGAAACTCACATGGATGAGCTCCAAATGCACTACACAGAGCACTGCTCTCGGGAAGCTGACTTGTAACACTGACAGAAGTCAGGGTGACTTATTCTCTTTTCTGCAGCATTTGTGTTATAAGTGGAGGTATTCTCTCTCTCTCTCGCCATTGGTTTATTTTTAGAGCCTATGGAATTGAAGTAGCATTGCAGCTTCTGAAGCAGCAGCGTGAGAACTGCTGAATGTGTCATACCACAATGATTCATATCCCGTGGGAGTTTGAGCAATTTGACCCTGCCTGGGTGCAGCATAACTGTTAAAGACAAACAATGCCTCCCTGCTTACGATCAGGAACTGAACGACAGGACTGTAGGGCCTCCATGTGCAAACAGCTACTGTATTTCTGGCATTCAAGACCAATGCTAGAGGAGAGAGGGGATGCAGGCAACCTAGGAAAAATAGTAACTCAAGCTACATTTGATTACTGAACATTTTGTCAGAGGGATCTTACCCACACAGCCTCACCTCCTACCAGTAGGCTACAGCAAACTCCTTAGCAGAGAGACATTCAAGTGTAGGACATTAACAGCTTCTAAAGAAAACACTTTGATGCCAGCTGTTATAGCCATTTTGGGGCCTGACAACTATATTACCAGGAGGCCCAGGAGAGCTCAACATGCTACATTAAGAAGCTTTACCATGTACTGAACTTGTCCCTGCATTAGAGAATTCTGAAGCTTTTCTGGCCATCTCAGACCGTCCTGTTTTCTTTAAAAAAAAAACAAAAAACAAACACACACCAAAGTCCCAGAACAGTTACTAAGCACTGAATTTTTAGTCCCAGAGTTAAAATAGCAACTAATAGCAACAAGCTCACTGGTGTGGAGTGAACTACATGCTTTTTAGCCTCTAAAAAACAAACATGACAGAACTCTTAAGTCCACCTAAAGAGGCCAATCAAAGGCTCTACCCAGAAGACGGATGGCATCCGGCTACACCAAGCATTGCAGGGTCTGAATGGTTAAAATGTGTGCATCCTTCTTCACCTGGCCTTTGACACATGCCCGCAGTTTAACAATTAGTCACTTCCAGGTATAACTACAGCTCTTGGCATGACAAGGAGTATCCTGATCTTTCCACATCCCAGGTGTGGCTGCAAGCCTCTACCTTAAACCCCAATATTACGACAGAGAGCTGCTCTTAGCCTACTCTCACACAGCTGAGATGCCTGGCCTGCTCCTCCATTTGCTCTGAGGGATTGCTTACCTCACCACAATCATGTTCAGCTGCTTCCTTCACTTAGTTTCAGCCTACACAGTTCAGTTGTTTCCCTAAGCCTTTAGTAGAGATATAGTGAGACATATACCAGTCAGCAGCACCAGCTGATTGCAATGGGCAGACAAAAATCTGTATTTGTCTGAAGAGCTGACAGTGCTCCAAAAGACCAACATTGCCATGGAAACAGATTCTAATGTTACATCTATATTTTACCTTTCTAGACAGCATAGCTAAGCTTGCTCACTTATGAAGTTGTTTGGAGCATGGGTGGGATGCAGAGGCATGCCAGTCAGGATGCTGCATGCCACATGGCTTGTGTTTTGGAACACATCTGTCCAGTAGACTCTTGGCAAATTATTCTCAAAACTACATGTATGGCTGGAGAGAAACAAGTCAACTCTCCACACTCCTGAATAGGGTGTGATGTGGTAAGGAGAGGGCATAACATTCATCAGAACTTTTGAGACCAAGTCTGCTCACCAGTCCTTCATACTAGCCATTCAAGCTCACCCACCAGTACCACAGGAAAGTGAACCATCTATCCAGGCACTGAAAATAACTGGTATTCATGGCTTTACACAAGGACAACTAGACAAGTTTGCCAGGAAGAATGAGTTTAGGGTAGATAAACTCTCTTCCCACCACCCGACTGACTCTGACAGCCTTTGTTAAAGTGTCACTAACAAGAAAGATAGCAGGGATGCCCTGTCTACTGGCCTAGTTCCACGAAGTGAGCCATCCCAGCTTGTTGGTTTCTAAGAAGAAGGGGAGGGGATATCAACTCTATAGTTTATTTTGAAACCTTTTATAAGCTGCCTATGTACGAACTGTTGGCTCACTGGGCAAGGGCAGCCAGATGGCATCAACTGTTTGCACAACAAAGATCAATGTTACACTAGCCTTCAGAAGCCTGCCACAGCAGCAACTTTATCAGGTATACATTATAGACTACTAGTGAAAAAGTAATGTCCCTAGGGGCCATGCAGGGGACATCTTTACATGGCCAGGCAGTCTCAATTGGCTTTGGTGTGTTTACATTTTAAACCAAATACCAATAAACATCACATCAGTAAAACAGAGACAACTCAGCAAGTGGTAACTACATTTTCTCTAGCTGAGTAGCAAGGCAGATTCCAAGGGCATTACTATGTCAGGAGTATAATCTGATCCGCAATGCCTACAAGTCACCCTAAACAGCAATATCAAAAACGTTGATTGTTTTAAACTAACTTAACCTTGAGCCCCCAAGGAACAAGCTTTAATAGTAAATAAATCCTTACACAACAAGCGTGTAACATGCACCCATGTAACAGGTAACCTGAGACACAGAGATTAAACAAAAAGAAAAGGAGGACTTGTGGCACCTTAAAGACCAACAAATTTATTTGAGCATAAGCTTTCGTGAGCTACAGCTCACTTCATTGGATCCAGGTTAAGCAATTTCCCAGAGTCAAAGTTTGTAACAAAGCTGTGATTAGATCTTAGGAATCTTGCCACCTTTGCTCTGAACCCTAGGACAAAACTTCCCATAACATCCCCACTAGCTGGGAGTGTATTTTAAGCCTCCTGTTTGTTTCTGCTGAATTCTTGGATAGATAAAATACAGAATCCCTGCTACCAACAAGCCTGTGCTTATGCTATATCAGAAGCATATATAAGCCTAGTTTAAAGAAAAAAGAGAAAATGAAAGCAACAATAAGCTAATCTAGAAAGTCACCATGTTTGGATGGACTGAGTTTTGGCCAGTTAGACAGTTCCTCATTTAAGCAAATAGTGAATGAGTCAATATGATTCAACATTATTCCTCCACCATGGTGCTTCAACACCCTGGTGCCAGCTTGGTAAAGATTTCCCGCACTTAGGAAAACCAAAATTTACAGTTCCTCCTGCAGGTGTGGAAATCATTTCTATAGTTCACCAACTCTATTTTAGCTCTCAGCAGCACACATAGTAGAGGAAACACCATACTTCCCATTATTTCAGAATAAAGCTTGCTTTTAAATTAGAGAAACAAGGATGTGATCATAACTGAAAACCCCTAGGAACTAATTCTGAAACATTCTCTGGAAAGGTGGCACTTCATATCTAACTTGTCCATGCTCTCACAACCCATGGTCTCACTTCCCTTGCTTTGCAAGATCAGCTTTATAGTGAGGGAGCACTGTCTAATAACCAGTTATTAGCCTCCTACACAAACTAAAGCCTATCCACCTGAATCTATAAAAAAAAGGTCTAGGTATCTGCAAAACATAGAAAGGTATGGGCAGGAAGAGGATTTTGGCAAGATGGGGGCTCTGATTTAACTTAATACTTAGTAAAAAATCTCAAAGTACTTTTTGGAATATTTATTAAGACTCAACCCTCCTCCCAAGGTCGAGTATACATAGTCTAGTTCACAGCTGGCTGAGGAGAGGCTAAGTGACTTGCTCTAGATCACAGAGTCAGAAAAATTCATGTAAGCCACTAGACCATGCTCCTTTCTTTTCAGAGGTGTGCCTCTAGGGGGATGAATAGGCTTATAACAGAAGAAACAGTCCTATGTGTCACTAATAGTGAATATTAAAAAACGTATACGGGGCTTTTCATCTAAAGACAGGCCCACTGCCCGCCGGGCTCCCCCCGCCCCGCCCCCCCCAAAGAAGAGGGTGCCAGCCCCCCTGCCCCCCCCGGGCTCCCCCCGCCCCGCCCCCCCAAAGAAGAGGGTGCCAGCCCCACTGCCCCCCCCGGGCTCCCCCCGCCCCGCCCCCCCAAAGAAGGGGGTGCCAGCCCCCCTGCCCCCCCGGGCTCCCCCCGCCCCGCCCCCCCCAGGCTCCCCCCGCCCCGCCCCCCCCAAAGAAGAGGGTGCCAGCCCCCCCGCCTCCCCGGGCTCCCCCCGCCCCGCCCCCCAAAGAAGGGGGTGCCAGCCCCCTGCCCCCCCCGCCCCGCCCCCCAAAGAAGGGGGTGCCAGCCCCCCTGCCCCCCCCGCCCCGCCCCCCAAAGAAGGGGTGCCAGCCCCCTGCCCCCCCCGGGCTCCCCCCGCCCCGGAGATCAGCCCCCCTGCCCCCCAGGCCAGACCCTCGCCCCCGCCCCGGGACTCACCCGCAGTCGGGGGCCGGGCACCAGCGGCAGTCGGGGTCGGCGGCCAGGCAGCGGCGCAGCATGAACTCCTCGTACTTGGCGACGAGGCGCGGCGAGTCGCTGAGCAGCAGGCGGATGTCGGCGGGGTTGAGGCGCTCGCTGCACTCGGGGCAGCAGATGTTGACGCGGGACTCGGTGATCTCGATGCGCAGGTACTGGCGCAGGCAGGCGCGGCAGGAGCGGTGCGGGCAGGAGAGCAGGCGCGGCGCGTTCTCCGCCGGCTGCCGCACCAGGCACAGCGGGCACTCCAGCTCCGCCGCGCCGCCCTCCTCCGCTGCCGCCGCCGCCGCCGCCGCCTGGGGCTCGGCCGGGGCCGCCTCCGCCGGCGGGGCGGCCGGCGGGGCAGCCGGGGCGGGGGCCGGCGGCGGCGGCTCGGCCTTGGCCCGGCGGCGGCCCCGCACCCCGCCGGAGGCCGAGGCGGCGGCGGCCGAGAAGACGCTCTGGAAGGAGAGGCGGCGGCGGCGGCGGCCGCCGGGCTTGGGGCAGGTGGGGGCGGCCGCGTGGATGGAGGAGGAGCGGGGGGACTCGGAGTCCTTCTCGGAGCCCATGGCGGGGCCCGGCGCGGCGGCCTGCGGAGACAAACGGATCCCCTCAGCGGCGGCCCGAAGCGCCGCTCTGCGGGCTCCCCTCGGCAGCGACTGGCGCTCACACCCCGCCCTCACTGCGCAGGCGCACGGGGCGGGGAGACCCGCCCCCGCGGCAGCGGCGAGGCTCGTCACGTGACGGCGCTCGGCCGCCAAGGCGGCCATTTTGGGTATGGGCACATGGCCAGCGAAGTGGGCAGGGCTCATTGGCGGGAGGGGGGGAAGAGCAGGAACACGTGCCCTAGGGTGACCAGATGTCCTGATTTTACAGGGACAGTCCTGATATTTGGGACTTTTTCTTATATAGGCACCTATTACCCCCGCCCCGTCGTGATTTTTCACATTTGTTATCTGGTCACCCTAATGTGCCCTGAGCTCAGGGGGTC
Source organism: Caretta caretta (assembly GCF_965140235.1). Taxonomy (NCBI): domain Eukaryota; kingdom Metazoa; phylum Chordata; order Testudines; family Cheloniidae; genus Caretta; species Caretta caretta. Next base: position 7,334,453 of record NC_134224.1, read on the forward strand.
CCCTAAACGCCTGTAACTGGGGTGAAATGGCACGGGGTGGGCCCCACGTTTCTCTGGAGGGGCCTGGAAGTGGGGATGCGCAGCCCAAGCTTTGCCCCGTCTCAAGGCTGGTCCCTTCCTTTGCTGACAGCCTCGGCCACCGCAGCTTGCTTACAGCTCCGGCGTCACAGCACGATGACATCCCAACATGTCATTGACACACGCTGGCCCATGACACTGATGACAACGTGCCAGTGGTACACACGTGCCCCTTTGACACCCTGGTTCCATGTCATGGCAGCCAGTCTCGCCACGGAGTGCCATGATATGCCATCGTGCCACCAACACACAATGCCCGGTGGCACCTCGGTGCCATGTCACGTTCGCATGTCAGCACGACCCAGCGTGCAATGAAACCTCAGGGCCACGCCATATCTATATATCAGTGCCATACACTGCCTGATGATGCCTCTGCACCACGTCAGCTCATCATAAGTCTTGATGACACCTTGGTACCACAAAACAGTAACAGCCGATACCCGGTTGCCACCACGTATCAAAAAATTGCAGATCAACTCTCCAGGGTGTTTCGGCACCATCTAATCAAACCGGGAAAGCTCTTGAAAATGATGACAGGACCAGCACATAATCCCACCACACACAAAAAAGCCATTTACAAGCAGGATGATCCCCAAAATGACAAAGACCTTTCCTAACCGGAACTTGAGGGCCACACCAAGTTTGCATAAAATTAAGTATATCACAGTCATGCTTGTTTTTAACATCTGCTGGGATCAAGGTGAGATATTGTATGCTGAGCCCTCTAGCTCTGAAGGATGCACCTCTTTATTAGACATAAGACTGACTGTGAGATGCAGTGGAAAACTCCTTGGACCACACACACAAACTCACTCTCCTGCTGAGAAAACCTGGATTTGTACTGGAAATGGCCCACCTTGATTTTCATACACTTTGGATAAGCTATTACCAGCAGGGGTGAGTTTGTGTGTGTGGTTTTTGGAGGGGGGGGGTGAGAAAACCTGGATTTGTGCTGGAAATGGCCCAACTTGATTATCATACACATTGTAAGGAGAAAGAAAAGGAGTACTTGTGGCACCTTAGAGACTAACCAATTTATTTGAGCATGAGCTTTCGTGAGCTACAGCTCACTTCATCAGATGTATACCGTGGAAACTGCAGCAGACTTTATATACACACAGAGAATATGAAACAATACCTCCTCCCACCCCACTGTCCTGCTGGTAATAGCTTATCTAAAGTGATCAACAGGTGGGCCATTTCCAGCACAAATCCAGGTTTTCTCACCCTCCACCCCCCCACACAAATTCACTCTCCTGCTGGTGATAGCCCATCCAAAGTGACAACTCTTTACATAATCAAGTCGGGCTATTTCCTGCATAGATCCAGGTTTTCCTGCATAGATCCCCCTCTGCCATGTACATTGGTCAAACTGGACAGTCTCTACGTAAAAGAATAAATGGACACAAATCAGATGTCAAGAATTATAACATTCATAAACCAGTCGGAGAACACTTCAATCTCTCTGGTCACGCAATCACAGACATGAAGGTCGCTATCTTAAAACAAAAAAACTTCAAATCCAGACTCCAGCGAGAAACTGCTGAATTGGAATTCATTTGCAAATTGGATACTATTAATTTAGGCTTAAATAGAGACTGGGAGTGGCTAAGTCATTATGCAAGGTAGCCTGTTTCCTCTTGTTTTTTCCTACCCCCCCCCCCCCCCCAGATGTTCTGGTTTAACTTGGATTTAAACTTGGAGAGTGGTCAGTTTAGATGAGCTATTACCAGCAGGAGAGTGAGTTTGTGTGTGTATGGGGGTGGGGGGGATGTGAGAAAACCTGGATCTATGCAGGAAATAGCCTGACTTGATTATGTAAAGAGTTGTCACTTTGGATGGGCTAGCACCAGCAGGAGAGTGAATTTGTGTGGGGGGGTGGAGGGTGAGAAAACCTGGATTTGTGCTGGAAATGGCCCACCTGTTGATCACTTTAGATAAGCTATTACCAGCAGGACAGTGGGGTGGGAGGAGGTATTGTTTCATATTCTCTGTGTGTATATAAAGTCTGCTGCAGTTTCCACGGTATACATCTGATGAAGTGAGCTGTAGCTCACGAAAGCTCATGCTCAAATAAATTGGTTAGTCTCTAAGGTGCCACAAGTACTCCTTTTCTTTTTGCGAATACAGACTAACACGGCTGTTCCTCTGAAACCTGTCACTTTAGATAAGCTATTACCAGCAGGAGAGTGGGGTGGGAGGAGGTATTGTTTCATGGTCTCTGTGTATATAATGTCTTCTGCAGTTTCCACAGTATGCATCCGATGAAGTGAGCTGTACTCACGAAAGCTTATGCTCAAATAAATTGGTTAGTCTTTAAGGTGCCACAAGTACTCCTTTTGTTTGTGGAGAGTTTCCTCAGCCTTTGCCAGGAGTTTATAGGCTCCCGCTCGCTCAGCATGTTCCTGACCAAAGAGCAGTTCAGACCCAACGGTTTGTTTTTATTCAAACTGAAGAAAACCCTTATTGGGAAGGAGAGTAAACAAGGAAGTTTGCTGTTAAGGAAGGGAGGAGGGAAGCCAATGGGAAATTCTCCAAAATCTGCAGATCAGCTTATTCATACCTAGGAATTACAAAGAAATCACATGGCTTTGGAGTGGTCTCCTGTTCTGACTGTTCGCCTTAGAGAGAAATGAAAAAAAAATGAGGGAGATTTTAAAAGCCACAGTGAAACAGAGAGCAAACCCCAAATGAGAGGGTCAAATTCTGCTCTCACTTAAACCGGCATAAATCTGGAATGACTACTGACTTCAGATCTTCCAGCTCTTCTCTGTTTAAATGAGAGCAGGATTGGACACAGATACTTTTAAAGCTGCCTTAAAATGAGACATCTTCCATGAAGCCTTTCGGCAACAAACCAACAACACCCTGCACTGCTGTGGTACTGAACCCTTTGCCAAAGTATTATCCTCAACTGTGCTGCATGGCTTGTGCATCTTTCTCTTTGTACAGCACCACACACAATCAGCATTCAGTAAGTAAGAGAAGTGGGTGAGACATGGTAGGCCTGAAACTTCCCTTCTTCCACCCACAGTGTTGCTTTGATGGGTGATGATGAATTCACACACACACACACACACACACAAAGCGATCTGTCAGAGTCACAAGGCTGCAGGGAGGAAAGGCCTCTGGCTACGTACTAAAGAAAAGCCCTTTGTAAGATGGAGGGTGAAAGCAGAGTCTACCAGGAAATGTGCAGCTTGCCTGCTTAGTCTGCTCTGGGGGTTGCGAAACTCCCCTCTCACGGTGGGACCGTTTGTGTTGAGGAAGCGGGGAGTGCCAAGGACACACTCACACCAGCCCGGAATATTCTGTGGCGGCGTCAAACAGCCCAGCCAGTTTGGGTTTGTGTCATTTAAAAGAGAAACTCCGGCTCCTGCCACGTACCCTGCCCCCCACCTTTCCTGGTTACCCAGAGATGTGGTAAATGAATGCCTGCTCCTCTCCCTCTCCAGCCTGTCTGCACCTTTTTGACTCAAAAGAGCTGCAGGGTGGACAAAGAGCCGTTAGGGGTGAATCCTACAGTTCATTCCAACAGTGAAGCTTAAACCCTCTCTCATGAGCCGCACTTTTATTTTGGATCGTGTGTGCCCGAGGGGCTCCCCCACACACACACATGGGGCTGGGATAGGTACCAATAGGTCATAGCCTATGTCCTGGTGTGGAAGAAGTTTAGGGAAAAGTCCTTGTTTATTCACGAAGGGACCGCAGAGAAAGTTAAAGCGGGGGGAAGGGACTGGATGGGGGAAAATCCGAATGGGTGGGATTAGAGCAGGGGCCTGGCTGGCAGTCAGGAGTTAAGGCTCTCAGGGTATGTCTACACTGCACAGCGCGGCCACGGTAACGTGAGACATGGGCAGTGTAGACACGCTTTATCGTGGGGGGAGAGCTCTCCCGGCAATATAAAAAACCCCAGCCCGAGCGGGGGGGGGGGGGGGAGTTTTATCACCGGGAGCACGGCTCCCAGCGATAAAGCGCTTTTCAGTGCTACAACTTTTGTTGCTCAGGGGTGTGTTTTTTCACACCCCTGAACGACTCAAGTTTTAGCGCTGAAAGTGGCAGTGCAGACCCAGCCTTACTTATTATTTGTATAGCGTCAAGAGTGTGCTAGGCATTTTACAGACAGGTCTGGAGAGAGGGGCCAAGATCTTCAGCCCCTTTACATTGGGTAAGACAGCCAGAGCAATGTAAAAGGGCTCTAAAAGGATTCCCCAGTGCAGGAATGTGTCTGAGGACCCTTTGCAAGCCTTGGCATTAGGGGGGATGCCAGAGGCAGGAGAGGGCATGCCAGGCGCAGAGACATGGCACGCAGTGTTGCAGAGATTCCAGGCAGTGCAGCAGCCCATGGGGCAGTCCTAGGCGGCTGCTGTGACTTAGACAAGCCCCCAGGGCTGTCAAAATTATGCTAAGAGCTGCTCTGAAACCCTCCAGTCCACAGAGTAGCTCAGGATCAGGAGGGCACAAAGGTGGCTTAAAAGCTCTTAGGAACATAGCACAGAATCTCACCCAAGGTCCCTGCCCTAAAGAGCTAAGAACACATCCCAGCTTTGCTACCTTGAGCAAGTCACTTCTCCTTTCTGTAAAACAGGAATGATAATTCTGACTTGCCCATAGGGGTTTTAGGAAACATTATTGTTTGTAAAGGGCTTGGAGATCCTTGGAAGAAAGGTGCTTTGTAGGTACAAAGTATCAGTAGTATTTATAAGAGTTGACGCATGATTGGGTCACAACCTTGTAAGTCCCTGGGGAAGAAACACTGCATACTAATGTCAGGCAGATTGATCATTTCACAGAGCAGGCTGTCCTCATGAGCCTATTTTCTTTTTCTGGATAAGGATGGGGAGAGATCTCTGTGCACCATTTCTATACAAATATACTGTCTGTTCTGGTTGTTTCATGTCTCATTTCCCTCCCATGCTCCCATGAGATATTTCCACGTGAGCAGATGAATCTGCTTTATCCTCCCTTCTATCTGCTGAATTTAGCCAGGATTTACATTCTTTTAAATGAGGAACAAAAGGCAGGATACGGGAGCCCTGGGATCAGCAATTCAAGGCTCCTCAAAATAGCATTACTTTGCCTTACCTTGCAATTACACACCCTCTCCTGTATCACACGCACACACATCACAGCAATCTCTTCACTCCCCACAATAACTTTCTAAAGAGGCTGCTGTCGTCATGTAATCTCCTGGGAGACAGACACTCCACATGAAGTGCTGGGAAAGCACCGTGCAGCATTTACAAATCAGGTCTGCAGACAGAACACCAAACATTCTCTAATTTTTGCTGATCTCAGAATCAGTGGTCCTGCCAAGGGACATGCAGTGAGCCCTCATGGCCTACCTGGAATGAACAGACCTTTTCTTAGGGGTAGATGGATGAGAGAATCATAGAATCATAGAATATCAGGGTTGGAAAGTTTCAGAGTAGCAGCCGTGTTAGTCTGTATCTGCAAAAAGAACAGGAGTACTTGTGGCACCTTAGAGACTAGCAAATTTATTTGAGCATAAGCTTTCGTGAGCTACAGCTCACTTCATCGGATGCATGCAGTAGAAAATACAATGGGGAGATTTTATATACACAGAGAACATGAAACAATGGGTGTCACCATACACACTGTAACCAGAGTGATCAGGTAAGGTGAGCTATTACCAGCAGGGGAGGAAAAAAAAAAACGTTTTGTAGTGATAATCAGGAGGCCATCTAGTCCAACCCCCTGCTCAAAGCAGGACCAATCCCCAACTAAATCATCCCAGAGAAGAGTAGGACTGTGGCTCCCCTGAAGCAGGGTGACCAGATGACAAGAACAAAATATTGGGACACATGGGGGGGCAGCCACAGGCTCACCCCGCACCAGGGCCGGCTCTAGGTTTTTTGCCGCCCCAAGCAACAACAACAAAAAAAGCCAGAGTGCCGCCGAAGCAAAATATCGGGACAAATGGTACATTGGTCAGGACGCGGGACAAACAACTAAATATCGGGACAGTCCCGATTTTATTGGGACGTCTGGTCACCCTACTCTGAAGTGTTTGCAAGTGAGAATCACCCAGGAGCTGCCTCCGCAGAACGAGGGTGCATTCTGAGTGCTGTCAGCAGCTGATCCAAGAAGTGGGAGGTGGAAGGATTCTGAGTGGGAAGACTGTGGATAAGAGGCAGGAGTCTTTTGTTGCACATTTCTTTCTGGGCTACTTCCCCGAGGTTTGAGCTAGCCGGGCAAGCCTGTCTGGATGGGTGTCCAGACGACCAGCGTAGACACGCTGAAAGGGGAACTGGAACACAGACACAGAGACAGTGATAGTCTATTCTGTCTGACGCGTACAGATAAGGAGCAGTAAGTGGCGGTTTATAATAGCTATTTGATATTTTTTTCCTGTCTATAAAAAAGGGTTTCCTTCGGTAACAAGAGCACAGGCTGTTCTGATTCCTGAGTATATACCTGATGTAATATGTCGTTAGCTCACAACTACAAGGGCTAGAAATAGTAATAGCCCTGCTTCTTGATTCTCCATTGCCTTGTGACTGATCATTCCCAGTTACAAGGGATTATAGCCAGAATGGTTTAGCCCAATAGCGATCTACCCTTGGAAACATGCTAGTCTGATACCTATAATACAAAGGGAACAGCAAGACAATCCTCTGACCTGAATTATTCAACAGACACAATTATAGATTTGGTAACAGCATAAACACATGCAAATTACTGACTTGAGAAATCCCCAAATGCTTGTTGCAGCTGGTTTGGGCTAGAGGGAGGTGGTGATGCCAAACATCTTCTTAGCCCTGTACTTCACGGTGAGAGGCTAAGCCAGAGAGGAGTAGGCAATTAGAGCTGGGCTCAGAGAAGGGAGAAAGGTGCTGGGCCGATCAGGTCTTGTAGTGACTAGTGCTCCAAACCACCTGACATGAGAAGAAATGCTGCAGGGCAAACCATCTCCGGCCAATGCCTGAAAATACCAGTACCTGATCAAGGAAGCCAGAGGCCTCCTGGCTGATGTCATGCTGGGTTTCCCAATGTGCTGTAATGCAGCAGTGGAATGAAAGGGGGAAAAGCGTGCCACTGGTGATCACAATTGAGACCCAGAGAAAAAACAAGAGTATAGTACTGGGAACCCTCAGCTCTCACTGATATCACCAGGAGTTGAGAGCACTCAGCACTTCACAATATCAGGCCCCACATGATGAGGGGAGGCCAACAAAGAATCAACAGCCCTATAGCCTGCAAGGGCTTGCTGTGCCCACAATGAGCAGGTGGTGACAGGCTCCAGCGGAAACACAAGGATTGCCTTCGCTGATGAGAACATAGCAAGGCAATGGCCTGATTTCCAGGAAAGGAGAGCAGTGTGTCAGGGAGAATCAGTTACAAAGACTGAAGGCTTCTGCCTCAGCTCTCTGTCTCGCTCACAGAGACGTGTGAGTGCTTGAGAGTTCAAAAGGCTAAATGAGAGACTATCACAGTACCCAATCTGGCGCAGGAAACTGTGGGTTCAGTAGGCAAATTATCAATAGGCACAGAGCAGAGCACTCTGTGCTTCTTCTGGGGGTGCAGGGACAGCTGAGTGAGTGACTGCATTGCCCCCGAGGGTGGATCAGAATTGACTGGGGACAGGTTAGCTCCAACCAAGACCCAAAGAGAATCCCAGTCAGTCTCTCACTTCTCCAAGCTTAGTGTTCAGAGCATCCTGACTACAGATCAGGGCATCGTTTACAGCCTTTCAGATTAATTAATGCTACAAAACACAGGCAGGGCCAGGAGTAGCCCTACATCTCTGCCCTAATCCAACACCTTCCTTTCCATTTGCTCTCTTCTGGAGATGTGGCAGCAAAAGGGTTAATCCTGCAGGCCTCTAAGCTAAACTGTATTAGCAGGCACCATCTGTCCTTTTTCATGTGGTGATGCACGACCTATTTTGCTGTTTAGCGGAGCAGGTGCTGCAGCTGTGGGTCTCCGTATTGCAGCACTGTGGCTGGCTCTGCACAATCCATCCCCTTGCCCGTCAAAGAGCCAGCTGAACAGGCTGATGAGAGGAGGCCTCATGGGGCTAGCTAACAGGAACCTTACACGGGAAAGTTCCCAGCATGGCCCCTTCTCCAGAGCCACCTTGCTGCAGAAAGAGCTTTGGGTCTCCTGTGCATCAGACTCATGTCCACAAAGCAGCAGTTCACGTCAAGGAAGAGAAGGCATGACAACCAGAGGCTTGCAAGAAACAGGAAGCAGGGAGGAAAGAACAAGACACCCAACCCAAAGTGCCTCTCCCCGCAAGCGTCCTCATCGCAAACAACCATAGGGAAGTGACTTCGAGAGTTTGCCTCAAGGTGATACTCTCCCATGGTGGAAAAGATCAAGACACATCCTCTGCAGTCTGCACGCAAAAGGTCACTGTCTCACACGATGGAGAGCAAAATAGACAGGGGGTTTGAACCTGATTGTGTCTCTTCAAAGCCATCTGTGGTGAGGAGACCAGAGTTAAGGCTAAACCCCATCACAGGTCTATGACTGGCCTCCCAGGAATAGCACCCTGAGAAACACAGCCCTGCAAAGTTTGCTGTGCTCTGGAGGGAGAGGGGAAATTGGGTCTCTTTCTCCCTAGCTCACACACCTGTCCTGCTCTGTCTCTTGTTTTCAAAACTCAGCAACAGCTTGAAGAAATAGAACATGCACAGGAGTTGCATAACAAACAGAGCATTCTTGTATCCATAGGGATGAAGTGAGCTGGGAAGTGCTGACAGAGCTAATCACTAGGAAAGAGAGTATTTGCCATACTGATCAATCTCATCCTCTATTTTGCTTCAGACAATACTCTATACCTGATGCGTCAGAGGAAACTGATCTCCCCACTGAGGGTTTCCAGATAGCAACTGTGAAAAAATAGGACAGGGGGTGGGGCACCTATATCAGAAAAACAAACGGGACATCTGGTCACCCTATCCCCACCCTTCAAAATAAAGCCAGGCCATTGTGCCGTCCTGTCCATGGTGGGAGGATGGGTGAAAGGCATTGGAGAATTCCTTCCTGATCTCTAAGGAATGAGCTCATGTCCTTCAGCATGTAACTAAAGATGTTATTAAAGGTCATAAAACCATCAGGACTTTCTTCAAATTCACCCATGGTATTTGACTCAACAAACTGCAGCAGAAGATTCCAAAGGTTAACGCCTCCCTATGTGAAATAGCATTTCCTCCTGAATTTACCTGCCATTCATTTAACTACACAATGCTGGCTGAAATTTTCCCTGTGCCCTGACTCAAAAGGTATGGATAGACTTTTTCCCCCCAAGTGTGGTTATGGTCAGAAAAGGAACATGGTAAAAATGACGTACTGACAATGCAGTACCCCTGAGGGCTCTGGTACCTAGAATGCTCTAGTTAAAGGTCAAAACAAGAGTTACTGCTGAGAATTCAGCCTAGTGTGTGAGAATCAAGCTGGGATTTTTCAGCTTCCTGCATTACTAACACCATAACTATTCTCATCCTGAAAGCAAAATAGAGAGTGGATGGGGGTATCCAGTATTACATTTGGATTGATGCTTTTTACTGGTAGGAAACACTCTCTTAATTGGCTCATCTGCCACCCAAACCCTTACCCACTCACTGCCACCACCAAAGCCATCAGCAAGCCAGTAAAAATACTACCACCAGATGCGATTTAGCTTTACTTTTCTTACAGCCAACACTGGATTTCAAGGGCCACCTCCCCTAACACTACCTTTTCCAGCTGTTTTGGGGTAGGGACTTGTTTATTTTGGCTCAAGTAGTCATTAAACTGGATTTCTCAGTCAAGCAAACTCTCTGAAAATATAACTCCACCATTTGGTCTTTCCATTGGAATATGGTTCTGATCCAGTCTGGCAAATCCTAAAGTTCATCTAGACCAGTATCCCATCTCTGGCAGTGGCCAGCACCAGATGCCTCAGAAGAAGGTGTAAGAATCCCACAGCAGCAGAAGTGGGGTAATCTGCCCCCCACATTAGGTCTCAAAGTGATCTCTAACTATTAGAGATTGCCTTAAACCCTGAAGCCTGAGGTTTAATATCCCTTGTTTAATATTCCTTATGATAATTCTGGATATTCTTGTTATCCATATAAATGTCTGATCACTTTTTGAATCTTGCTAAATTATTGGCATCAGTGACTTCCTGTGTCAATGAGTTCCACAGTGTAATTACCATTCCTCCTCCTGCCTTCTTTCCTATGCTTCCTCTAGTGTTTCATGGTATGCAGTGCATATACTTACTCCTGCTCTGTCCATCTAGCATTAGCTGCAACGAGTAATAAGCTTCCCAACATATGCCACAATGATGGTGCCCACATTCCTTCTGTTAGGGTGGATGTGTCCTCACACGCTTTGGGAAAGAAGAGCTGTACCTGACAGCAAAGGCCCTCAATATGGGTAGAAGCCGGGCCTGATTACAGCCCTCTAGCTTGGGGCCCAAAACCCTGCTGCAGGGCTGGCCACCAGGCCACTGCCAGTATTTATGAGTTTAATTCTCTTTGCTTTGGGAAGCAAGTCGGCTCAAGAATGTTACTGGTCCAGAGCCAAGGAATAAACATCCTCCTTGCAGACCAGATTCCGCAGGCCTCTTTCATTAGCCCTGTCTTGTAAGTAATGAAACAGGAAATAAATGAAACTCAGCAAGGGCAAATGATGTCCCTGAAGGCAGGAGCGTGCTTGCAGCTATGATGGCAAGGGGAGAGGAAGGAGTGGCCGACGTGACCAGTTCTGGAAATGAAAAGGCAGCTTTGGCTGAGAATCTGCTGGGGGAATGTTCCCATTTTCTTAACCAGAAACAGCTGTGACAAGGGGAAAGAACAGCGTTCCTGGAACTGAAGAGCCACACCTCCAATCTGACAGGCAGAGGAAGTAGGAGGCTGGGGACGGAGTTTCCACCACATATTTCTTGGCCCCCAAATAAGAAAAAATATATTTAATTTTCCAGGGGTATGAGCCAGGTGGAAAATGCATGGAGCTTTTTCCCTTTGAAACTTGTTTTGATCAGGGTCCTCCTGTTTAACATGTAATCTCACCCCATCATATTGTCATGAAGCAAACACACTTGGGCTCCCCACTACATGGAGTCCATTAGAATCCCTTGTTAGCTGTCCCTATAGGTAGCCAGCTGCCCTATCCTCTACTGAGAGAGACAAGGTGCGTGAGGTGATATCTTTTGTCGGATCAACTTTTGTTGGTGAAAGAGACAGGCTTTCCAGCTGCACGGAGCTCTTCAGACCTCACCCACCTTCTCTCATATCCTGGAACCAACATGACAACAACACTGCAAACTATCCTATGCTGGCAACCTGCTGCAACACTTAGTAGGTCGTGGGTGGGGGAAGCAGAGTGCTTAGCATCATCCTTAGCTCCTGAGCTATCATGGGAAGATGAATAGGGTCTGCTCTGTTGCACCAGCAACCCTGATTGGTTATACCAGCTTGTGGCACTCTTAAGGACTTGTCTACACTTAAAACGCGACAGTGGCAAAGCTGTGCCACTGTGTCACTTCAGTGTAGACACTACCTATTCCGATAGGAGGGTCTTCCCACTGGCATAGTTAATCCACCCACCTGCGAGGCAGTAGCTAGATCAACAAAAGAATTCTTCCGTAGCGTTATCTACACTGGGAGTTAGATCGGCTTAACTACATTGCTAAGGGGCATGGAGTTTTCACACCCCATGACCCAGTTAAACTGACCTAATTTTCTAGTGTAGGCCAGGCCTAAAAACCCTCTTTCCTGCCTTGCTGTTTACCTCATACACTGGTATGTATTCCCCATAGTCACTGCTTAATCAAACTAGGCAAATTTAGCTCCGATTGGACTGAACTACCTGCATCCACTGAAGTCAGTGGGAGATTTACCATTGCTTTCAGTGGGAGCAGGCCCTGCATCTTCCCCCATAAAGTAGTCCCTTCCACACACTAGTCATTTTTGTTGCTCCTCTCTGAATTCATTGCTGTTTGGTAGTATCTTTCTGGCAATCAGGTTCCCAGAGCCTAATGGAACAGTCAGGTGTGGTTAGATCAGATCTACTGAGATGTGGTCTCTCTCTTTCTCTGCTCTGGGCTGTGATGCTATCTCCACAGAGTGCTATAGACTGGTACAAAATAGCAAGAGTTGCTGGGTATCATGCAGTGGTCTCCGAGATACGGCACCTATCCTCCGTTGTAAGTACTGTGGCAGCATCTCAGATGATGCTCAGGGGTAACTGCTAGCAGTTTTAAAGAGTGACCACGGCACTTTAAATGGCCTCTTTCGCGCATGGAGCTCCCCTGATTGTGAGGCTCCAGTCAGGCACATTAGGAAAGAAATCTGACAGCAGCCCCTGTGACTGCTGCAATTGCTGCTGAAATGTGTGGCTCTGGGTTGACTTCAGAGTTACACTGGGATTTAAACAGCCCTTACTCCTGCTCCAGTGCTTCCAGCAGCCTTCGCCCCCTCTCTCCCAGCTCCAGAGTCATACTGGGATTTACACAGCTCTCATTCCTGAGGAAACAGTGGTGCCTCCAGATCCATCTAGGAAGGGGACTCTTCACATGTGACCATGACGAGAAACAGAACATGGCAGCAGCTGGGAAATCTGGCACTGGACACAGAGAAGAATCCTATCCCCCAGCCAAGAACAGAGAGTGTCTCTTTAACATCTAGCAGGACAAAATTCATAAGCCCTGCCAAACCTCAGTATTTGTTCCTACATCTGGTGTGCAAGGGGTGGTTGGGAAAGCATGTATGAATGAGAGAGGCGCTCAGGAGGAAGGGCCTCATGTTACCATGGCCCTCAGTAACCCTCTCTGTTGTGGAACCGAGCAAGACACCAAAGTGCCTAGAGACACTAATGCTGCAAAGAAAAAGAGATTTTTAATTTCAGTCGCCTGTCAAAAAGAACAGTCCCGCTGGCCTCCTGCCACCAAAGCTTTGCATACTGGTGCCAAGGCCCGGGCTTAAGATGTTTGGTGCTTGGAGCTAGCAGAAGGTTTGTGCTGGGAAGTCACTGCCATTTATTGTTCAGAATGAACGTTTATTTGTAACCAGGGAATGCTGCTGCTGTCCTCTTGTCTTCCAGCCTTGAGCTCTGCTGTAGACTTGGAGAAAAGGCCCTGCCCTTGAAGGTAGCATTTGTTTCCTGCTGGTATTAGCTGACTCAAACTCCCCAGCAGCCAATGGATTTGGACCCACTCATGCTTGCAGTGAATTTGGCCCTATGAATCAATGCATTCCATGCATCCTGCCCCGTCCCTCACTGTACTTAGTGCAGGAAGTGACTGGAACAAGGTGCACAGTAAAGGCATAGTCTTAACAAGCTCAGGAGTCAGCAAATCCTGTTTATGAAGAGTCAAGGGGTATGGAGGCAAAGCCAGGAGGAAGGGAGCTAGGATAGAAGGGTTGGGCAAAGTAGCCATGGCTGTCCATTCACAACCTGCTAGCCCCTCTTACTCAGCCCCAGATGAAATAAGTCAACAGCAGAAGAAGGAAAGAAGGGGAACAGGGCTTTCCAGAGTGGGACCAAGCGTTTCCAGGGTTGCCTAGGAAGCTGAGAGGGCATGGGCCCCAATTTACAAGAGAAACAGTGGGAGATTTTTTTAACCAGCTTTCTTGTTACAATGCAGAGAGCCAGTGGCTGACTGCTCGCATGGCCACAGGCATCTGGATGCATGGCTCTCAGCAAAGAAGGAACGCCCCAGGTTATGTGTTGTAAGGGATTGTGTGCTCATTCTAGCAGCACTGGGAGCCAGAGCTGACTCCCGCCTCTTTGCCAGCTTTCCTTTCATCCGCCTCCCTCTGGCACTTAGTTGCTAGGTAAAGAGGGAAAGCAAATAAGCCTGACACACGCCTGTGACAGCACCTGCTTGTGTCACGGTCAAATGAACTGACAGAAAGGAACAGGAAGAAATTAATTAATAAAAATCACGACAACCATGACATGTCAGAGCCTGCGGAGTGGGAAGGATTAGGAGTACCAACCAGCAGGGCTTAATTTGTAATGAAAGAGGTGCCGGGACTCAAGCAAATGTTTTTACTTTCATACCTGACGCAGCAAGCCCAGAGGTACTAGGGCTATGAACTGCCCAGCCTAGAGATGCCGGGGCTCAGCCCTGGCACACTTTAAGCTCTGCTGACAAGATTTCTCTGGGGACAAACAGCTGAGCTAGCTGCAGTAGGCAGCCACTCTCTGAAGGATAATGCGTCGCCCTTTTAATAGAGAAGGAAGGATTTCCCTTTGCTCTCGCTTTCTCCAGTGGCCGGCGGGTTTGCAGCCCTCTGCTCTGCAGACAGGGCTGTGGAACAGGCTGTAGAAAGGTGGCTGTGTGCATGATCACACCCTTTGATAAGAGTGTGTTACGTTGCCAAAGCATCGGTTCTCTATGTCTAAGCCACCAGGGCTTCTTGCTTCCCTGTCTCCTATCTTGCAGGGCAAAGATCCACCACAAATCCCAGGCCTAACCATTTGTGCCACAGAAGACAGTTTGGGGTCATCTGTGTTGGGGTCCATCTATGCTAGGAAATGTAAGGTGGCTGAGGAACATGTTACCACATGACAGCACCCCAAATGTGTTAGAACCTGACTTGGTCACAAAGAACCAAACTGTAGTATATTCACGTTACCATCAGTTTTCTAGTGTAGAGAAGTCATAGGAAAGGCCTCTGAACAATTCAGAGTCAGAGATAAGCGGGCGTTAGCCTCCTTTCTGCCAGTTTAAGGCCCCATCTCCACTGGTTTTCGAACTGTCTTTGGAAATCAAGTTGACGCATGATTCAGAAATCGTTGTAACGTGTCTGTAATTACCATTTGGCCAGCTAGCACATGGGGGGCCCAAACCACAGGAGAACAGGATTCAAAAACCACCTGAGAGGCTAGGTTTTTACTTAGCTGAGCATGGTATTTCCGGCATTGTTTGGGCCTGTCTGCACTGGACAGCCCAGCAATGGTAGATTCCCATTTGGCTACCTATCACCCATGCCTCACGTGTGCTTAAGCACAGTTTCAAAAGCCAGTACAGACTGAGTGCCTTCCTCCCACGTCAGAAAAATAAAACCCAGCTGACGATCCAAGCCACCTGAGTGATAGCACCACAATTCTCCGGCAATAAGCCGGCTCCTAAAATCCCAGCAAGGCCTTTAAAGCTGGGGGCTTGGACCCAACACTATTCAGTGAAGTCATGGGCAGCAGTGTTAGCTGTTTATGTAATTACCACAAAATAATCTGCAGAGTGGCTAACCCTGAGCCTTCCCCTGGTAGCTCTGCATAGAACCAGTGTCCCTTGTGGAAATGGTTTACAGAAAGCTAGGGGTAATTTTACAACCCAGCAAAAAGCATAGCTATCCTCCTTGTTAAGAATCCACCCGCTCTCTCTCTCTCTCTCTCAGGTGTTTCTAAGGTTTGTCTCTCCATGGTACCTGTTATACAACAGCTTCTGGGACCTTTGTTGCTCTCAGTTCTTCAGCCTTTCACTGGAGTATTGTGCTCCCTCATACGTGGGAAAGATTTTTAAACAGTCTTAATGAGACAAGCGTAAGCCGATGCCCATAATTTTACTGGCACGCCTCTGTTCTGGTGTTTTAAATGGTGTATCTACTTTCCCACTGAGGTTTATGGTTTCCAGCGTTTCCAATCCCTAGTTTTTATTTTCTAAGTTATGGGGGAGATTTAATCACCACCCCCACTCGGCTGACAGCCTGCTTCAGTCACTGTTCCTACCCCAAGCTACCCTTTTCCCAATCACATACATGCTGTAGGTGTTGATATAGTGAAGGTCTGGCAGAAACAGCCAGAGTTAGCTACATTTGATCATAACTAACTCGCTTCCTCTGGTGATGTCATCCCCCTGCTTTCATGTCTAGCCTACTTGAAGGTACAAAAACGACACTAAACTGTGCCATGGAAATGTAACTGTAAAACCAAGGTTTCAGAGTAGCAGCCGTGTTAGTCTGTATTCTCAAAAAGAAAAGGAGTACTTGTGGCACCTTAGAGACTAACCAATTTATTTGAGCATAAGCTTTTGTGAGCTACAGCATCCGATGAAGTGAGCTGTAGCTCACGAAAGCTTATGCTCAAATAAATTGGTTAGTCTCTAAGGTTCCACAAGTCCTCCTTTTCTTTTTGTAAAACCAAGGTTTTTTTTCAAGGGTTAGGGTGAAAAGATAAACCTAACCTATAGGTATAAACACAGATGAAATTTAGCCCTGTGCAGTGGGCCAGCATTAGGCCTTAGTACCACTTAAGTCCAATGGGAGTTAGGAGGTGAATTTCACCCTTAATTTTTTATACTAGGTGAACAGATGCAATTGTTCTGTGGCAAAGCAACGTGACGTCAAATATTATTTTGAGACCCGTCAC
Organism: Caretta caretta; assembly: GCF_965140235.1. Taxonomy (NCBI): domain Eukaryota; kingdom Metazoa; phylum Chordata; order Testudines; family Cheloniidae; genus Caretta; species Caretta caretta. The sequence continues at coordinate 7,350,860 of NC_134224.1, forward strand.
AATCCTGCCTCCCGGGCCTGCAGGATTAGCATCCGGACAAAACTAGAAAAAACTCCCAGAAACAATAGGACGACAGGCTGCCCTCTCTTGAGCAGTGGTTCCCCACCAGTGATTCCTGGCCTCAGCTATAATAGCACCATAGACTTTGGCGACCAATAATCTAGGCTCGCCTATATGAACTTTTGAATTGGGCTCCACTGCACCCACATTGTTCACCACCCACCTATTTAACTGTGGGGGTGTCATGGAGACTGGGTCATTTCAAATCTCAGATTCACTTGTTCAACGGCGCCTGTTCTAACCCCACAAGAGAGCTCTGCTTCCCACCTCCAGGTACATCAGCTAAGCTCAACAGCTCCTGTTCTATGGCACCAGCATGAAACTCAGGGTACTCTAAGCCCCTCCTGGTCCACCCCTTCCTCTGTTTTCCATTCAGTGGCATGCACTCTCACAACCTAGTGGTGCTCAGACAACCCCTTCCCCTGCCCCACCACACTGGTGTTATCACACACCCCTGCCCCCCACTTACCCTGCGGTTCAGACTCCGATCTAGCGCAGAGCTCAGGGGCTGCTCCCAATAACAGCAATGCAGAGCTTGGGAGTAACCCACGTCACAGCAGCTACCAGGGCACTGCACACCATAGGCTACAGTGGCTGGCAGTCCTAGAGCCAGGTGAAATCAGTACCGGTGCCAAGAACGCTTGGGGAACCCTAGGCAGCGGATGGAGAGAGGATTCAGATATCAGGGTGATGGGCAATCTTATAAAAACCTGGATAGGGAGAGGGCATCACTGGACCCTTGATATCTTCCCATTGGGACAGCCATCCCTGAACCCCTCAAGGGGGATGGGAGAGTCCCATGGGCTTTGGGGCGGGGGGGGAATCTCTTTCTTACCTACTGTGGGTTCCCCGTCCTGTTCGAGGCTCCGCTTCACTCTGCAGCTTCCCTTGTTCTGTCCCCACTTTCCATGATGTCACCCAGCAGCCCTGCCCGCCCAGCCAATGGCAGCCTCCCCACCACAGTGCTGTTCCGGGTTTGCTGTGTTTGGGGTTTCCACTTGGCAACAGTTGCCATAGCAACAGAAGGGGAACTCCATCCCCTGAACCTCTACCCTCCCCCTCCCGCCAACTCATTTGGTATTGCCCACAGCCCTTATTAAGCAACCCCTGGCAGCAACCAAAAGGAGCAGGGCTGGGGGTGCGCAGGGGACTAAAATAAGGGGATAGCTTTACATTCCATTGCAACACAAGGATGGGGGGCACTTTGGGGAAGGGCAGGGTGGGAACCGTAGGGACTCTGATCTCCCTCCTTAATAGGCACCATTAGCCAGTATGGGTCTCCCACCCAGTGTGCAGAGGAGCCAGGTGGTATCTCTGCATATCCAGCCCCCCCAGCACACACTGTGATATCTAGCTGCTTTGTTCCTCACTCCATGTGCTTGGTGCAGGGCAGGGATTCGTTTTGCATTCCAAGCCAGATGCTCTTTTGCAGGGAATACAGTAGATGCGACATTCCCCAGCCCCAAGTCTAGATGCTACAAGCCAGAGAACACTGCATTCTCATCAGCCCGGAATACCGTGCAGGGGAAGAGATTTGCTGCATTCTCTTTCACAGATGCTTTGAGGCGAGGGGGGGGAGGTATGCCACTGTTAAGTCCCGCAGCACATTTCAGAAGGAAAAGCAGCTTGATGCTTTCTGCAGCCCAAGCCGTGGAGCTGCTTTTCCTTAGCAGGAGAGAGACTGCTGCATTGGAGAACAACTCACACCACACTGAACGAAAGGGAAAATGCAGTGTCCTAGACTATGCTGGTCCTAGTGTTATACATAGGGCATATTCTCTTCTCCTGCTGCTGAATAAATTATCTGTATGAAATACGAACACACCTTTCAAAAGATCACAGGATAAGCAGCTTGCAGGGGTGAAGTCATTTAACAGGAACAATTTACTAAAAAACAATTCTAAAAACCTTGTCAAAGCAAACAGAGTGGCTTTAGCAAAGGCAGGTGAAAGGTAAGGAAAGAGGTTATCAGTAAGAACTAGGTAGAACCTGATTATCAAAGTACAGGAATGATACCACAAAACTCAGATGTGTGAGCTTGCTTTCGAAAGGTGAAGAAAACACTCATCAAAACCCTATGAGAAACATTAGGGAAGCACAAGGTGGAGGTGAAGAAAAATACTGATACAGCCTGCTCACTAAACCTATTATTTGCAAAAGCAAGAGACGATGGGTGCTCTGCAGCATCCTGTCTTTGTACAGTGCCTAGCAGAGGACTCCCAAAATGGACTGGGGTGCTTGTGTACTACAAATAGCAACAAGGGGAGGCCACACATAGTTTTCCTGCATATCAAGAAAAATGTTCTTTCGGGAATCACATCAGAGAATAATCCACAAGGTCTCAGCCCTGAACAGGTTGGGATAAAAAGAAAGATATGTTCTGCCATCAGGGCAGATTTTGTTCCATGCTGCAGAAGATACACATTGCTGAAAGGGGAGCATGGAGGGTAGTAAGCATGAAGGTGATGGTCACAGGCTACAGTGCAGAAGAAACTGCTACACTCAAAAGCAGTAAAACTAGAGTTGTTGTCTTGTGGGAGTAGGGAAAGAATATAGGACCACGTTAAAGGCACACAACACTGATAGAAATAGAGAGCTATTAAAACGCTCAGAGATGTCAGCTATGAAAACACACAGAAGACAAGCTCCAGCCAAGACAGGGTCAAAGCTCAAAAGGAATTTATCTTTAATTTCTTCATACAGAAGAGTAGAAGAGATAGAAGAACAGGGACAGCACTTGGAACAATCACTTCCCTAATAGGGAGTTTGAAATGTATATAAGAGAGAAAATGACAGGGTATGTTCGTTAGTTGCACAGAGTTGAGTTCTCTGGTTGGACTTTCTGGTCATCCTCTACCCTCTCAATTCTGGTAGATGTAGTCTACAGTATGTATCACCGCTGCCAGCCTGTGTTGTGTGCAGGTCAAAAAGAGAAGAATGCAGCTACAGATACAAAATATAAAGTATGTTTTATTGATTCAGAGATTAAACAAGGCAGCATTTGGTTGGTAAAAAGAGGCAAAAAATCCAATTCACTGTCGCTTCCACAGTCAAGTGGGAGAGGGGTAAAATCCTATGTATTTCGTCATTATTTTAGGAAGTTCAGCTTTTCCAAGATCAGAAAGATGGAAGGCTTGGGCTCGAGTTCAGGTCCCTGATGGCATCACACAGGAGCAGAAAGCTCCTCAGACCACCTTTGCCTTGTTTTAGGAAGGCCAAAATATCCAGGAAACGAGGGAAGTACAATTTAGTCAGCTATTTTCTCCATTACAGAAGTCATTTCACATATTCATTTTGGTCCTACAATAGGGGAATTAAGTTGAGGAAGCAGAAAAACAAATTCTACAATGACCTTAGAGAAAAAAGAAACCATGCAGAGCTACCAAGCAATGGCAGTACCAGGAGTCCCATTTGGAAGCTTGAAATTGCACCAAGTCCAACACTCATCGCAGGGCAAAGGCTCAGGAGTCTGATCTTTGTATGAAAATGGATTTCTGTGCCAATACAATGTGTTCTTCCTCCCCAAACACTTGTCTCTCTCTTTTTTTTTTTTTTAAATTAAAGAAGATCAATCTCCTCTTGAACATGATTCTGATGAGAAACAAACCACTCTGCCTTCTCCTTCTTCCCCTCCTTTCCTCTGAGCAGCCGTGACCCCCACCACCATCCCTCCCAGCCCTCCCTTTCTCCCAAGGGGAAGGGATGGAGTGAGGTGATGGAGCATGCAGCCTTTGGTGGTGTCTTGTCTGGCCTATGGAGTCACTGAGCTGGAATAAATGGGAAACAAAAAGACAAAAAACAAAACAGATTTAAGGAATAAAAACCAAACAATCATGGTTAACAGCAGAATGAGGCTGACGTGTAGGACAGATGCAGCTCACACAGGGGGGTGGGATGCGCTGTTTCCCAAATCCAGGCGATTTAGTGGGAATCTTCCATTAGATTATTGCTACATGGGCTCCCCTTCTCAAGAGATTCAAGTACACTCAAGGGGCAGTTTTTGTCATTCTAGGCAAACAATTACGCAGTAGTGGCTCCAACAGACACTCAATTCCATGGCTGTCTATACCCAGTCTTCTTACGTTCCTGAACTAACTGAAAGCAGATAGGAGCTGCCACCAGAACATCTGTACCCAGCACCCCACTAGCAGCACAACCACAGAGTCTCTGTTGTGGTGAGGCAAGAGGAAATACCACTGCAAGACAGTGGAAGCTGGGGAAGACCCAAACAGAGCAACAGATTCTAAACTTCTGTTTTCCCTCCACGCCCCTTTCCATGCAGTCACATGATTTCAGAGAGAGTAGCAGTGACAAGACCGCTTTCAGTTTCTGGGGCTATTTACAGATTTTTGAAAGGGGGAAGGGACGGCTGTACTTCACTGGAAGGGAAGTGGAGGAGCAGAGTGTGATTAACAGTAAATCATGAACTAAAGGAGAGAAGAATCCCTCCTGGCTGACCCTCAAACTGAATGGGCCAGTCGCTCAGGCAGCTCAGCATACAGACTCCACATCTCCTGTACACAATGAGATTACACAGCCTATTACACCAAATCAGCAAAATACACTGAAGGTTAAAGGACACTCAGCTTCATTTGGGCCAATAAGCATTTATGCCAGAAGCTTCCACATACTGTTGAGATTTCCACACAGAACAGAGTTTGTTCCTTTCATACCAGCCTTGTTTTTACTGTGAGGGCAGCATGACCTCTGTCACGTTAAAATCAACATCAGGCAGCCCAGGTTTCAGCATGAGCACTTAGGCTTGCTTGAGAACCTCAAGTGCATTTCCATGATATCATAAGGAAGGTCAGAAGGGCTCAAGGACACTCAAAGCTTTTATCACAAGCTCCTTGAAGAATGACTTGTTTGGAAACCTTGAGAAAACCACACTAAGGGCTTGCTACATCATCTCCTGTGATTAGGGGATGAGGAGACAGCGGAATCCACAGAATTTGCTTCCCTTCCCACTCCCTTTCCAAAGGGGAGTCTCCTACGGCCTACACTCACCTTCCCCCTTTAGAGTCAAACCCACAGGGATCCAGATTCCCCTCCAAGAAAACTAGGCTGGTTACAGTATTGCTCACACAGTATAAAATAATCAGACATGTACCACAGGGTAAAGGCTTGTGTTCTAAAATGGTACTAAGCAGCACATTCTCCACTCACACATTTTGCATTCATTCCTCCTCCCACACAGATGAGGCTCACTTCCTGCAAGCAGGCAGAGCGTTTTATTTTCCCACAGCCGTACGGTGAAGCATGAAAGACAGCACTGACCTGTGTATTGCAAGCTTCCCACCCCCGAGATCAGCCATGACCTCCAGTACTCCTGCTAGTCCCAAACTGGGTCCCAGCCAAACAGACTGAACAGTGAAAAGTCAGCTGTTTTCCCATTAACTAGGACTCTTTAGAAGAAACCAAACTTTCACTTTTGACCCGACTGGATGTAAACATGTTGTTAGCAGCAAATGGCCGGTACATTAGCTCACTGCGCCCCCTACAGGCTATATTCTCTCTCACACAGGTATACAGAAACATACAAGCATGTTCAGATAGGCCAGAAAAATAGACCAGCAACTGCTTGTTTAATGGACACTTTGCCCAGCCTCCTCTCAGGCTGTCATCCCCCCTCCTTCCGCTCTCTAATTGGCCTTTCCTCCCCCTGACCCCACAGGAAAAGGGAGTGCGCTGCACTAGCTGTGCCCTAAACAAACATAACCAGGTCTTTACATGTGGCTTTTGAGAAGGCTGCCAAGATGCTGGCAAACACCACGTCGGGGGACTGGGAGGCATCTATGGCCGTATGGATCCCTCGTTTGGTGTAGTAGTCTACCAGCGGGGTGGTCTGCGTGTGGTAGGACTTCAGACGAGTTTTCAAAGCCACTTCGGTATCGTCAGAACGGCGGATCAAGGGCTCCCCAGTGGCCTGAAAAAAGAAGATGACAGTGAACAGGCCAAATCTGCAGCTTGTTACAGCCCTGCAGAGCCCTCCCCTCCATCAAACTCATCTCTAGTCAAATGGAGGTGACAACATGTGAAGACAGGGCAATAAAAGCTTGGTTATTGGTCTGACATTGAATTGAAGAAAGAAAAGGAGTACTTGTGGCACCTTAGAGACTAACCAATTTATTTGAGCATAAGCTTTCGTGAGCTACAGCTCACTTCGTCAGATGCATACTGTGGAAAGTACAGAAGATCTTTTTATACACACAAACCATGAAAAAAATGGGTATTTACCACTACAAAAGGTTTTCTCTCCCCCTCACCCCACTCTCCTGCTGGAAATAGCTTATCTAAAGTGATCACTCTCCTTACAATGTGTATGATAATCAAGGTGGGCCATTTCCAGCACAAATCCAGGGTTTAACAAGAACGTCGGGGGGGGGGGGGGGGGGGGGAGGAAAAAACAAGGGGAAATAGGCTTGAATAGAGACTGGGAGTGGCTAAGTCATTATGCAAGGTAACCTAAGTTAATTGTATCCAATTTGCAAATGAATTCCAATTCAACAGTCTCTCACTGGAGTCTGGATTTGAAGTTTTTCTGTTGTAATATCGCAACTTTCACGTCTGTAATCGCGTGACCAGAGAGATTGAAGTGTTCTCCGACTGGTTTATGAATGTTATAATTCTTGACATCTGATTTGTGTCTATTTATTCTTTTACGTAGAGACTGTCCAGTTTGACCAACGTACATGGCAAAGGGGCATTGCTGGCACCCAATGGCCTAATGTCAGGGAACACCATCACAGGGCCTAATAACATCAGCCACACTATCAGAGGCTCGTTCACCTGCACATCCACCAATGTGATATGCCATCATGTGCCAGCAATGCCCCTCTGCCATGTACATTGGTCAAACTGGACAGTCTCTACGTAAAAGAATAAATAGACACAAATCAGATGTCAAGAATTATAACATTCATAAACCAGTCGGAGAACACTTCAATCTCTCTGGTCACGCAATTACAGACGTGAAAGTTGCGATATTACAACAGAAAAACTTCAAATCCAGACTCCAGCGAGAGACTGTTGAATTGGAATTCATTTGCAAATTGGATACAATTAACTTAGGCTTGAATAGAGACTGGGAGTGGCTAAGTCATTATGCAAGGTAACCTATTTCCCCCTTGTTTTCTCCTACCCCCCAGACGTTCTTGTTAAACCCTGGATTTGTGCTGGAAATGGCCCACCTTGATTTTCATACACATTGTAAGGAGAGTGATCACTTTAGATAAGCTATTACCAGCAGGAGAGTGGGGTGGGGGGGAGAGAAAACCTTTTGTAGTGGTAAATACCCATTTTTTTCATGGTTTGTGTGTATAAAAAGATCTTCTGTACTTTCCACAGTATGCATCCGATGAAGTGAGCTGTAGCTCACGAAAGCTTATGCTCAAATAAATTGGTTAGTCTCTGAGGTGCCACAAGCCCTCCTTTTCTTTTTGCGAATACAGACTAACACAGCTGTTACTCTAAAACCTGCCATTGAATTGAAGGTCATTTAAATAAGATCTCAGGGGAAATGTATCAGTAGCTCACATACATCGTCCTTCATGTGCTCTTTAGGGGGGTTGAACTCCTCATGGTAAGAGCGGCCACTTGCTGGGTGGATCAGCCTAAAACCGAAAACAAGGGTCAGCAAAATACCTCTGCACTCATGATAAGAGGACAAACACACACCAGTCAGCATGGGAAACATCCACAGCAACACAGATGTTTGTCGTTCTATCAATAAATTTGCTCGAGTCAATTCAATCAAGCAGCTCTTCAGGGAGCTGAGGAAAAGAAGCTGTACTGGGAGGGGGTGGAGGAGTATTTTGTCCAGGAGTGAGGGAGGAATCTTCTGGAAATCCAGATTTTAAAGGGCTAGGTGATGTAATGGAGAACTTCTGCTGGACCTAAACGGTCAAGTCTGATCCAGGACAAGGATGTTTGGTTGCACTTCATCTTGCAGGGTAATACAATGAAGCAGTGATAACACCAGAGAAGACACAGCATAAGGCATTAGCATTTCACATTTCTCCTTCATGCTTAGTCATATCACCAACCACTATCCGTGGCACAGATGGACAGACTCTGTTCAAGGAAGGCCCAGGATGGGAATAGCAAGGCATGCTCCAGGTCAGCACTGAGGTGTGACAGCAGAACCGTGTATGTGTGTGGAGCAAAGACTGAAATAGCAAAGGCTGAATGAAGCAGGCCAGGATTGAGGTGCTTTGACAAAGCTGGCTCCACCCAGTGCTAAAACTGTCCCAGGAATCAAAATTCACTACTTTCTCCCAAAGCACAGGGAAAACAATAAGAAAAATGGACCTGGCCTATGTGTGGAGGAAGGAGAATTATTACCGTCCAGTGATCCTCCGGATGAGTAAGGAGTCAGCAATGCTGAATTCAATCACAGAATCTAGCTTCTCACTTCTCTTCTCCATGAGCTCATCCAGCTGTAATAGAAAACATTGCCCTTAAGTACACAGATTCTCTGTTGCAGTGTGAGTTCCGACATAATCAAGTCTCTAGAGACATGGCTGGGGGTAACAAGAGCTACTGAGCTAGAGGATTTGAGGTCACGTACCATCTCCGCCTGCTTCACTGTGCGAGGGAAACCATCCAGCAGGAAGCCATTTTTGCAGGGAGGAGTCTGCAGGTTTTTCTCAATAAGTTCCACCACCATCTCATCACTCACCTTAGAAGAAAGTCATAGACACCTCATTAAAAACAGTAAATAGACCAGATTAGTCCATCACTGTCCTATCTTAAGCATGATAGACCATAGGGTGCCTCATTTACATCCCTAAAATTCAGTTGACTTCACCAAACATTGTCTTCACACCTGCTAGCCACGGAATATACCCATCCGAGCCTAGGGTTCATGAGTACCTAGTCTGCACCTGCTCCTAAGTGCAACAAAACCAAGGGAAAATAGCAATGTTAACCATGGGTATGCGTAATATAATTGAAATGCCAAGTATTGTTAATACAATGCAAAATCTGCAAGTTGAAACACATCCTAGTCAGGAAGCAAAGGTTCTCTTTTGCTACGTGTGTGTATGTAACATGTAGATAACAAGACATACATTTAACAGGCTCAATGAGCACAAATAATACACGTCACAATGTGGGCCAGTAAACAGCATTATGAGATTCTTAACTTGTGCATTCGCTGATCGTGGGATAGATTCCACAGACCCTACTGGCAGGAGTCAAACACTAAAACACAGATTAAGGATTTTTTTTTTTAATTTTGATTATTAAAAAGGTGCTGAGAAATGCACAATTTCACCGTTTCCCCTGTAGAGACAGACAGGCCCCATTCCTGCAAAGTTACATACAAGTTTAACTTTAGGCACATGAATAGCCCCATTGACTTTAACTGACGTGCTTCAAGTTAAGAACACGTATAGGTGCTTGCAGCATCTGGGCCTTGCTTGGCTTCCTCATATTCCAATCTGAACATAAGATTGGAATGAAGTTGACTGTGGAAGACACCAATTCAGACTAGTGTCCAAATGTTATTGGTTTAAACCTAAAATAACTCCCCATTGACTTCAGTGAAGTTACTCCTGATTTATGCTACTGTAGCCTAGCAGAATCTGGTCCTCAGGCAGGCTAGGGTATGTATACACATCAACTAGAAACCCATGGCTGGCCCATTCCAGCTGACTCAGGCTTGCAGGGCTTGGGCTGCAAGGCTGTTTCATTGCTGAATAGACTTCTGAGCTCAGGCTCGAGCCGGGGCTCTAGGACCCTGCAAGGTGGGAAGGTCCCAGAGTTTGGCGAGCCCAAAGTCTACACAGCAATGAAACAGCCCCAAAGCCTGATCCCAAGACAGCTGGCCCGGGCCAGCCGCAGGGTTTTCTCTGCTGTGTAGATGTACCATTAGAGGCAAGAGCCATAGAATGGGCTTTGGGAATTGCTGTACTTCCACTAAACTAAGTTATCTTAAAGCCAGAATATGCTAATACAATATATTGCCAATGCAGTGTAGTGTTTCCAGGAACACACACATTAAAGATAACAGCCAGTCTTTCTAGATAGTGCTCCTATCTTCCATAACCAGTTGTGATATGGCAGGCTCATTGATGCAATACAAGCTCCATGTGAAGGGATGACGATAAGCAGTCTCCCTGTGCTACCACAAAGCCTTCTGAAGGAGTTTTCTTAAGAGTACTAAAGCCTGCTATTGGCAAATAGCATAATTCAGTGTAACACACGGGGAAAGAAGAGGAAAGAAAGGGGGGAGACTTGAGGTCTGAACCTGGGTATATAGTTATGCATAAAGGGAGACAAAATGATGCAAGGTATTGAGCACCAGCCTGGGAGTAAGCAGACCTGAGCTCAAACTATTATTTTGAGCTAGTTACTTCACTCCCTGCCTCAGTTTCCCCATTAAGAGCTTTACCCACCTTGACAAAATGCATTGAAATCTATGGATGAAACATGCCACAGGTAACAAGTATAGCCATCATCTGGGACTCCAAACCAAGCCATTTTCACACGAAAGAGTTGAATGCTCTCTGTAACTGTGAGGGTAAATGGTCTTAAGGCTTTATTTTCACCTTACAAATTACAGGTGAACCGCAATTATCTGAAGGACTCCGGAGATATATATGAAACCTTCGGATAACTGGAATCTTCACTCTGCAGGGCTTAGGGGCACCATGTGAACAGGAGGCTTAGGAGTGCAGTAGTGATAACACCTGTTCCTGCAACCCCAGAGACATAACCACAGTTTGGGATAACGGAGCATTTATTAGCCAGAAGCTGATTAATCAGGATTTACTCTATGTTCTGTGAAACTAGATAAACCAAAAGGGAAAGCTAAAAGCTAAGAAAACAGGAATTTTAAGGAGGAAAACTCAGATCTATGCAGGATAGGGAGAAGCATCTTTACAGGACATCTTTCCTATGGCCTTACAGGGAAGGTGTGGGGAAATCACACATTTCCCCTGGAACTTGTTTTTAGTTTTCTGGTCTGGATTTGTCATTGGTTCCAGCGTTTCTACATGAAGGACAGCCGTTTGATCACCGCAGGCTTGTATTTTTTTTAAATGCTTTTTTCAGTCCTCTCAATATACCCAGATGATTAGCACTTTCATTAGCAATATCCATCTCACTATACTCACCAGCTTCCCAGCATCCATAGTCTCCTTCAACCTTTTACCCAGCTCCGATCCTGAAGCCACCATGGCCCTCAGCATGTCACCTGTTGCCAGGTGGCAAACACAGTATGTTTCAGCAAGCTTAGGAGCCTATGATGGGAGAAAACAGAATAAAAAATGAATCTGGTGTAACTTCCATGAACAGATCCCATTGATTCTCCACAGGTGAAGTTTTTAATCGCAGGAAGTAATTTCACCTCACAGTGATAGAAGCGATATTAAAAAGTTAAAAGGGTTAAAATCCAAACAGGGTTTGGTAACGTCAGTACAAAGAAAATGGTTTTGCAATGAGAAGCAGACAAAATTATTTTAACATGGTCTGGGACCAAACAGCATGAAGGACCAAGGAATTTGCAGTAGCCAAAAGGGGCAGATGAACTAGAAATCAGCGGATGCAAGGAGCCAGAGAAATTTTATTCCTTCACACGGGTGAGATAATGTCTCAGGCAACCAAAGAGCTAGGGAGAGTTCTAAGGATTCTTACAACAACATGGAGTCTATTGGAAGAGGCCAGGGGATAAAGAAAATGGAGGGGTGGAGCAGGGAAGGCACCAGGAGAAGTGGAGCTGGCTGGCTGTGTGGAGCGGTCACGTCAGGGGGCTGACGGCTGCGAGCAAGGAGGAAGCATGTTTCGAGAGTAGGATTTTGGAGCCAAGAACTCCCGGGTTCTATTTTCAGTTCTGCCCCGGGCAACTAATTGCTACCGCTCTGCACCCCGGCCTCCCCCTAAACGAGATGCGGAAGATGCTTCTTAACGTCCAGGGGCGCGCGAGGATGAGCGAAGCTTGTAAGTATTTGCAACGTACTTCGCAGACAAAGGCCAGCTCCATGCTACACATCATTAGAGGTGGCTAGAACACATCAGAGATTAACATGTGGGGAGAGCCCACTCCCGGGGCCTAGTCCCCCCCCCCCCGCCGCCCGGGCGGGGGCCGGGGACTCCCGGGGCCTAGTCCCCCCCCCCCCGCCGCCGCCCGGGCGGGGGCCGGGGACTCCCGGGGCCTAGTCCCCCCCCCCCCGCCGCCGCCCGGGCGGGGGCCGGGGACTCCCGGGGCCTAGTCCCCCCCCCCCCCGCCGCCGCCCGGGCGGGGGCCGGGGACTCCCGGGGCCTAGTCCCCCCCCCCCCGCCGCCGCCGCCCGGGCGGGGGCCGGGGACTCCCGGGGCCTAGTCCCCCCCCCCCCCGCCGCCGCCGCCCGGGCGGGGGCCGGGGACTCCCGGGGCCTAGTCCCCCCCCCCCCCGCCGCCGCCCGGGCGGGGGCCGGGGACTCCCGGGGCCTAGTCCCCCCCCCCCCCCGCCGCCGCCCGGGCGGGGGCCGGGGACTCCCGGGGCCTAGTCCCCCCCCCCCCCGCCGCCGCCCGGGCGGGGGCCGGGGACTCCCGGGGCCTAGTCCCCCCCCCCCCCGCCGCCGCCCGGGCGGGGGCCGGGGACTCCCGGGGCCTAGTCCCCCCCCCCCCCGCCGCCGCCCGGGCGGGGGCCGGGGACTCCCGGGGCCTAGTCCCCCCCCCCGCCGCCCGGGCGGGGGCCGGGGACTCCCGGGGCCTAGTCCCCCCCCCCCCCCCGCCGCCGCCCGGGCGGGGGCCGGGGACTCCCGGGGCCTAGTCCCCCCCCCCCCCGCCGCCGCCCGGGCGGGGGCCGGGGACTCCCGGGGCCTAGTCCCCCCCCCCCCCGCCGCCGCCCGGGCGGGGGCCGGGGACTCCCGGGGCCTAGTCCCCCCCCCCCCCCCCGCCGCCGCCGCCGCCCGGGCGGGGGCCGGGGACTCCCGGGGCCTAGTCCCCCCCCCCGCCGCCCGGGCGGGGGCCGGGGACTCCTGGGTCCGCTGCCCGACTCCACTTGTGACCTTGGCCGCTCCCGACGCGGGGCCCTACCGGGGATCCCCAGGCCCCGCGCAGCGCCCGGCCCCTCACCTGGGTGCCCTTGCCCGCCCCGGGCGGCCCCAGCAGCACGGCCCGGAGGCTCCGGCCTTCGCCTTCCCGGCTCTGCGCGTCTGGCGCCATCGCCGCGGCCCCCTCCGCCCGGTCCCACACCGCCTGCCCTCCGCGAGCCCGCCCACCCAGCACTCCCATTGGGCCGCTGAGGATCGCCCCGCGTCACGTCTGACTGACTGACACACGGGGTAGCCAATCGCTGCTGCACAAGGGCGAGGTGGGGGGATGATTGGGCGCATTCGGGCAAGGGGCGGGGCTTATCCGCCACAAAGGCGGCAGGTGGGGGGTATAAGGGCGCGGGAAGGTCGTATTGGAAAACCCGGGCGGGCGCAGCGCCCCCTGCTGGGGGGGAGTGTCTCAGCCATTGGGCGCGCCAGGACTCCTGGGTTCTATTCCCCTATCTGGGAGAGGAGCAGGCCCCTGGGGGCACTCAGTGCTGGTTACAGGGCATCCCACTGCGCCCTGCCCAGCCCCTCTCTCTGTAGCAACCACGTCCCCGGAATCGTTCTTCATCCTGGAAGGCTCATGTTGCACAGCAGAGAGCCCACGTGTAACAAAGCCCTGGCTGGGATGGTTTAGTTGGGGACTGGTCCTGCTTTGAGCAGGGGGTTGCCCTAGATGACCTCCTGAGGTCCCTTCCAACCCTGATGTTCTATGATTCTAAGAAGCCCACCCTGGCTAGTGAGGATTTCGCGGTTGTCACTGCTGTACCAGACACGGCATGCTCGCTCGCTGCTTCCTGGAGATAGCCGGGAAAGAACTCACAGTGACCTGTTGCAGAAGCACAGGTGCTGATCACTGTTTCCTCCTCTAGCTCTTAGCAGTACAGGGTGTCAGGCACAGAGTTGGGCAGTTTCACAGACACACACACAACTATTGCGCTATGTCTTGTCAGAAAAAGATACACTGGGCCTTTGTCAGGAACGCTGGTATGTGATTGAGGAGTAACCGAGCAGTGTGAAAACCAATTCAGTGTGCTGAGGGACAATGAGAAGCCTGTTGGATAGTGTCTGTGTGACCAGTAGGTCGCTCCCCCGCCTTATCTTTCTGTCTGGAGGGCTGCATTAGAAATATAAATGGCACAGGCTGGCACTGGATCTCCTTGGCCACCCTTTGCAGAGAGTGTGCCGAAGGGAATTCCCCAGGAAACGCGCACAGGGGAGCTGCTCCCATTCAGAGGACGGGCTGACCCTTGGAATTATCCTTACAGCAAGGCACAAGGCAGACTGAGAAAAGCCTGGTTTCAGAGTAACAGCCGTGTTAGTCTGTATTCGCAAAAAGAAAAGGAGTACTTGTGGCACCTTAGAGACTAACCAATTTATTTGAGCATGAGCTTTCGTGAGCTACAGCTCACTTCATCGGGTGCATACCGTGGAAACTGCAGCAGACTTTATATATACACAGAGAATATGAAACAATACCTCCTCCCACCCCACTGTCCTGCTGGTAATAGCTTATCTAAAGTGATCATCAGGTGGGCCATTTCCAGCACAAATCCAGGTTTTCTCACCCTCCACCCCCCCACACAAATTCACTCTCCTGCTGGTGCTAGCCCATCCAAAGTGACAACTCTTTACATAATCAAGTCGGGCTATTTCCTGCATAAATCCAGGTTTTCTCACATCCCCCCCACCCCCATACACACACAAACTCACTCTCCTGCTGGTAATAGCTCATCTAAACTGACCACTCTCCAAGTTTAAATCCAAGTTAAACCAGAACATCTGGGGGGGGGGGGGTAGGAAAAAACAAGAGGAAACAGGCTACCTTGCATAATGACTTAGCCACTCCCAGTCTCTATTTAAGCCTAAATTAATAGTATCCAATTTGCAAATGAATTCCAATTCAGCAGTTTCTCGCTGGAGTCTGGATTTGAAGTTTTTTTGTTTTAAGATAGCGACCTTCATGTCTGTGATTGCGTGACCAGAGAGATTGAAGTGTTCTCCGACTGGTTTATGAATGTTATAATTCTTGACATTTGATTTGTGTCCATTTATTCTTTTACGTAGAGACTGTCCAGTTTGACCAATGTACATGGCAGAGGGGCATTGCTGGCACATGATGGCATATATCACATTGGTGGATGTGCAGGTGAACGAGCCTCTGATAGTGTGGCTGATGTTATTAGGCCCTGTGATGGTGTCCCCTGAATAGATATGTGGGCACAATTGGCAACGGGCTTTGTTGCAAGGATAAGTTCCTGGGTTAGTGGTTCTGTTGTGTGGTATGTGGTTGTTGGTGAGTATTTGCTTCAGGTTGCGGGGCTGTCTGTAGGCAAGGACTGGCCTGTCTCCCAAGACTTGTCATCACAGACATGAAGGTCGCTATCTTAAAACAAAAAAACTTCAAATCCAGACTCCAGCGAGAAACTGCTGAATTGGAATTCATTTGCAAATTGGATACTATTAATTTAGGCTTAAATAGAGACTGGGAGTGGCTAAGTCATTATGCAAGGTAGCCTGTTTCCTCTTGTTTTTTCCTTCCCCCCCTCCCCCCAGATGTTCTGGTTTAACTTGGATTTAAACTTGGAGAGTGGTCAGTTTAGATGAGCTATTACCAGCAGGAGAGTGAGTTTGTGTGTGTATGGGGGGGGATGTGAGAAAACCTGGATTTATGCAGGAAATAGCCCGACTTGATTATGTAAAGAGTTGTCACTTTGGATGGGCTAGCACCAGCAGGAGAGTGAATTTGTGTGGGGGGGTGGAGGGTGAGAAAACCTGGATTTGTGCTGGAAATGGCCCACCTGATGATCACTTTAGATAAGCTATTACCAGCAGGACAGTGGGGTGGGAGGAGGTATTGTTTCATATTCTCTGTGTATATATAAAGTCTGCTGCAGTTTCCACGGTATGCATCCGATGAAGTGAGCTGTAGCTCACGAAAGCTCATGCTCAAATAAATTGGTTAGTCTCTAAGGTGCCACAAGTACTCCTTTTCTTTTTGAGAAAAGCCTGTGGTCATTGGATGTCAGTGTGGAGCCTCACTCAGTAGCAGCATCTCCAGGACAGAAGGAGGTAAGGTCTGTTTCCAGCCCCTGTTGGACTCTCCTGCCAGCTCTGAGATTCCACTCCTTGCTGCTGCTCCTGAACGAACCCGGACTGGGATAGATCTCATGTGTGAAACAAGCAGCCACTTTTCCAGTTAGTAGCTCCCATGCCATTCCCTTCTGCCCTGTCACCCTATTGCTCAGGGTTAATGTAACTATGAATAAGCAATCAGGAGTGCCCTACACATGTCCTTGTGATTGCAACCCTAAACAACACCTCATTACTTCCCCAATACTCATTCCCTGAACCGGTTTGCCTCACACCTTTTACTAGTGTTAACTCATTCCTCCTTTAGAGACATAGTTTTATGTGTGGGGCAAAACAAATACAGTTTTTATTTCTGTGGGTAATTCAGATCCTTCATATGTCCTCCCTGCAGTGAGAGGGGTGTAAACTCTTCACTTAGGCCCCAGTCCTACATGGACAGACCTCTGTGCCTACATGAAGCTTCACTGAAATCAATGGGGCTCCACACGGCCACAAGGGACCACTGTGTGTATGTTGAGCTTTCAGGATCAGGACCCTTGAGGGTAAATTATTGAGGGCAAGGACCATGTGTGTGCTCTCTATGTGAAGTGACAGGCACACCTGTGGCCTTATAAATACTGTATTTGCACAACATTTTCCCCTCCAATTTCAAAGGTGGGGAAACCAAGGCAAAAAACTTGCCTAAATCAGCAGCAGAGCTGAGACTAGAACCCAGGAGTCCTAAGTCTCAGGCCTGTGCCTGGTCTACTGGACCATGATGCCTCCATCACCTGTATCTTTTCTGGAAGACTTCACTGCCTGGTTTTCTTCCTCTGCCCTTTTCCCTGCTCTCACTTTATCCCTGAATCTGTTGATTTCTTCTTTTGAACCCTCTCTTTTGCCTTCTATAACAATAACCCCAGGAAACCATGTGCTTCTAACATTCCTGCCCATCTCCTGTTAGCCAAAGCCCTGTGCTTGAGGGTGTCTAGCAGTTGGTAGGATGGCACTTCCCGTGTGTACCCTGCTACATTACTCAGCCCTCTCTGGCTCCCCTCTCAGTAACTGGGGGATAATATTCACCCAAATCTGTAGCATCCTTTGGGGAAGCCATAGCCTTAACTGGATCTGTGTAGAGAAGTTGTGACAAAAGGAAACACTGTTGCCATCTTGCAACCTGCTGATTCAATACATTCACTCAGCTGCCCATGTATCCCATTTACTGGCATGGGAATGGGAGTTACTGATTATTAAGCATGACTCTTAGCTGCCCAAGCTGCTGTCTGGCTCAAGAAATGGAGGCAAAAGTGGGAGGGTTTACAGGCTATCTCTGAGTAGACAGTACAGACCACAGCTGCATGGTCTCATTGCAGGGATTTGCAGGGTAGAAGGGCTCACCCAGCTGTGTAGACTTCGTGTATGCAACTCCCACAGCACAGGGCTCCTGTTCCCATTGGACTCCACAGGACTTTTGCTATCATCTCCAAAGGGAGCAAGATGGGGCCCTGTGAGAGGAATGTGCTTCTGCTGGGGCTAGGATCTAGGCCCCGCTTGGGGAAGGGAAGTGAAATCCTCTTTTTGGTGGACTCACTCCTTGACTGTGCAAAGTCACCCTTAACTGACAGCGATCATTTAAAGAGCAGGCTAGAGGGAGTGTGACTGGAAGTCTCAGTTTAAAGTCTTGGCTGTAGAAGGATTTGGTTTGCTGGTTTGACTGTTGTCAGAATTGCCTGGATGAAGACTTCAAGCTACTGAGGGATTGGTCCCATCCCTGACTGCACCTCACTTGACCTGCCACTGTGGAGTCATCAGTAGCCACGAGAACCAGCATTGGGGTGCAAGGGCTGGTCACCCCTGATGAGAGCTGGGTTTTGCAGACTGCAAAGGAATCCTCCCTCCTCTCGGTGTCAGGATGGCAGTGGCTGAATCTGAATCCAGATTTGGCTGCAACCAGAGAGGGTTGTTTGTAGCCGTCTTGAACCTTTGGATCAGCATGAGCTGTCAAGAGAGGATGCCTGCAGAGGCAGCAGTGAGCCCTGGAGGAGAGAGAACGCAATTAGGAAATTCAGGCCTGGAAGTGCAGAGGCCAGTGTCTCCCTGCAAGGCCCTGTTCTCCCTAGGCTCATAGCCCAATCTTTGCAGGATATTATCAGCAAAGAACTCTCTGCTCTCCTCCTGGCATCTGAGGACAAAGTGTTTTTCAAATCATAGTAACTCCCCACCTGCTAGGGGGAGGTGGTAGGTAACTCTAATTACTCCTTGTGCTCACCTGTCTGTCTGTCTCCACCTGTTCTCTCTTGTATAATGCTTTTTTGATTGTAAACTCTTTGTGGCAGGAGCTGTCTATTTTGGGGTTTGTACAGCATCTAGCACAATGGGACTCTGATCCATGAGCGTGGTTGCTAGGCGCTAGCATGATACAAATCATACAGACCGGGATTCTAACATCAGGAGAGGGGAATTGTCCTGTCCAAGGTCATGTGGGGAGTCAGCGGCAGAGCCCTGGTTCCCAGGCTTGTTACTCAAACGTGAAATCAACCCTCTTCTCTGGGGTTTGCCGCCCATGAGTGAACCCTAGTTTAATTCTTAGGAATGCCTGTGTATTGCAGACACTAGGTATCCTCTGATCAGCAGGCAGACCCTAGCATGCTCCAGAGGAGCGAATACCCATCTGCCCTGAAGTCAAGAGCTACTGTTCTGGTAATGGAGGTCCTGGCTTTCTGTGACACCCTGGGCTAGAAAGCACCTGGCAGATAAGAAAGCAGCCAAGGAAATGAATAATGACCAGCTGGCTTAGCAGAAACTGGCTCAGAACAGGGAAGGAAAGAGAGCTCTTGCACCTGGGTTCATATGGCCTGTTGCCAAATGGCAATATAACTATAGAGCAATCCTGCCTAGAATATAGCTCTGTGTTATTCAGGATTGCATGGGAACTGAGTAGCCTGCGAGGTGTGGGTGTGTGTGATAATGCCTCTTTCTAAGCATTTTTCTTCTGAGGGGGGCCTGAGCCTTTTCCATGGCCCAGGTAGGCTGTTCTGGCCAGTTTTCTGACACTGAGACAAGAGTGACATCTAGCCCCGTCTGGGCTTGAAGGCGAATGTCACCGCTTTGCAGTGGGCTCATCCTCTTATCCAGAGCAAACCAGCATATGACGGAGCAGACGGCTGCTGATTAATTCCCCACATAAACGGGGCTAATTCAATTAGCTTTCATCTGAAATGTACTCATGAACTGGGTTCCTCCAGAACTAGAAATAACCATGCTCAGGCCCTTAACATTTAGTGCTGCATAAACACGAATGAGCCTGTCAGTTCAGGGTAACTGCACCTGTATTCCTTCTTCGTGGTCCACCAAGGGCAGCCCTTTGAGGCTCCCAGCTCCTCATCCGTCATCTCTCTTGAATAGAGACCCATGTTTCCTTCCCTCCTGTCCAGCCTCCACACTTCGGTGCCTATGCTGTGATATTCCCAGCAAGCCAGACTGTCTGTGCTTAGCTTTCTCTTGGAAGTCTATAGACAGCTGTAAATGCCAACAGGTTACCGAACGCCTCTTTATGAGCAAGCACCTTTATTCTTTAGGTGAAAGCATTACAGAGTAAACGTATTTAAAACAATAAAAGAATCTACCCACATGCTAATAAGATTATCAGCGATCACGCCCCCCCCCCCCCCAACAAGGCTCTGGTAGGAATCAGTCCTTCAAACCCCACAAAGGGTTTTTTTCTGTGGTTACAAGTTCATAACAGTCTTAGGTTATGTCTGCACTACAGACCTTACAGCAATACCGCTGCAGCCGTGCTGTAAGGTCTCCCATGTAGCTGCTCTATGCTGATGGGAGAGAACTCTCCCGTTGGCATAATTAAAGCACCCCCAATGAGTGCTGGTAGCTGTGTTGGCAGGAAAGCATCTTTGGTCACCCAGGCCTACAATAAGACATAAGCTTTGCATTTAATACAATGGACTCCAAAGATACTTCACTTAATTAAATAAGGTATTTCAAGGATATTGCAGAACATTGCTACATCTGTCACAGAGCCGATCCTCCCAACGTGCCTGGGAGGTAGGGAAATATTTTTATCCCCAGTGGGGAAACTGAGGCATGGAGAGGGGAAGTGTCTTGCCTAGGGCCACACAGTGAGTCAGGGTCAGAACTCTAACTAGAACTTGAGATTCCCTGTCTCTCTAGCCTGTGCTAGACCATGGAGGGAAATGGGCTTCTGCTTTCCTTCCCCCTCATCTGGGATTAAACCGCATTCTTGGCTAGAGGGTTTACTATGAAGTGACACAGCCATAAGAACCACCAGACTGGATCAGACAAATGGTCCATCTCACCCAATATCCTGTCTTGTGACAGTGGCCGGTGCCAGAGGCTTCAAAGGGAATGAACAGAGCAGAGCAATTTATCAAGTGATCCATCCCTTGTCGTCCAGTCTTAGCTTCTGGTGGTCAGAGGTTTAGGGACACGCAGACCATGGGGTTACATCCCTAACCATCTTGGCTAATAGCCATTAATGGACCTATCCTCCATGAACTTACCTAATTCTTATTAGAACCCAGTTGTACTTCTGGCCTTCATAACATCCTATGCCAATGAGTTCCATAGGTGAACAGTGAGTTGTGGAAAGAAGTACTTCTTTATGTTAGTTTTAAACCTGCTGCCTAATAATGTCATTGGGCAAACTCTGGTTCTTATTTTCTATGAAGGGGTAAAGAATACTTCCTTATTTGCTTTCTCCACTCCAGTCATGATTTTATAGACCTTGATGTTATCCCCTATTAGTCATCTCTTTTCTACACTGAACACTCATAGTCTTTTTAATCTCTCCTCATATGGAAGTTGTTCCATCCCCCTCATCATTTTTGTTGCCCTTCTCTGTACTTTTCCCAATCCCAATATATATCTTTTGAGATGGGGCGACCAGAACAGCATGAAAACTCGCACTGTACTTTACAGAAATGAAAAGACGCAGACCTTGCCACAAAAAGCTTACAGTTTCAATGAGACCATCTCAGGAATGACCACAACAGCTGAAAGACAGGGAGGTGATTGCTGAGCCAGTGCTCCTTCCAAGTGCAAATAAACAAGATGTGGGACACGTGTTATGGATAAAGCTCAGAGGAACCGATTTTTACATTTGAATTGGTGACAGCCACGTGGCAGGCAGGTGCTAGCTGCACCGAGCTGGTGTAGAGAAGGGGCGTGGAAGTGGTAGAGAGGGCACTTTGCAAATAGCCAAGGATCTGTCTCTCTCTTTTATTTGCCTCTCTACCACTCATGCTGATTGTTACACTGAACTAGCAGCCCTCGCAGAGACACTTTATACCAGCGCAGACTAAACAGATTACAAAACGCCAACCAAAGCAGGAGCAGAGGAGTCGGGGGTGAGGGAAGGATAGGGGGGAGCCTGTCTAAATGGACTGGCAGGCACAGAGGAGGCAAGAGGGTGGGGATGGTGGGGGAGCCTTTCTTGCGGGGGTTCAGTGAGGAGGACAGCTAGGGTTGCTGGGTGCCCAGTAGCCGCAGTGGAAACGGGGTTGGGAATGGGTGGGGAAGGGACTGTGTTGCTCTGTGCATGTTCCTGGTCCCGCGTGCGAACCAGCTGGAACTTGCTCTGTCCCCCTGCAGAGATCTCAGATCCCCAGCAGCCAAAATCACCCCACCTCCCCCACTACCATCATCAAATCTCAAGCAGGGAGGGAAGTGTGTTATCCTGAAACTCCAGGGAACGCAGAAGAGCTCGTTCACAGTGTGTCCAGGGATTTTTGAGAAACCACTCCAGAGAGGGAAGGCTCCTAAGACTGGAAGCAATATGAGTAGGCCCTACCAAATACATGGTCGTGAATAACGCGCCACGGACCATTAAATTCGGTCTTCCTGCCCATGAAATCTGGTCTTTTGTGTGCTTTTACCCTATACTATACAGATTTCACAGGGGAAACCAGCATTTCTCAAACTGGGGTCCTGACCCAAAAGGGAGTTGCGGGGGGGGGGGGGGTCACAGTATTGCCTCCCTTATTTCTGCGCTGCCTTCAGAGCTGGGCGGCCAGAGAACGGCGGCCGTTGGCCGGACACCCAGCTCTGACGGCGGCCCCCCGCCAGCAGCAGCACAGAAGTAGGGGTGACAATACCAGACCAGGCCACCCTCACTTCTGTGCTGCGGCTGGCGGCGGCTCTGCCTTCAGCACTGGGACCTCAGCCAGCAGCCGCTGCTGTCCAGCTGCCCAGCTCTGAAGGCAGTGCCGCTGCCAGCCGCAGCACAGAAGTGAGGGTTGCAGTACCACGAACCCCCCGTACAATAATCTTGCGACCCTCCTCCTCCCACAACTCCTTTTTGGGTCAGGACCCTACAGTTACAACACCGTGAAATTTCAGATTTAAATAGCTGAAATCATGAAATTTACTATTTTTAAAATCTCATGACTGTGAAATTGACCAAAATGGACCGTGAATTTGGTAGGGCCCTAAATAGGAGCCCTGGAGTCAAGCCGCTGAAATCCACAGCGGTTCAGTAAAGCTGTCAGGAGCCCATGGAGTCTCACCCGTCTGGGATGATTCAAGGCATCACCAAAGAAATAACCGTGTTGGTGACTGCCCAGTGTTTAAGCTGCAGGAGGCCTTTGTCCTCCTCCCATCCCCAAAGCCCTCTTTGGCCCTATTCCTCTCCCCACTGGGACTTTCCAGCGCCACACAGCTCATGTTATTTCTGCATTACTGCCCAGATGAGTGAGTGGCTTCTTGCCAGGGCTATACTGCATGCCTGCTCCTAAGGCTCTGCTCCAGCAGTCGGGGAGATCAGCTGCCTGTCTGTCAGCGAATCGATAGCTGGGTGCAGAGCAATCAGAGCCTTGTCCTCATGCCCCATAGGCAGCCTGCACACTGCCCCCTCAGCAGACTGGGGCCTGCCCAGCTGCCTGCTTTCAATGGGGATGCCATAGAGAGTGCTTTGTATCCGACTCAGCCAATAGGATTGCTGAGTTTGGTTGCCAAGGCCACTCTTGTGAGTCAGAGGTGGGCGGGAGCTGTGTATATAAGGGGTGGCAGAGCCTCCCCAGGAGGGCAGGTTTAGTTGGTGCTGCTTGCATGGTGTAGGCTTGGGAGTGGAGGAGGAGGAACAACCACCGCTGAAGCCAATTCACTCTCTTGGGAGACCCATGGGCAGAATCCGTTTAAATGCTTTTTAAGGTAACAGAGGAGAGGCAGGTTCCCAGCAAGAGCAGAGGAATCAAGGGTTGGGGGAGCCTTTCTGGGGCAGCTGGACTGGCTGGGAGGAGGTGAGGAGGGGGGTGATGAGGAGGATGGCTGGGTGCCAGGTGGGAGCAGAGGAAACAGAGGCATAGGAATGGTTAGGGAGGGGACTGCTCTGCTGTGTGCATGTACCTGATCCCTCTTGATAACCTGCTGGAACTTGCACTCTTTCCCCTGTAGAGATCTCGGATCCCCAGCAGCACCTGTGCCTCGGGGAGTTGCAAAAGCTCTGAGTTCACCGGAGAGCCCCCCTGGTATTACACCTAGCCCCCCAGGAAGGAGGCTTTGGAACTCGGTAAGGAAAAAACATCTGGGGAGGGTGGGGGGAGAGAGACAGGGTATACTGCATGTTCTCTTGTATCCAGTTCAGGCTGAGTCAGACAGGGTCTGGTCCTACCTTTATTGCTTATCAGTCCTATGCCCATGCAGCTCAAGATGATGGATGGGATGAAGGTCATTGATGTGTTTGGGTGGGAAGAAACCAGAAGAATTCTTGTCCCCTCTAAACTCTCCCTCCCCAGCTGCAAAGTTTCAATAATTTCAATGTATTTGCTCCATTCTCCTGGGAGAGCTTTCTTTGGCTTGCATTATTATTTGCTTGATCCGTTACAAGATAGTGTGTCTTGGGCCTGCAGCTCTTAGATCAGAGTGTGGTTTGCCCCTTCACCCTGCACTAGGAATTGCCCAAGCAAAGCTCTGCAGAGAGTGAGAGAGGCTATGCAGCTCTCAGAAGTAGAGTTTGGGGATTATTTTTATCACTTTAGATAAGGGCGACCGCGTTAACCCAAAAGACACAGGGCTGAAAAGCGAAGGCCCCCCAGAGTCAGAGCTGGGACCAGAAACCAGTTCCTGCAAGCCTTTGTGATGTCTTAACATCCTTAGATTATTGGCTGGAGTTAATATAAGGCAAGAGATCATTAAGGCTACACAGTTCAGCATTGACATTGGGGGGGAAATATCAGTGTGCATCCTTAACTCTGCCCCCTGTATGTATGCACGATGCCGCAGCTGGCTCTCCAGCTGGCGTAGCTCCATTGAAGTCAAAGGAGCTACGCTGGTTAATACCAGTTAAGGGTCTGGCCTGGCCTGTTTAATTCCATGACTGGCTGGCAAACCATGCGATCTTCTACTCAGGTTTTCTAAAGATATTCATGCTGCTGCACCATTTTAGTGGCATGCCTTGGTCTGTGTGTGCTTGGGAAATGAGGTCCATGAAACTCATCTCCTGGAAAACTACACCGGGAATCCTGGCATAACACATGGGAGGTGGAGCCCTATATAGGAGAGTGTGAGGGGATATGTTCTGGCATACATTGGCAATTTAAGTTTACAGCTAAGTTAGCTTTGTCATTAACTGCACCATTCATTGCCTGGGCATCACCTGAAGGAGGCTGCAAAGACACCATATAGTCATGGCTGCTGCTGAAACTATTAAACTATGTCCTTTATGGAAGCAAACTTATTCGCTAAAGTTCTGTCACCTAAGAGGTACTGGCCCATTGCCAATATACAAGAGTAAAACTGAGACACAAAGCTACATGCATGTATCTAAGTAAGTCTGTTGAGAAATGTGATATTGAACCGTGTCTAAGAAGCACAGCAATGTGTGGTCATCTCATTAAAGACTGTTATATGCTATATGTGAAAGAAGGCAACCGTCGAGCTGTGTGCACACTGGTACCTCCTGATCTCTGAGAACTTAACTGTGCAACCTTCATTTTTTCTGAGTGTAGGCTTTTCCTGGGGGAACTTCCCGATTATGGAGTCTATATTTTCCCTGTAAAAAACTAGGATGTTTGTCCAGACATCCAACACACTAGATCTGGCACATCTTTCCCACCTAGTGATAGGAGCCTCCTCTTTTGTGATGTGACCCTTGGGATCTGTGCAGATTTTAGCCTACCCCGTGCACAGTGAAGGAGGCAAGGGCTCATGTGGAACCCTGCCTCAATCACTGCACACACGCACAGGCACACACGCTCCATTTTTTCACAGCGAATTGAAGTTAGCCAGTTTGGCCTTACTTAACTGAGTGTGTTTTTACAGGGCCAGCCCACAACATTTTGGCACCTGAGGCAGGGAGCTCAAATGACGCCCCCCCATGCCCCCTCGCTTGGGCCAAAACTTTGAAACTTTGAAACTTTGGGACCTAGTGGCACACCCACCCCCCAGTCTGGCACCCGAGGTGGCCGCCTCCGTTCGCCTCATGGTAAGGCCAGCCCTGGTGTTTTAAACTTCACAAAATGTCCTGCACAGAGTGATTCAGACTGCAGCCAGTCCTGACCCACTCACTCAATGGCACAGCTCCTCAGTGTGGGTTATTTCCCTGCAGATTTATAGTTTCTTCCCAATTATTATTTATTTGTATTGCACAAGCACCTAGAAGCTCTAGCCATGGGCCAAGACCACATTGTGCTACAAACACAATATTGTTCTGCCACTAGAGCTGTCTTTTAAAAGCAAATCTTCCAGCTTCTTTTTGTTTTCAATTTGATGGGGAACGTGGGGAGTGGTAAGGGTGTGTGTATCCGACTCCAAATAGCTTAACTAATTTTACTCAAACTCCTCTCCCACCCCCCAAAAAAATAATTTCCCAGCAGAGACCAAACTGTTAATTTCAGCTTGAAATGTGAAATTTTATAAGAAACTGAGAACACGGGGCAATCTTAATTAGCCGAGTCACTGCTGTAATAAATAAGTTATCAAAGAGTCTGTGCTATGAGACAGGACTCCGGGCTTGTTCAAACACACAACTTAAATTTAACTTAAATCAGTTTAATTCAACCCAATGCAGCTTTTGTGTGTGGACTTGTATATCTGTTTAAATCTGGTTATATTAGTTTAGCTCGCACCTGTAAAGTTACTGGCACAAGCTAAAGTGATATAAACCCAGTTTAGTGCCATAGAGGAGTACAGTTGGGTGAAATTTTTTGCACAAAATATTTGGGTGGGGATGAAAAATACAGGTCCAGCAAAAGTGAAATGTTTCATGACTTTGTCAATTTCAATGAATTGTTTTGGTTTTAAAAAACATTCTAAAAAACCAAAATGTTTAGAATTGTTTGGTTTGAAATTTTTTGTTTCAAAATCTCCTAACTTTAAAAAAAAAAAATCAAACATTTTAAAAATTTTCAAATTCCAAATGAAATGGTTTTGACCCAAAATGATTCTTCAACTTTTTGAAAGTGCCAATGAACTAAAAAAAAATAAAAATAAAAATCTGTTACTTGCTCAGCTTTGTCGAGGCGCGTCCGCATACAAAGTTTCACTGGTTAACTGAATCGGTATAAAATTACACCTTTAGTTACAGCAGTACAAGTTTGTGTGTAGACCAGGCCTTAGAGAAAGTGCCGGATGGGGATGGTCTCTGGGGGTGGACCCAGAAACCCCACTAACACTCTTCCTCCTTCTTTACAGTGTGTTGCATACTTAGAAACTACTTCCTACTGAAGGAGGCTTTAGAACTAGCAATTCTCCTAGATCTGGATGATGAGTGGGTACTTGGACGAATCAGACTTTATGATGGTGGAGGAGGGCTTCACCACCAGAGACCTCCTTGAAAATCTCCTCATGGAGGTCTCCCAGACGGTAAGGGGCACTTAGCTTCTATGGGCCCTTCCTTCCCATCCACTGGCCCCTATGTCATGTGGCATCTAACTGTAGGGGGGCTATTTAACTGTCACTCTCCTCTGACAGATAAGGATTTGAGACGCTTTAGTGCAATTTCTCAGCATCTCACAACACTTAACTTCTTCTGGACAGTGAAGCGGGGGCAGAATTTTGTTTTCAATTTTTGTGTGTGCACATCTGTGGGAATGGCTGGCTAGATACTTAACTGGACATATGCACATACAAACACCTGATTTGCATGTGCCTATAAGTTAGCCATATGTGCTTGTGTGCATACATTGGGCTTGCCTATCTTAGTTGGTTTGGGGCCGTTTGTGGCCCAGTCAGCACACAGTTGCAGCCCATGTGACATCCTGATGTCCACACAGGTAGTATGTAGATTGTGTGGATGTGGCCCACGTAATACACAGAGAGTTGCATATGCGGCCCGCAATGGTAAATAGGTTGAGAACCACTGGTTTAGGGCCAGAGTGGAGGGAACTGGGCAGTGGAATCTTTGTATTGTTGGGGACAGGAGACTTGCATTGCAGAGACCAGGGCCTGAATTCTCAGTTACACTGAAGCCTCTTTCCACCACGCTGGAAGTGTGAGGGGGCTTTAAAGTGGATATAAACATAATTACACCCCTCGCTGCATTGCCACAGTGGTGTCAAAGGGCCTTTGTGTCATTAAGAATCAGGCCCAGGTTTGGGTGATTCCCCCACTAAAATGCACCTTAATGAAAATGCTCCCACTTAAAAATGACCGTGGTGACATTGTTGCTAGATAGTTATACAACAGGATGGAAAATGCTTTTGAATTTGCCAGCACTTCTGTGGAATTTCTCGTCCTATTTTTGACCTAATTCGAATATCAGTGTATGGTATGGAAGAAGGTCATATTCCAACTGTTAGTGTTTTAAGGGTTTTCTTGCCTGCTGGGCTTGATAATAGTCTGATCTGGGGAACAGATAGTTATTTGCCAGTGGACTGGGGGAAAAGAAACAAAGGAAAATCACATTTCTAAAAATCTCTTTTTGTCTAAAAATATCTCATCGGTTCCACTTTCCCCCTCTCTTATGCTTCGTAGGGCTCTTTCCTGGGCTTCATTCTTAGCCCTTTGCTTCTCTTCAAATTAAAAGAGCTGATTTGATTGTGTGTGTGTGTGTGGCACACCTCAGGGGTGCGCTCCTGCCCGTTCTTCCCAGTGGTGGACTGAGTCCCACCAGAATCTCGCTGCAGCTCTGAGAAGACCATATTGAATTCCTAATTGAGGCTTTGTGCTGGTATCCGTCAATCGCAGGTTACCACTAACTGCCCTCAAGCTACACCCCTTCGTGTCATGTAGTTGCCCCACGCGCAGCAGAGCCAACCCCTGCGCTGGGCGTGTTGAAGCAGCTGTGAGCGTGGAGTTCTTTGTCACACTGGGCATTCTGCTGGTGTCTCGACGCAGATGGCGCGTACATCAGCTGGGCGGGGTGTGCACCAGTGGCCGTCAGTTGCAAGACTTGGCTGTTGGGCATCATTTGCAGACTTCACTGATTTCAGTACCAGAAAGATTGAGTCTTAGCAAGCCCCCAAATTGGAGGGACCTTGATCATTGGACATTTAGGGCCTGATTCGCCCCTTCTTTATGCGGGTGTAAATCAGGAGTAACTCCACTGGCATCACTGTGGGGTGAGTGGAGAATCAGGCTCTCAGTTTTGAGTCTGGTGCCTTTGCTGCTTCATGAAGACTCTGCAACGCTCCTTCCTTGAGGGAGGGAGGGGCGCTGAGACCACTGTTTGCCAACTCCAGTCTCTTCCCTCTAGAGCGACAAAGGGGCCTTTTTTGTGGCAGACCTGGGGGACGTAGTGAAGAAACACCTGCACTTCCTGAAGGCCTTGCCCCACGTCAAACCTTTCTACGCTGTTAAGTGCAACAGCAGCAAAGGAGTGGTGCGGACGCTGGCTGAGCTGGGGGCAGGATTTGACTGTGCTAGCAAGGTAGGAACAAGGGGAAAGAAGAACAACTCTGGGCCCCAATGTCCCTGGGGTGCGGTGGCTAGATCTGTACCCTGGAAGGTGGTGAGGGAACTAGCCAAGGCACGGTATGGCAGCACAAATGTTAAACAAGCTTAGTGCAGATTGCAAAGTCCTAAACTTAGTCTGGAGCTTCCCATGCTGCATTTACATTGGAGGGAGTCTCCCCCTTCCGGCAAAACAGTAATAGTGCATTCTGGAAAATCTGCTTCCCGCAGTTGGGTGTTCCAAATTCTTTCCTTGTTTTACATGTCTCCTGGGCAGCAGAATCCATCTGTAACGAGGCATGTCCTAAGTGTGTTGGTTTTTTCTGGGACATGCTGCCACGGCCCACTCTTATGTGGGTTCAAGGCTGAGTCAGAAGCTCCCTCTTGTCTCATTAACGGGTTTTTTGGGTGGATCAAAGCAAGGCTATTTATTTATTTGTGATTCAGAGGAACAGGTTGCCAAGGTGGCATGTATTTATATGTCTTAAGAACAAAGCCTAAGGGAAAACAACAAAGCCCGAGAGGCCATGACAATGAACAGAGTTCCACGCAGCCTGAATGCGCTCTAAACAACTAGCAGGGGGAGAGATGCTCGTTTCTTCCTCCTAACACCATGTGAAGGATTTTGGCCTAATGGATGAGGGCTAGGTGGCAGTGTTTTTATTACATATCTTGTGGTAATCTGGTCCATCCAGCTTGCCTCCTGCCTTTACAGACCTACCTTCCTTGGTCTTGTGTTTCTAGTGATGTGTTACTGCTATCTCTCGCTCCAGACACACAGTCCACCGTGAGCCCTGTGGGCAAACCCACTTTCTTCATCTGTGTCTGGTTCCCAGGAGAATCCCAGGCCTGAATCCTGGTGAGTTACCCTTGGTGAACCCACAACGTGCATTAGAATGTCCCAGGCCTGGAGCCCTTGATTTCATAACAATTTGTATCCCACAACACTGAGTTCCCCAGGGGCTGATCCATACACCCTGCTAATAATGCTTTTTCTATCTTGTTGCAGACGGAGATTGCATTAGTTCAGAGCATTGGGGTCCCATCTGACAAGATTATCTACACTAACCCCTGCAAACAGATCTCGCAGATCAAATACGCAGCCAGCCACGGGGTGCAGCTGATGGCCTTCGACAATGAAGTAGAGCTCGGGAAAGTGGCAAGGAGCCATCCACATGCCAGGTTTGTATATAAACTCTCTGGGTATGGAAGAAGGAGGCTATTGAGGCTGGAAACAGAGATGGACCAAAGGTCAGTCTCTCAATCTCCTCTAGAGAGTGAACGTGACGTTTGTTATGGGCAGGACCTTTATGTATTTTCATAGCATGTTCATGTTCCATGTACTAGGGCTGGCTTCAGTAAAGAGTTGGAGAAATCGCATACCTTGGCCTGCATGGTAATTGGGGAGTGGGAGATGAAGAGCTGGGACACCGACCTGGTGTAACTTCATTCCACAGGATGGTTCTGTGCATCGCCACCGACAACCCCAGATCCTCTGCCAGTCTGAGCGTGAAATTTGGTGCCACCCTCAAGTCCTGCAGACACCTACTAGAAACTGCAAAGGAGATGAATGTGGAGATTGTTGGCATCAGGTACAGGGTGGCATCCTCATACCGTGAAGCCTGATTCTCCCTAAACTGACATAAGCACAGCCCCTGAACCCTAACTTTACCTGCACTAAAAGGAGTACTTGTGGCACCTTAGAGACTAACCAATTTATTTAAGCATAAGCTTTCGTGAGGTACAGCTCACTTCATCGGATGCATACTGTGGAAAATACAGAAGATGTTTTTATACACACAGACCATGAAAAAATGGGTGTTTATCACTACAAAAGGTTCTCTCCCCCCACCCCACTCTCCTGCTGGTAAACACCCATTTTTTCATGGTCTGTGTGTATAAAAACATCTTCTGTATTTTCCACAGTATGCATCCGATGAAGTGAGCTGTAGCTCACGAAAGCTATGCTCAAATAAATTGGTTCGTCTCTAAGGTGCCACAAGTCCTCCTTTTCTTTTTGCGAATACAGACTAACACGGCTGCTACTCTGAAACCTTTACTTGCACTGAACTTCATGGATCTGGGAGGGTCTGTCTGATCACCAAACCTGGGCAAATCAATCCTAGTGCATTCACTGGGGGGATTTCTCCTCTATTTCTTGTCACCAATAGCCCATGAACAGATGGCAGAATTCCACGTTAATTATGACACTCTCCCCTAATTTCTTCAGACAAGGATTTCCGCTTACTGATTGTTTGCAAATTGCAAGTGTTGGACATTCACGCTGTTGGTTGGTTTTCCAAGTCACGTGGTATTGTTTCTGTTCCTTGATTGGGTGAGTTGGGGAACTAACCAATAACCAAGCAAATTTTGCATTGCATATTTGGGTGTAAAACTAAAAATTTGCACTTGAGGGTTTTGGTTTCACAACTAAAAATGTTTCAAGCTAAATTATTACGATTAAACACAAGAAGGTCATGGGTGTGATCAAAATTAGTTAAATTTATCACAAGAGTGAATCTCTGTAATGTATGCCTTTTCTTTCTATGTATTGCACCTTTAAGGCTGATATTTTTCAAAGGATCCTAGGGGAGTTAGAGGATCAGCTCCTGTTGAAAGTCATTGCAAATAGAGACCTAACTTCTTTGAAATTCCCAGCCTAGATATTTAAGGGCCTTGCTGGAGTCACTTAGTCTGCAGAGAGTTCTAGGAGAAATCACACACTGTGCTCTCCACTGGAAGGTTTATATTTGCTTTTCTTTATTCTGAAAGGTTATTCTGACTGTAAGTCTCTCTCTCTCTCTCGGTGTGTGGAAAGAGCATAACTCTCCTATAGAATGATTATTTGTGAATAACATTTTGCACTGTTTTCCCAAGTCTGCTCTCAACGCTCTGGCATTAGAGGAGGCTGGATGATGGGGCTTAACCCAGACTAAATTAAGGATTCTTCCCCCTTAGTTTTCATGTTGGCAGTGACTGCCCCGACCTGCAAGCCTTCTCTCGGTCCATAGCAGATGCTCGGCTGGTGTTTGAAATGGGTGCAGAGCTGGGCTACAAGATGCACTTATTAGACATTGGAGGTGGATTCCCTGGCACTGAAAATTCTAAAGTCCGGTTTGAAGAGGTATAAAGATTACCGTTTGTGTTCTCTTTAGGCAGAGAAGGCAGCTGGGAGGGAGTCCTAGCTGGTATCTCAGCTGGGCTTGAATCTCTGGCCTTTATTTTGAAAGGGTGGTTAACTAATAAATGTTGGAATAACCAACCACAATGTTTGTGGTTTCTTCCCCCCCCCACCCCACCCCCTTTCTACCAATCAGATGGCAGCCACGATCAACTCTGCCTTGGACTTGTATTTCCCAGAAGGCTGTGGGGTGGAGATCATCGCCAAACCAGGACGATACTATGTAGCTTCTGCCTTTACCTTGGCTGTCAATGTTGTTGACAAGCAGGAGGTTCCCTTGGATCCGCCTGGCTCAGACGGTAGGTTGAGCAGGTGGAATGATGCATCTTCCTGCAGTGCTGAGCCCCCGGGGAGGCAGCAGGTTGCTGTGATGGGTAACTGAACTGCGGGCCAAACACCTTTTGCTAGGAAAGATGAGAGCTGAGAGCCAACCAGCATACAACTGCTCAGTAGTTCAGATCCTACTAGTCCAAAGTGGACCTGTTTTGATATTGGACGGCAGTAGTGACTGCAGGAAAAATGGATGGCAGTTGATTCAGGCCTCAGTTCTCATTTTCTGTGTGGCCCTCAGCCGGGTCAGTATCTGGTCACCCCTCAAAAGCCACGTCCAGCTGACAAAGTCCCCTCAAATGGGGCATCTTTGTCCAGTCCCAAGAGCTCAAAGTATTAAGCTTGACACGTGAATTGACCCTTTGCTGAATCTGCCTTCCCTGCTCTATCCCCATCTCCCAGATGAAGAGTCTGGCAGCAAGAAGAGCATCCTGTATTACATTAACGATGGCATCTATGGATCCTTCAGCTGCATTTTCTTCAATCACACCTGCCCCAGCCCCATCCTGCACAAGGTAAGTGTCCCTTCCACCTGGAGGAAGAGGGACACAATAGACCAAAATAACTCAGCCCTCAGTGGAGGGTCTGATCCACTTCTGGGATTCTCCCCAGCTGCACCTCCTGCCTTTCCTCCGGGACGCTCTGTTCCCATGCTCAGTCTCTGGGGTTTCTTTCCCCCACGCTGAGTATCCGAGCTCTTTGGTGAGAGCCTTAGGCTGTAACTCCCTGCAGTGTCTCCCTAGTAGCCTGTCTTCACTAGAGAGCAACTTAAGGGTTAGCTACACTTACAAGTCAGAGTGCATTAAAGCAGCTCCGGGAGCCCTAACTCCTGACGCGTCCACGCTGGCAAGGCACATAGAGCGCCGGGACGCTGGAGCGCTCCTGGCAATCCACCTCCACGAGAAGCAGAACACTTGCTGCACCCCGGCTGAAACCCCCGGGCGTCAGTGTGAATGAGGGGTTGCACTACTGTGCTGTGACTTGCCTCCGGAAACGTCCCGTAATCCCCTGAAGTCAAGTGGCCACTCTTGTCATTGCTTTGAAATCGGCTGCAGGCATGCGGATATCCCCTTTCAAAGCTCCATTTCTGACAGCCGGCTGCTAATCTGCTCCGGGACAAAGCAGCCATTAGTGTGGAAGGCTGTGAGTGTGTGTGTGTGTGGGGGGGGGGGGGGGCGGTGGGTGGGTCTGTTGCTGTCTGAATTTACAAGACAGCATGCTGACGTGCTCTCAGCCCCCGCAAAACACATTCTCTCCCCCCACGTACACACGCAACACACTCCCTGTCACACTCCACCCCACCCCCAATTTGAAAAGCACGTTGCAGCCACTTGCGCACTGGGATAGCTACCACGGCGCTCTCTGCTCTCTGTGGCCACGCCGGTGCGCTTGCAGCTGACAGTGTAAACGCACGGCCGCGTTTTCCCTGCTGCGCTCTGCGAAGGCTGGTTTAACTCCAAGCGCCCTACATCTGGAAGGGTAGCCAAGCCCTTAGACGCTGTCAGGGTGATGCTCCCTGCCTCCCCAGGTGCCCAGCATGGCTCTAGCCTCCCTTCCTCCCTCCCACATCTATCCCACTCCTCACCTGAGCTCAGCCTGTTTGTGATACAGAGGACGGTGTAGGCAAGGCAGAATGTGTTCAACTCATCCCGGGTGTGACTCCGTGGAAATCGGTGGTGTTTCCCGCAGGAGGACGTTGGGCTAAGGTTTCTAACTCCAGTTTCATCACAAACGAGCCCTTCAAAGGCTTTTGCCCTCCTCCGAGTGATTGGACACCAGAGATCAGCCCCCAGAGTATCAGACCATTGATAGCTTGGCATTGGCCGCAGCAGTGCAACGGACCCTGGGCAGATCTCGAATTCCTGTACCGACCCATGGTTCTTTTTTAATACACTGTTGAATCCTTGACACCTATTCTGAAGCGTCGTTAACAAGTTTTCATGTTGGGAGAGCCCTGCATGGATACACAGATGTGTATCCACATCTGATCCGCTATCCACAAAACTTATCTGCAGATATCCGCATCTATCTGCGGATTTGCAGGGCTCTACACTGGGGGCGGGCTGAGGCTCCGAGGCATTCCCCTGCCGGAGCCCGCTCAGAGAGAGCCCCGGGCAGCTGTGGGGAGCCCGCGCAGGGTCGCGGACCCTCCACCTGCCCTTGGCCGGGTGGGGATCCTGGAGGGCAGGGACACGGCCAGGGGCTGCTCTCAGCTCCCCTCTTTCCCCGCTCTGCGCCGCGGGCAGGTGCAGGGTCTGCTGTGGTTCCCCATGGCTCTCCGGCTGGGCTCCATGCTGGCCTTGCCAAGGAGAGGAGGGAGACCTGTGGAGCTGCCCCGGGGCTGCTTGGGCCCCCCGCCCAGGGCAGGTGGAGGGTCCATCGCGGCTCCCCACAGCTGCCAGCCCGGCTTTTATCGTGGCCGGGTCAGAGAGAGCCGTGCTGGCAGCTGTGGGGAGCTGTGGCAGCCCCATGCCCAGTGCCCCGGCCCCCCACCCAGGGCAGGCGGAGGATCCATGCTGCAGTTCCTCGCAGCTGCCTGCCCAGCTCTTACCATCAGAGCCCTGCGCAGATACAAAATTTGTATCCGCATCCACAGCCATCGGCAGAAATGGTCCGCTGATATAAAGCGGATACCCGCGGATTTGCAGGGCTCTACATGTTGGCTCCAAAATGCCAGTGAGTGCCTTCTCTGATCAACCAGGCATCGCAGAGCAAAAACTGAGCTTTTTAAAGCTTCAGAGCCAGTTGCAGGGATTTCAGAATCGCAGCTGGGCTGTAGCAAGACCTGAATGTGGCCCATGGGTCAGCCACGTGCTAACTAGCAGCACTGGGTAAAACCATGCATACAGTGGGCATGTCTACACTGTGACTCCAGCACCTGTAGACGTATGTGAGCTAGCTGCAATAACAATAGCAGTGAAACCCCGGCAGCACCGTGAGTACCCAGGGTCCTAGGTGGGCCTGTACAGCCAGCTAGATCCAGGTTAATTTGGATATTTCTACATGGGCTGCAGTCACACCTCTGACTGCAGTGTAGGCGCACCCAGTGTCTGTTTGCTCACAAGGAGTGTTCAGGAAAGGATTAAAGGGACAGACACAAGTGACAAATATAGCTTTAAGAGATGTGACTAGTAGCGGAGATGATCAAACTGGAATATACCATTAAAACAAAGCTGTTGCCATTGACAGAGTTAATTCTCCCCTTTAGCTCGGGGAGACAGTCCAGACAGACGGCGTTCCATTTCTGTTCCTTCACTCCCTCGAACTTTCCGCTTCCTGTGTTCTGGTGCTGCAATGTCTGGGTTGATTAAAATCCACACAAACTGCTCTTTCTCCCCTCTCTTTTTTTTCCTTAAGGTCGTTAAAATATGAACATTTCTGCTAATATTTTTTCCATAAAACTCACTTTTTGCAGCCTACATTTTGGGCCTGCACTAGTCGATAGCTAGTCTGGTCAATTTGGATTGGTTTTCCATGGAGTTACTCCAGTTTTAGGACCAGATCTTCGGCTGGTATAAATCCACATGGCTCCATTGTAAATGAGCGGGGCTGCATTGCAGTTAGTGGAGAAGTGTTGATTTACGCCAGTTGAGGATCTGACCTTTGGTCCGATTATTTCATTTACGAGCTTGGTCTCCTGTGATGTCCATCTCCTTTACGCCCCACCCCCACTGCAGAAACACAGCCCAGATCACCCCTTGTTCAGCAGCAGCCTCTGGGGTCCTTCTTGTGATGGGCCGGACTGCATTGCAGATGGCTTGGAGCTACCAGAACTGCAAGTTGGTGACTGGCTGACGTTTGAGAACATGGGTGCCTACACCATAGCAGCCTCGTCCTCTTTTAATGGACACCGGCAGCCACAGATCAACTACGCCATGTCCCGGTAAGAGCCTGGTAAGAGACTTCCTGTAACTCATCCAGGGAAAGGAGGGGTGAGAATCAGAGCTCATGACTGACTGCCCTTGGGAGCCAGACTGTGGAGTTGGTCTGGGCTTTGAAGGAAAAGTGCCACTTCTGGAATCAGCAGCATCTGGAAGTTTAGGGTTAAATCCTGGCCCAAAGCAAAACTTCCATATAGCTAGGATTTCACTCTAAGTGTCCAAACCCCATCTAGACATGAACCAGCTTGTCTTTGGCCTACTGCCAGACCTCAGCCTGGGATCGCCCTACAGAAGTCTGGGTGGCGTAATGGGGAGATGAGTGAGAACAGAACTCCCTGTTCTCTGAGGATGGGTGTAAAACTGGGCTAGAGAAAAAGGTTTGTTTGTTTTTTCTGGCTTACAGGGAAGCTGTCCGGCTGCTACAGGGGAAGCTGCCACAACCAGAAGAAGAGGATAGAGAGAGCCTGTGTGCTCCTCTCTCCTGTGGCTGGGAAATCACAAATACCTTGTGCATTACCCCTGTCTTCACTCCAGCTAGAATCACGTGAGCAGCACCAGTCATGGCGGGGGCAGATCCTTAACCAAGGGGACTCTTGTGTCCACTTCTCATGCCCTCTCAGATTTCTGCCCTGAAGTAGGACCTGTTTTACATTCAGGTGTGGTTTTTTTAAGTATGCAACATAAATCCTGTTCCTCCTGCCTGTGTTGTGTTGCCTGCTGTGTGCCATAGCAAAGGGCAGAGCATTCGGTTTGTGGGTGTTTAATTGCCGATTGGGTTTACGTTATTTTTGTAAGTTATCCTAATAAATTGTATTGTTTTTTTTTATAAATAAGCAGGTGGATTTTCATCCCCTTCCTGCCAAGGGGAGATTTGCAGAGCACAGCTGGTCTCTAAGGGTATGTCTACACTACGAAATTAGGTCGACTTTATAGAAGTCGTTTTTTTAGAAATCGGTTTTACATATTCGAGTGTGTGTGTCCCCACAGAAAATGCTCTAAGTGCATTAACTCGGCGGAGTGCTTCCAAAGTACCGAGGCTAGAGTCGACTGCTGGAGCGTTGCACTGTGGGCAGCTATCCCGCAGTCTCCGCTGCCCATTGGAATTCTGGGTTGAGATCCCAATGTCTGATGGGGCTAAAACATTGTCGCGGGTGGTTCTGGGTACATATCGTCAGGCCCCCGTTCCCTCCCTCCCTCCGTGAAAGCAACAGCAGACAATCGTTTCGTGCCTTTTTTCTTGAGTTACCTGTACAGACGTCATACCACGGCAAGCATGGAGCCCGCTCAGGTGACCGTCACCGTATGTCTCCTGGGTGCTGGCAGATGTGGTACTGCATTGCTACTCAGCAGCAGCAACCCATTGCCTTGTGGCAGCAGACGGTACAATAGGACTGGTTGCCGTCATCTTCATGTCCGAGGTGCTCCTGGCCATGTCAGCCAGGAGCCCCTGGGCAGACATGGGTGCAGGGACTACATTAGAAGTGACTTGACCAGGTCATTCTCTTTAGTCCTGCAGTCAGTCCTATTGAACCATCTTATGGTGAGCAGGCAGGTGATACGGATTGCTAGCAGTCCTACTGTACCATCTTCTGCCGAGCAGCCATGAGATGTGGATGGCTTGCAGTCCTTCTGCACCGTCTGTTGCCAGCCAAAGATGTAAAAGATAGATGGAGTGGATCAAAACAAGAAATAGATCAGATTTGTTTTGTACTCATTTGCTCCCCCTCCCCATCCTGCCCCCCGTCTAGGGGACTCATTCCTCTAGGTCACGCTGCAGTCACCCACAGAGAAGGTGCAGTGAGGTAAATCTAGCCATGTATCAATCAGAGGCCAGACCAACCTGCTTGTTCCAATAAGAACAATTACTTAGGTGCACCATTTCTTATTGGAACCCTCCGTGAAGTCCTGCCTGAAATACTCCTTGATGTAAAGCCACCCTCTTTGTTGATTTTAATTCCCTGTAAGCCATGTCGTCAGTCGCCCCTCCCTCCATCAGAGCAACAGCAGACAATCATTCCACGCCTTTTTTCTGTGCGGACGCCATACCAAGGCAAGCATGGAGGCCGCTCAGCTCACTTTGGCAATTAGGAGCACATTAAACACCACATGCATTATCCAGCAGTATATAGAAGGTTAGGGTATGCAGCACCAGAACCTGGCAGAGCGATACCAGGCGAGTAGGCGACATCAGCACGGTCACGTGAGTGATCAGGACATGGACACAGATTTCTCTGAAAGCATGGGCCCTGCCAATGCATGCATCATGATGCTAATGGGGCAGGTTCATGCGGTGGAATGCCAATTCTGGGCTCGGGGAAACAAGCACAGACTTGTGGGACTGCATAGTGTTGCAGGTCTGGGACGATTCCCAGTGGCTGTGAAACTTTCGCATGCGTAAGGGCACTTTCATGAAGCTTTGTGACTTGCTTTCCCCTGCCCTGAAGCGCATGAATACCAAGATGAGAGCAGCCTTCACAGTTGAGAAGCGAGTGGTGATAGCCCTGTGGAAACTTGCAACGCCAGACAGCTACCGGTCAGTTGGGAATCAATTTGGAGTGGGCAAATCTACTATGGGGGCTGCTGTGATACAAGTAGCCCACGCAATCAAAGATCTGCTGATATCAAGGGTAGTGACCCTGGGAAATGTGAAGGTCATAGTGGATGGCTTTGCTGCAAAGGGATTCCCTAACTGTGGTGGGGCCATAGACGGAACCCATATCCCTATCTTGGCACTGGAGCACCAAGCCGGCAAGTACATAAACCGCAAGGGGTACTTTTCAATAGTGCTGCAAGCTCTGGTGGATCACAAGGGACGTTTCACCAACATCAACGTGGGATGGCCGGGAAAGGTACATGACGCTCGCATCTTCAGGAACTCTGGTCTGTTTCAAAAGCTGCAGGAAGGGACTTTATTCCCAGACCAGAAAATAACTGTTGGGGATGTTGAAATGCCTATAGTTATCCTTGGGGACCCAGCCTACCCCTTAACGCCATGGCTCATGAAGCCGTACACAGGCAGCCTGGACAGTAGTCAGGAGCTGTTCAACTACAGGCTGAGCAAGTGCAGAATGGTGGTAGAATGTGCATTTGGATGTTTAAAGGCGCGCTGGCGCAGTTTACTGACTCGCTTAGACCTCAGCGAAACCAATATTCCCACTGTTATTACTGCTTGCTGTGCGCTCCACAATATCTGTGAGAGTAAGGGGGAGATGTTTATGGCGGGGTGGGAGGTTGAGGCAAATTGCCTGGCTCCTGGCTAGGCGCAGCCAGACACCAGGGCGGTATTAGAAGAGCACAGGAGGGCATGGTACGCATCAGAGAAGCTTTGAAAACCAGTTTCACGACTGGACAGGCTACAGTGTGAAAATTCTGTTTGTTTCTCCTTGATGAAACCCCCCGCCCCTTGGTTCACTCTACTTCCGTGTAAGCTAACCACCCTCCCCTCCTCCCTTCGATCACCGCTTGCAGAGGCAATAAAGTCACTGTTGCTTCACATTCATGCATTCTTTATTCATTCATCACACAAATAGGGGGATGACTACCAAGGTAGCCCAGGAGGGGTGATGGAGGAGGGAAGGAAAATGCCCCCCAGCACTTTAAAAGTTTACAACTTTAAAATTTATTGAATGCCAGCCTTCTATTTTTTGGGCAATCCTCTGTGGTGGAGTGGCTGGTTGGCCGGAGGCCCCCCCACCGCATTCTTGGGCATCTGGGTGAGGAGCCTATGGAAGTTGGGGAGGAGGGTGGTTGGTTACCCAGGGGCTGTAGCGGCTGTCTGTGCTCCAGCTGCCTTTGCTGCAGCTCACCCATACCCTGAAACATATTGGTTTGATCCTCCAGCAGCCTCAGCATTGAATCCTGCCTCCTCTCATCATGCTGCCGCCACATTTGAGCTTCAGCTCTCTCTTCAGCCCGCCACCTCTCCTCCCGGTCATTTTGTGCTTTCCTGCACTCTGACATTATTTACCTCCACACATTCGTCTGTGCTCCGTCAGTGTGGGAGGACAGCATGAGCTCAGAGAACATTTCATCACAAGTGCGTTTTTTTTTTCTTTCTAATCTTCACTAGCCTCTGGGAAGGAGAAGATCCTGTGATCATTGAAACACATGCAGCTGGTGGAGGAAAAAAAAAGGGAAAGTGGTATTTAAAAAGACACATTTTATAAAACAATGGCTACACTCTTTCAGGGTAAACCTTGCTGTTAACATTACATACATAGCATATGTGCTTTCATTACAAGGTCGCATTTTGCCTCCCCCCACCGCGTGGCTACCCCCTCAACCCTCCCCGTGGCTAACAGCGGGGAACATTTCTGTTCAGCACAGGCTAACAGCCCAGCAGGAACGGGCACCTCTGAGTGTCCCCTGAAGAAAAGCACTCTATTTCAACCAGGTGACCATGAATTATATCTCACTCTCCTGAGGATAACACAGAGAGATAAAGAACGGATGTTGTTTGAACATCAGCAAACATACACTGCAATGCTTTGTTGTACAATGATTCCCGAGTACGTGCTACTGGCCTGGAGTGGTAAAGTGTCCTACCATGAAGGACGCAATAAGGCTGCCCTCCTGTCGCGGAGTGTGGGGGAGTCCAGGCCCTGTACCCCTCTTCCTGGGATCCACTGAGACTCTCAGCCAGCCAGTAAAACAGAAGGTTTATTGGACAACAGGAACACAGTCCACAACAGAGCTTGTGGGTACAACCAGGACCCCTCAATCACGTCCTTCTGGGGGAGCAGGGAGCTTAGACCCCAGCCCTGGGGTTCCCTGTGTTCCTCTCCCCAGCCTCCCAAACTGCCCACTAAACCCACCCAGCAGGTTCCCTGCTGCAGCCTCTGTTCACATTCCTGGGCAGAGGTGTTACCTCCCCCTCCCCCTCCTGGCTCAGGTGACAGGCTCTCCGGTCTCCCATCCCCAGGGCACATTCCCAGGTCAACACTCCCCCCTCCCTGCTGAGTCACATCGTCACATCTCTCCCCCCTTCGAGACTGAACTGAGCGGGGTCACTGTGACCAGTGACCTGGGGAAGTTCGGGGCCCCCTCTCCGGGACAGCGCATCCGCTATCAGGTTGGCACTTCCCTTCACGTGGACCACGTCCATGTCGTAATCCTGCAGGAGCAGGCTCCATCTCAGGAGTTTCGCGTTGGCTCCTTTCATCTGGTGCAGCCAGGTCAGGGGAGAGTGGTCGGTGTACACGGTGAAGTGCCGCCCGAAGAGATAGGGCTCTAGTTTCTTGAGGGCCCACACCATGGCCAGGCACTCCTTCTCGATGGCCGCGTAGTGTTGCTCCCGGGGTAGCAACTTCTTGCTCAGGTACACGATGGGGTGTCTCTCCCCCTTTTCATCCTCCTGCATTAACACCGCCCCCAGTCCCGTGTC
Organism: Caretta caretta; assembly: GCF_965140235.1. Lineage (NCBI taxonomy): Eukaryota > Metazoa > Chordata > Testudines > Cheloniidae > Caretta > Caretta caretta. The sequence goes on from NC_134224.1 coordinate 7,392,653, forward strand.
GGAGGTGTCGGTGAACACCACAAAGGCCTTGTCAAAGTCCGGGTTCGCCAGAACTGGGCCACTGACCAGAGCCTCCTTCAGCGCCCGGAAAGCCACCTGGCACTGCTCGGTCCAGACCACCTTGTCTGGCTTCCCCTTCTTGCATAGCTCAGTGATGGGGGTGGCTATGGCGCTAAAGTGGGGCACAAATCTTCGGTAGTATCCTGCCATCCCAATAAAGGCTTGGACCTGCTTTTTGGTGTGGGGAGCGGGCCAGTCTCTGATCACCTCCACCTTGGCTGGTTCCGGCTTTAGGCGGCCGCTCCCCACCCGATGGCCCAGGTAAGACACTTCCGCCATCCCCACCTTGCACTTCTCCGCTTTTACAGTCAGCCCAGCCCCCTGGAGTCGGTCCAGCACTTGTCTAACCTGGGACACGTGGTCCTCCCAGGTCTGGCTAAAGACACAGATGTCATCAATATACGCCACGGCAAAACTCTCCATCCCCCTCAGGAGCTGGTCCACCAGGCGCTGGAAGGTGGCCGGCGCTCCCTTGAGGCCGAAAGGCAGGGTCAGGAACTCATAGAGCCCCAGAGGGGTGATAAAGGCCGATTTCAGTCGGGCATCTGCATCCAGCGGCACTTGCCAGTAGCCCTTTGTAAGGTCCATGGTGGTAAGGTACCGAGCTCCTCCCAGTTTGTCTAGGAGCTCGTCCGGCCTGGGCATGGGGTAGGCATCAGATACAGTGATGGCATTGAGCTTCCGATAGTCCACGCAGAACCGGACCGACCCGTCCTTTTTGGGGACCAGCACCACCGGCGAGGCCCAAGGGCTGGCCGATGGCTGGATCACCCCCAAAGCCAGCATGTCCCGGACCTCTCTTTCCAGGTCCTGAGCAGTTTTCCCTGTGACTCGGAAGGGGGAGCATCTTATCGGCGGGTGCAACCCTGTCTGCACCCGGTGGACAGTCAGATTAGTGCGTCCAGGCTGGTTGGAAAACAGCTGTCGGTACGGATGCAGCACCCCCCTGACCTCAGCTTGCTGGGCAGGGGTTAGCTGATCCGAGAGGGGGATTGTTTCCAGGGGGGAACCAGCTCTGGTCCCAGGGAATAGATCTACTAAAGGGTCATCTCCCTGCTCTTCCCACTGTCCACACACGGCCAACACCACATTCCCCCTGGCATAATATGGCTTCATCATATTCACATGGTACACCCGGCGGTGGTGCGCCCGGTTCGACAGCTCCACCACATAGTTTACCTCATTGAGCTGCTTGACGACCTTGAAAGGGCCCTCCCAGGCGGCCTGTAGTTTGTTCTTTCTCACAGGGATGAGAACCATCACCGGATCCCTGGTGGCGTAGGCACGGGCCCTTGCCGTGCGGTCATACCAGACCTTCTGCTTCTTCTGGGCTCTGGCCAGATTCTCCCTGGCCAGGCCCATGAGTTCAGCCAGTCTCTCTCGGAAGATCAGGACATACTCCACCACTGACTCTCCATCGGGAGTGGCCTTCCCCTCCCACTCGTCTCTCATCAGGTCCAGGGGGCCCCTCACCCTCCTTCCATATAACAGTTCGAAAGGCGAAAATCCGGTAGACTCCTGGGGCACCTCCCTGTACGCGAACAGCAGGTGAGGTAAGTACTTGTCCCAATCCTGCGGGTGCTGGTTCATAAAGGTTTTCAGCATCATCTTTAGCGTCCCGTTAAACCTCTCCACCAGCCCGTTGGACTGGGGGTGATAAGCTGAGGCCCAGTCGTGCCGGACCCCACATTTCTCCCACAAGCACCGGAGCAGGGCCGACATGAAGTTGGAGCCTTGGTCTGTCAAGACTTCCTTGGGGAACCCCACTCGGCTGAAAATGGTCAGGAGCGCATCGGCCACGGTGTCTGCTTCAATGGAAGCTAAGGGCACTGCCTCGGGGTAGCGGGTGGCAAAATCTACCACCACCAGAATGTATTTCTTCCCCGACCGGGTCGTCTTGCTGAGAGGCCCCACGATGTCCATGGCCACCTTCTGGAAAGGCTCCTCTATGATGGGCAAAGGTCTCAAAGCCGCTTTCCCCTTGTCCCGGGCCTTCCCCACCCTCTGACAGGGGTCACAGGATCGGCAATACTGCCGGACCGTGGTAAAGACCCCGGGCCAGTAAAAGTTCTGTAGCAACCTCTGCCGGGTGCGCCGGATTCCCTGGTGCCCTGCGAGGGGGATGTCATGGGCCAGGTACAGGAGCTTGCGGCGATACTTCTGGGGGACCACCAGCTGCCTCCTGATCCCACAGGACTCTACTTCCCTTGTGGGAGCCCATTCTCGGTATAGGAACCCCTTCTCCCACAGGAACCTCTCCTGGCAGCCTCTCCTCATGGTCCGTACCACCCTGAGGTCGGCCAGGTCCCTGAGCTTCCGCAAGGAGGGATCTTTCCTCAACTCGGCCTGGAACTCAGCAGCTGGGGAAGGGATGGGGACCGGTTCCCCCTCAGTGGCCAGGTCTGAGGCCTCAGCCTCTCTGAGCCGTGCCCCTCGGCCCTCCCTTCCCACCAGGGTAGGGTCCTGCGCCTCCGGTGCGGTACCCTCCCCGAGGTCAGGGAGCAGTGGCCCTCGCCGGCTCTGGCTACGGGTCACAACCAGGGCGGTCTGGGGCTTGCTTGGCCAGTCCTCTAGGTCTCCCCCCATCAAAACTTCAGTGGGCAAATGGTGGTGTACCCCCACATCCTTGGGGCCCTCCTTGGCCCCCCATTTCAGGTGTACCCTTGCCTTAAATGGGGTCCCGCCCACCCCTGTCAGGGTCAGGTAGGTGTTGGGCACCACCCGATCTGGGGCCACCACCTCGGGCCGGGCCAGCGTCACCTCCGCGCCCGTATCCCAGTATCCATTGACCTTCCTCCCATCCACCTCCAGGGGAACAAGGCACTCTCTCCGGAGGGACAGCCCCGCGCCCACCCTGTAAACTGAGCGCCCTGAGTCCAGAGCCTCCAGCCCTCTGGTGGAGCTGGCCTGGGGTACTCTTCCCTCCTGAGCAGGTGGTAAACTGGTAGGCCCCCTTTCCTGGGTCGTCTGCCCCTCGTCCAGCTGGGTCCCTACCCAATTAACCCTGGGTAGGTTGGGTCTGCTCAGTTTGTCCCTGAGCCCAGGGCACTGGGACCGTACGTGGCCTCTCTGGCCACAGTGATAGCAGCTCAGGTCACGTTGGTCCCCTCGAGCGGGTCGGAGGGGCCCGACGCCAGGCGTTCCCCTTGGGAGGGGGTTCTCCCTATTTCCCCGCTGGGAGGCCCCCTGGTGACTCTCTCTCTGCATCGGGGGGGGCCTGTTCTTTTGGGACTCCTCCCGGCTACCCCCTGACCGACTGTTCACAAACTCGTCGGCCAGCTGCCCTGCGTGCTGGGGGTTCTCGAGCTTTTTGTCCACCAACCACAGCCTCAGGTCGGAAGGGCACTGTTCATACAGTTGCTCCAGTACAATTAGGTCAAGCAGGTCCTCTTTAGCTCGGGCCCCAGCTGTCCACTTGCGGGCATACCCCTGCATCCGGTTGGCCAGTTGTAGGTAGGTGACCTCAGGCGTTTTACGCTGACTCCGGAACCTTCTCCGGTACATCTCGGGGGTCAGCCCAAACTCACGGAGCAGGGCCTGTTTGAACAGTTCATAGTCCCCTGCCTCCGGCCCTGTCATCCGGCTGTACACCTCCACGGCTTTGGGGTCCAGTAAGGGGGTGAGAAACTGGAGCCTGTCTGCAGGGTCAACCCTGTGCAGCTCACAGGCATTCTCAAAGGCCGTCAGGAAGCTATCTATGTCCTCCCCCTCCTTACGCTGGGCCAGGAAGCACTTATCAAAGTTCCTTGCAGTCTTGGGTCCCCCCTCATTCACCACAGCCGGGGCCCCACTGCTCTTCAGCCTGGCCAGCTCCAGTTCATGCTGTCTTTGTTTCTCCTTCTCCTGACGTTCCCTCTCCTTCTCCTGACGCTCCCTCTCCTTCTCCTGACGCTCCCTCTCCTTCTCCTGACGCTCCCTCTCCTTCTCCTCCTGCTCATGTTGACGTTGTTTCTCCTTCTCCTCCTGCTCATGTTGACGTTGTTTCTCCTTCTCCTCCTGCTCATGTTGACGTTGTTTCTCCTCATGTTGACGTTGTTTTTCATGATCCTCCAGCTCCCTCATTTTCATCTCCCTCTCCCATTCCAGCCGCCTCCGCTCCAGGGATGGGGAGCTCCGCCGGGAGGATCCCCTGCTGGGTGCTGGGGTCAGGGTGCCCTCGGTATTCGCTGGGCTTCCCCCAACCCCTCCCCCAGGCATAGGTAGGAAGGGTCTCGGGATGTCCTCGGCAGCAGTCTGACCCCTCCCAGCCCGGTCAGGCCCCGGGGCCCACGCTGCGTCTGCCGGGCGGCTCCCCTCAGGGACAGGGATCGGGTCATCCAAGCGATCCCTCTCCTCCAACTGGGCAATCAGTTGTTCCTTGGTGGACCTCCCGATGCGCAGCCCCCTCTGCCTGCACAGCTCCACCAGGTCACTCTTAAGGCGTTTAGCGTACATCTCCCTGCTGGCCACTCGCAGGCCGGGCAGCTTCCCACGGTTTCCAGGAAAAGCCCTTAGTGTGCCAGTCCTTCTTGAGGTCACCACCTCTTTGCCAGGGTCGAGCTGCAGACTCCTCCGCCCCTGGGACCGCTCGCTGCAATCCCCCGGGGGACCCTGTTACTGCAAAAGTCTTTCTCTCTGGTCACACATTCCCAGGGGTTAGCCGCCCCCCGAAACCGTCTCTCTCTGAATCTTCAGCACGCCTGGTCCCCGTCAATTCCCCTTCGTTTTACTGTTCCCCAGTCACTTACTGCAGGAAGCGCCGTTCACGGGGTGCAGTAGATCCCACCGCTGCCACCAGTTGTCGCGGAGTGTGGGGGAGTCCAGGCCCTGTACCCCTCTTCCTGGGATCCACTGAGACTCTCAGCCAGCCAGTAAAACAGAAGGTTTATTGGACAACAGGAACACAGTCCACAACAGAGCTTGTGGGTACAACCAGGACCCCTCAATCACGTCCTTCTGGGGGAGCAGGGAGCTTAGACCCCAGCCCTGGGGTTCCCTGTGTTCCTCTCCCCAGCCTCCCAAACTGCCCACTAAACCCACCCAGCAGGTTCCCTGCTGCAGCCTCTGTTCACATTCCTGGGCAGAGGTGTTACCTCCCCCTCCCCCTCCTGGCTCAGGTGACAGGCTCTCCGGTCTCCCATCCCCAGGGCACATTCCCAGGTCAACACTCCCCCCTCCCTGCTGAGTCACATCGTCACACCTCCCCAGAGGCTTTTGCAAAGGATTTGGGAGTACATCCACGAGAGCCGCGAATGCCAGGGCAAATTAATCCTTTCACATGCTTGCTTTTAAACCATGTATAGTGTTTTAAAAGGTACACTCACCGGACGTCCCTTCTCCACCTGCCGGGTCCAGGAGGCAGCCTTGGGTGGGTTTGGGGAGTACTGGCTCCAGGTCCAGGGTGAGGAACAGTTCCTGGCTGTCGGGAAAACTGGTTTCTCTGCTTGCTTGCTGTGAGCTATCTACAACCTTATCATCATCTTCTTCATCCCCAAAACCTGCTTCTGTGTTGCCTCCATCTCCATTGAAGGAGTCAAACAACACGGCTGGGGTAGTGGTGGCTGAACCCCCTAAAATGGCATGCAGCTCACCATAGAAGCGGCATGTTTGGGGCTCTGACCCGGAGCGCCCGTTCACCTCTCTGGTTTTCTGGTAGGCTTGCCTCAGCTCCTTAAGTTTCACGTGGCATTGCTTCGGGTCCCTGTTATGGCCTCTGTCCTTCATGCCCTGGGAGATTTTGACTAAGGTTTTGGCATTTCGAAAACTGGAACGGAGTTCTGATAGCACGGATTCCTCTCCCCATACAGCGATCAGATCCCGTACCTCCCGTTTAGTCCATGCTGGAGCTCTTTTGCGATTCTGGGACTCCATCATGGTCACCTCTGCTGATGAGCTCTGCATGGTCACCTGCAGCTTGTCACGCTGGCCAAACAGGAAATGAGATTCAAAAGTTCGCGGTTCTTTTCCTGTCTACCTGGCCAGTGCATCTGAGTTGAGAGTGGTGTCCAGAGCAGTCACAATGGAGCACTCTGGGATAGCTCCCGGAGGCCAATACCGTCAAATTGTGTCCACAGTACCCCAAATTCGACCCAGCAAGGCTAATTTAAGCGCTAATCCACTTGTCAGGGGTGGAGTAAGGAAATCGATTTTAAGAGCCCTTTAAGTCGAAAAGAAGGGCTTCATCATGTGGACGGGTGCAGGTTTACATCGATTTAACGCTGCTAAATTCGACCTAAAGTCCTAGTGTAGACCAGGGCAATGACAGTGTCATCAAGACACATACAAGCTACAGAGGGAGCAAATTGTAGTGCTGTGCATCCAATCCAGGCTCCCAGGGAGAGAGGCAGGGCCTTTTAAACTGCTCTGGCACCATCTACTGGTAGATCATAGGATAGGCCAGATCGAATGCATGCCCAGTGTAGGTTTCAGAGTAGCAGCCATGTTAGTCTGTATCCGCAAAAAGAAAAGGAGGACTTGTGGCACCTTAGAGACTAACATATTTATTTGAGCATAAGCTTTCGTGAGCTACAGCTCACTTCATCGGATGCATTCAGTGGAAAATACAGTGGGGAGATTTATATACACAGAGAACATGAAACAATGGGCGTTACCATACACACTGTAATGAGAGTGATCAGGTAAGGTGAGCTATTACCAGCAGGAGACGGGGGTGGGGGGACCTTTTGTAGTGATAATCAGGGTGGGCCATTTCCAGCAGTTGAAAGAACATCTGAGAAACAGCGGGGGCGGGGGGAAATAAACATGGGGAAATAGTTTTACTTTGTGTAATGACCCATCCACTCCCAGTCTTTATTCAAGCCTAAATTGTATCTAGTTTGCAAATTAATTCCAATTCAGCAGTCTCTTGTTGGAGTCTGTTTTTGAAGTTTTTTTGTTGAAGAATGGCCACTTTTAGGTCTGTAATCGAGTGACCAAAGAGATTGAAGTGTTCTCCGACTGGTTTTTGCTCAGTATATTGTTCTATTTAATGGTCGTAGCCTATACCCACTTCTGGTTTTAAACCTTTAATGAAGAAATGTTTAAAAAAACCAGCACTGAGCCAGCTTTGCTTGAGCCAGGCAAGGTGAGCTATCAAACCAATGAGAACAACCTTTTTTTCTTTCAGGGGGGGAGGAAGTAACTAAAGGGGTAACAGTTAGTGATTAAAATCAACAGTTGATCCATCGTGGTCCACCGACTGTCTGTGTGTCTCACAGAGACAGATTTTCAAAAGAGCTTTTGCTGCCAGTTGGGCACCTAACTGGACGGGAGCAGCTGGATGCTGTACTGTTCTGAAAATCCAGACCATAGACTTCATGGCCCGGTTGGGACTTGCACTTGATTTTTGCTTGTTATAATCAGGACAGGAACTGCCAATGCCATGAAACTGGCAGCAGTAATGCCTTTCTAAGTCCCTATTCTGGAACTCTTTTAAGTACATGAGTAGTCCTGCTGAATACAAGAATAGGGAGAGCTGTCTTGTAGATATCCAACACTGTAACAAAACAACGTACTATGCAAGGTTTGATTTTTGGGACAAATATGTGGCAAACGCCTAATTGTCATGGAACCACATATCCTGTCTACTTGGAATTTCTGTGCAACAGTAGGCATCGAAATCAAATCCCCTGTTCTAAAAGCACAAATTCCTAGCACTTGAGCTAAGGGGGACTCTCAATCAGCTGCTAATAGTGTTGGACACACGACTGAGAATGGTGCAGTTCAGAGTCCCACCAACAGTGGGCAGTGGTGACACATACGCACTGATCCGTTCATTCCAGTGCTACTGCCGTGGCCACTGCAGGATCAGGTCCCTTCAAGGCTGGAGACTGGGCCACTGACTATCTCTTTTTATTAAACTAATGAAATAAGATCTCTCCGCTGTAGAGTCAGCATTTCCACACGATACAGATCAAGAGTGGGTGAGGTCCTTTGCAGCAGACCGTAAGTCTCCTGGATCAGCCACAGGAACAAGTCCGTTTTTAAGGGACCTGCTAGCAGGTAGAATCCTACCATCTGGAATCCACCATAGTTGCAGGGAAACTCGCTTCTGCATTAAAACTAGGTTTAGTATTTATTATTATTTTGATGATGGCTGTGCTTAAGGGGTTATGGAAAGCAGGGCCCCAAGCTGCTAGGTGCTGGACAAATAGAGTAATAGACAGTCACTGCTCTGAAATGCTGATGTGACAGACAAAGCTGTGGAAAAGGGCTGTAACACATTAGCAGAATGACAGGTGGTAGTGGTGTTTAGATGAAGAGAGAGAAGGGGAATAGCACAAGGGAGGGGGGTATGCTGGGCAGCATGCTCAGGGCAGGTGGACTGAAGCTGAAGTGAGGGTTGGACTGAGGGAGGGGGCTGGAGCAAACAGCTAATCAGCACATGAGAGAGAACTCTCCAGAGTCAAAACTGTAGAAAGCAGCCTGGTCACATCAGCAGAATCCTTGCTGCTGATCCTGCTTCTAGGTTTGCTCCTGCCATGTTGACAGTTGCAGGTCTCTGGGGGTAGGATTAGCTCCTTCCTGCAATTTTTCTTCCCCACAGAGGGCTTGGTGTGTTGGAGGGGTACTACAATGGCCTAAGTACCTCTAGAAGGTGGGAGTCACCCCTGCATAGCTTTGCGTTGGGGTGCACCTGGCATGGAGCGTTAGCCCTGGCTGAGCTCTGTCTTTCCCTATTACTCCCTCCATGCTGCAGGACCCACTGCGGCTGCTTCTGTGTCTGCTTTGGCTGACTTGAGAGTTGCTCTGGGCTCTGGAGTTGGTTTGTTCTGGAATCTTTCTTCCCCAAGCCCACATGGCTTGAGGGATGGGAGAGCCCCGTTTGGGTCTCAAAACAGGAAACTCCTACATGGTTTAAATTGGAGATCAATGCTGATGCCTTGCTAAACAGTGACTACAACATTCCACTGGCTGTTTTTATGTTTAAGCAATAATGATTAATCGACGTGCTGGATCTTTCCTGGGAATTAATCACTGCTCTCAAAAGGGGATCCAGGAGTATCAAACAGAAATGAGATCAACCCTAAACTGACAATTACCAGGGCTTTGAACATTGGTAAGAACTGTCACGTTCAACAAAACTAACACAGACTGACAATGGGCTACTCTGTGCCCAGAGGTCTGGAATAAAGCCACTAGGGATGCAGAGGTTGGGAACAGAAAGCAGTGAGTTGGGAGCTAGATATTTTCTGGATACACTTATATCATTTCAAGAAGGATCCAAGGTCTAAGGAATCGTTACATCATCCCATCTCTGATAATTGATGGATTGATAGGTGGTGGTTCTTCAACTGCTAACAAGTGTCTGTCTACTGGCCCTTGGGAAACCCTAACGGAAAAAAAATAAAAAAGCCAATCCCCAAGACTATCCCTTCAACACACACATATCTGTACAATAACACCTAATGCTGCTCTACCTCCTTCCAGCTGAGCAACACAAAGTGCTTCTCGAACCCTCATTAACCTTCTCAACATGCCTGTGAAGAAAGAAAATTATCTCCATTTTACTGATGAGAAATAGAGATTAGTGAGACTCCTCCAAGGTCACAGAGAAAGCGAGCAGCAGAACCAGGAAGAGAACCCATCCGTTCCCACCCCCTATTCCAGTTGATCTACGCATTTCCCAGATCAGGCAGTAGAAACCAGGAGTTCTGATTCCCACTCCCTGCTGCTCTGACTGCTGGATACCAGTCCCCTTTGGTGCATGAGAACCCAGGACACTATCTCCTGCTCTGTGCCTGAGAGTACTAGGGCCAGAGGTGTTTCAGGCCCATTTGGAACGGGTCATGCATATAACTCTGAATCACAAGTGAGCCGGCATGACTGGTGGGAGCCCCACGGTTCGGTGATTGGTTATGCGTCTCCCAGACCACAGTCATGTTGCACTGTAACTTGCTGCTGACCAGTGAGATATGGGGGTTGTGGGAGAAGAAATATGACACCCCACAAAGACACAGAGGGCTGGAGGGTGTGGATAATGCATGACTCCTCCAGCTGGCAGGGGACACCAGGGAACTGTCATCCCTCTAGTCTGCAGGAGGCCCTAGGGAGGTCAGCCCTCCAGTCTGCAGGGGACACAGGGGAACTGTCACCACCCAGCCTGCAGGTGGCGCTGGAGGTGTACTGGGGAGACGACTGGTTCCCCGCCAGGTCGCAAGAGACGCTCTCTCTTTATTTCTCTATGATTCCTCCCCCGTGAGGTGACTGCGAGCTGTAAAGCACAGCGAGGGTGGCGTGCGAAGGGCGCGGTTGACGGCAGCGAGTGTCGTAAAAGCCCCGAAAGGACGACGGCGGAGGGCGCGGCGGCGGGTCGCAGGTGAAGCTCCTGGGTTGCAATGTGGGGTGGGTCTGTTCCGGGGTGTCGGGCCCGGCCTCTGGTTCTGGGGAGCCCCTCCCCTGCTCGCCGGGTTGTGGGGGGCCGGGCCCAATGAGCTGGGCGGTCAGACTCTGGCTCTCCCTCCCCACCCCCCGCGCAGCCGCGGGGTGGGTGTCTGTGGGGCTGCAGGCTTGCCCCACGCTCCCGCCCCGCCCTGTGTTTCTGCCGCCGGGGGTGTATGTGGAGGGGGGAGTTGTCCAACCCCCACCTGTGCTTCGTCCCGCCCCCCGGGGGGGGTTGCCCCAGCTCCTGGCCCCGCCCCCCGGGGGGGGTTGCCCCAGCTCCTGGCCCCGCCCCCCGGGGGGGTTGCCCCAGCTCCTGGCCCCGCCCCCCGGGGGGGGTTGCCCCAGCTCCTGGCCCCGCCCCCCGGGGGGGGTTGCCCCAGCTCCTGGCCCCGCCCCCCGGGGGGGGTTGCCCCAGCTCCTGGCCCCGCCCCCCGGGGGGGTTGCCCCAGCTCCTGGCCCCGCCCCCCGGGAGTGTGTGGGAGGGGGTGCCCCAAACAATTTTCTTAGTCTCCTCTTTCACCCCCACCCATTGTGGAGAGATGTTGGTTCTTTTTCAGGCAAGGCAACCTGTGAAACTAGAGTTGGTTGTAGCTTTCTGGTTGTTACTATTACTAATAATTAGCAGGTTTCAGAGGAACAGCCGTGTTAGTCTGTATTCGCAAAAAGAAAAGGAGTACTTGTGGCACCTTAGAGACTAACCAATTTATTTGAGCATGAGCTTTCGTGAGCTACAGCTCTGATGAAGTGAGCTGTAGCTCACGAAAGCTTATGCTCAAATAAATTGGTTAGTCTCTAAGGTGCCACAAGTACTCCTTTTCTTTTTAATAATTAGCAGTACTCACCTGTATTCGCTAGTGGTATTTCTTGCTGCTTTTTGCAGCACTCAGCAACTCCTGATCCTGTTCTTCAGAGATGAAGAAATCTTTGAAGGATAACTGGAAGTTTATCCATATATTGAGTTTCATTTTAATTAAATCTACGTTGCATCTGTTCTGTTTGTCAAATCATTTATTTCCCATTAAGGAATAATATTATGTCTATAAGGGCATCTCTGGTACAGTAAGTACAAAAGACACAACTGGGAACAAGGTTTTTCAGGTTTTGTTTCCATGCTTCTGAAACATACCCACTTTTTGTTGACAGGTTTGGAAATGTGATGTCTTGATATTTCAATCACATCTCAGCTGGGTGCAGAACTCATACGGCTGATACGTGTTTATGATTTCCTTCTTTTTGAGTGCTTCCATTACAGTCTTAAGGTCTGAGAAGCTAAGCTAAGCTTCTCATATTGCTCAATGGGCTTTAGGTTCATCATTACACTGTCTGAAGAGAAATCAAACTAGTTATCAATATACAAAAACATAGGGTCATAAAACTTAGTGAAGTATTGCTTTATGTTCACCTTTTGTTCTGGTTGTGTTTTTCCATCAGTTTGGTGTGGAATCTTAAAAAAAATCTTAAAATGGTACGTCTCTGTGTACACATCAGTAATGCAGAGCTTTGATTCTTCTAACTTCCTCACAAGATTGTCGATACAAGCCACACTTGGGGGCAGGGGGAGAACACCTGTAAATTTCCACAATGCAGGTATACACGCCATCTTCAGTGAAAACTTTATTTAAAGTTACTGGGCAAGCATCAGCTAATGACTTGAAGCAGGCTTTAATTACAGGCCAGTTTCTCAAAAGGCGGTCAGCTGCTGGGTTAAGGAATAGCCATCTTCTACTCACATGTCTCGAGTACTTCTTTCCATTCAATTTCAGTAAACTCAGAAAAAACCTTCTCTGCATGGTGCGGGCACAACAACGTGGTTGTAAATCTTCCAACACTATCATTTCTACAATAACTGACAGCGGACCACTAGCATGTTTGCAGGTATCATGGGTTGTGTATGCAAGGCAGTTTGCCTTCAGAGTGCAGTCATTTTCAGCACATAACTGATGCACCTATGAACTATGGCAAACACAACTTGGTGTATTATCAGCAAAGTATGCAGTAATACAATTAACGTTAAGCTGGTGTTTCTCCAGGCAGTTCTTTAGAGCGTGATGAATGCCACTTGCAGATTCATCATTATCTTCATAAAAATCAAGCAAGTTGTATTGAACACCATTTGATGTGATAAAGTATCCCAAGCACATTAGAAACATCTTTCTTTTCCTTTTATTTGAGGCATCAGTTGCTGCAGAAAAATATAGGGGGTGTTGTGTTGGCACTGGTAATAAATCCAGTAAACAATTCCTCACTGACTTTGGGGCTAAAACATTGGTCACCAATAGCTCTGCCTTGATTCTTTCACAAGACTGTTAACAATATTTCAATCATGAAACATTTCACTAGCAAGCTTATTGCCGTCGTGCATGCTGTTGTAACTAAGGCTGTGTTTAACTATATGGTAGATGGTTGTAAAAGTTATTAACAGTACAATTATACAATTTAGAATTTATATAGTATAGTCTGTTCCCTTAATAGCCAATAGTGTAAATAGACATAGAATGCACACTTGAGGCCAAATACAGCAATCATTATTGGGTTAAATTCCCTGTGACTTCAGTGGAAACTTAGCCTGAGAAAAAAAGTGAGTAAGAACACAGGGCTTATCTTACAGACCAGAGCCACACTGTACCATGTCACAATTGTTAAAGATCAGGCAAACCTAAGAACATGCAGAGAAATGCAAACAGAGGAAGGTACCAACATCCTACATGTCACATATAAAAAAGGTGTTGAAAATTCATGGAGATCTATTGCAAAAATGCAGTCATAAAGTATGTTTAACTCACATCCAACGCTTTTGAGTGCAATTGCCCTCTGGCCTGCCTACACTAGGTGGGAGATCAGAGACAGGGAGAATGAAGAGATTTACAAGGGCTTGTGAATAATAACCTCCAAGATCATACAATCAAAAGGTTTGTATATAAAAAAATATCTGAGTACGTGTGTGTGTGTGTGTATGTATGTGTGTATGTATGTATGTATGTGTGTGTATATATATATATATATATAAATAAAAGCAGGTCCGTGTATAACTTTAACTGAGTCTGGTGTGAAATACTATTTTATCAATGCATTTTATTATGAATGAACCTTGTGTACAACAGGAGCCATCCATAGAAATGCCATTGAGTGGACATTTTTATAGTTTTAAAAAATGATTCCAGAACATTTTCCTCTCTGTTCATATGCTAAAGAGGTTAGCTTATATTATTATATCTACCTGCCTTCCCGCAAAAAATAGATAATATATGTTGGATGAATGTTTAACTCTTGCTTCTGTTTTTGTGAAAATAAAACTTAAATGAATCACTTGGGAAAAGTATTAAATTGTGCACTGAAAAGCATTGATTGAAATACCTGCTTTCATATGCTTCTGTTTTACTGAGCTAAATCTCTAGACTAGTCTTATAACCACTATACTTTATCTCTATCCTCACTTCCTGCTCAGCCATGCCATTTTGGAATCTGCAAGATCAGCTGGGAATCAATGCGGACAAATGGATGCTGCATCAAAGCTCAGAGCAGCCCTACAAACGGGCAGCTCTGTGCCATGCCTTTGAGAAGGAATGGATTGAGTGTGCCAGTGACATTGGGCAGATTCGTGCACGCAAGGAATGCAGACCAGAATATGAAGACTTCCAAGAATGTATTAATAGGCACAAAACGGTAAGAAGATTCGAGGGAATGTATATTACACACAGTGTGAACACTGGGATAAATAATAAGGGCTATGCAAAATTTTCAGTCCAGTACAAAAAACAATAACCATACACCTGTCACTAACCCCTAGGGCCCAACTTCTACCTCCAGATAAAAGTCTGAGATTCCTAGTGACTTCAGCGGGAGCCTGAGAGCAGAATTCGGCCGTAGAAATGCATGGTTAGCATGCAGTGAGAAATTTAGTATTCTGTAGAGACAGCAGGGCAGAATATCATCAGTGGATTAGTCCTATGTCTGACTCTCAAAGCTTTTTTTTTTTCTTGGAGATTTTGTTCCTAGTCAGTGACTGGTTATTGTTGAGTTGAGTACATTGTAAAGTCTGAGCAAATAACCTTGTAGTTGAATTCAGACATGGAACTCTTCAAACCTTGACAGTGTTTGTGTTTATTTATAAACCAGATCACTCAAAAAAATGCTCTCTTCAGTTCTCTTTCACTGAGGCAACAGATTGGTCAGCTCAGCAGGAAACCCAGTATGTCAGGTGACATTCCTGCCTTGGCTAACTGAGCTACAGAGCTTGTGGAACATGGCAGCATGCTGTCTACTTTCCAAGAACTTGAGCTGAGATTCACCCAGCTTCCTGCTCCCCAATGCAATAATCCATGATTCAATAAGGAAAACATGGATTTGGGATCTTTGATGGGTAGACCTGTCTTCTTAAAAGGATGCCAAGGACTCTAGTAATTAGGGATATCGGATAGGCCATTCTGAGTTATATTTCCCAGTTTGTCATACTGTTTCCCTGTTTCCTGACTCCAAGGTCTCTAATCCTACTGTAGTCACAATGTGCTTGTACCGTGGAGTTGTTATAAACAAAAACGTTGCCCATGAAGCTGATACACACATCAGTTAGTAACAAGTAACTGAGCATATGTTATAAAAAATAGTTTCCCTAGAAGGATATTTAGTGGTTATATAGCACTGTACATTTTCAAAATGGTTTACGAACGTGAGCCATTACAACGCTGAAGCTGCTTAGATAAGGTTAATTCTGTCTTGTCTTATGGCAAAACAGTGACAGATACGTTTACAAGGGCAGCTTATGTGTAACGGGGCCATCACTGACAAGTTATTGAGGACACAGGGCAGAAAGGGACTTCAAGAGAAGTAGTAAGGTGGAAGGAAGTTTAGTGTTATTGCTTATTCAGAGCATTGTAAGCAAATAACAAAAGAGGTTAAAGGCTGTGGGGTGAACTCTCAACTCTGAATTTACCCTGTGGTTTCTATGAAAGTTGTATCTTAACTCAAACCCTGTGATTCTTAGTAATAAATGTTTATCATATGGTTGCTGAAAGACCCCAGTTGGGACTGGAGCCCCATTTTTGCTAGGTGCTGTACAAACATAGAAAAGATAATCCTTGTCCTGAAGGGTTACGGTGTAAAGGCAAGACTTTCTCTAGTGGTTGCAAGTGTGTGCATGGTGCCTTGTACTTAGGCACATTAGTGACTCCCTTCATGGAGAAGTCTGTTTGGATGCAGTTTTCATTGCAACACAAAATATACTGGGTTACTCAAATATCCCCCATACTGTGGCCCACTTTATTTACTTGTTTGTAATGTTTTTATTGGTTTTTCTTTTTTTATAATAAAAAACCCCTCAGTGCTCCTAAAAAGCTATATGCAGCTCTTCATCCATAATAACAAGTGTGTGTGTGGCTGATGGGGGAGGGGGGGAAAATAACATTGGTAAGGAAACAAATTCTAGTTTAAAGTTTTCCTGGGAGTGGTTACAAACGACGGTGGAAAGGAAAGTGGAAATCTGTAACCCATGAAATGTTCATGCATGTGTGTGGTGCTGCAGCCACTGTTGGGATACACGACTATATTTAGTTGTTCACGTTTTTCATTCCATCCAGGGGAGCAATGCACACGTTGTTATATAGATTCTCATTGCAATTATACCCTGTTGGGAGGGGATGTGGTAATACTGTTTTTACTTTAAAACTAGAATGTCCTAGTGCATTTGTGCCAGGGTCCTGACCCGCGAGGCTTTGAAGTAAGCTTCACTGTTCCCGCTGCTTCTCTAGTGGCCTCTTTTCCTGCTACAAAATCATAGAATATCAGGGTTGGAAGGGACCTCAGGAGATCATCTAGTCCAACCCCCTGCTCAAAGCAGGACCAATCTTTAGTCCTTAACTCATTTGTCTTTGGCAGATAATGCGTCTGAAGACAATTGTGGCGCAGAAGAAGCAGCTGATAAAGGAAGGGAAATACACGCCACCTGAGCACCACAGTGGCAAACCGGAGGCCAGGCCTTGATCTGCTGCTGGTAACGCTGAGTCCCTCTGACAGCAGAGCTAACCGTGCATCACCCTCTGTGCACATGTTGTGGGAATGAAACTCTTCTGTTAAAGTTAGCCCAGTTATGCCCTGTGTGCAGCTGTTCTGCTGGCTGTCTCTCTCCTGCAGGCCAGCCATGCAGAGTATATATGTTCTGAATAAAGGACCTGTCACCTTTTAGATTAAGTGATGCCAGTGTCTGTAACTGATCAGTTCAGAAATTAAATATCTCCTTTAGAAGCCTCCTCTTGGCTCTGTCTTGTTTTTCCTGAGGCGTAGCATATGGGTTAGTGTCCTAAGTTTGAGAGGGATCCTAGTGTAAAATCTCCTGTGCTGACATTTGGGACCTGATCTGCAAAGACGCTGGTTGCCCACAACTCCAATTGAAGTCCATGGGAGCTGGGAGTGCTCAGCATCCCTAAAAATCAGCCTGTAGTTACCTGCCTTCCCTTCGTTACTTCTGTGTCCTTTAAAAGCCCCTGCCACATATCTTAGTAGAGCATAAACTAGGCTGTCTGGTCACACAGAAAGAACAATGTGCAGATTCCCCGATCTGTGATTCCAGGGGATCATTACTCATCACCAACATTCTTCCCTTTGAAAATATCTTCATAGCTCTGTACCATATTCATAGTTCTACCATAAAGCTTCAGTGCCCAAATCATAAACTCAGTCCAATCGTAAGTCAAATTTGGATCCAAACTTCCTTAAAGTTCAGCAATTTGGATCCTGAATTCTGGGGCAGGTCCGTGTATCTGCTTTCTCCATGTGCTGTTAATTGGACCCAGCAAGAGGAGCACGAGTATAAATTTGGAGTCAGAAGGAATCTGAAAGATTGACTGGCTCATTGTCTTGTTTCTTGTTTTGTGTCCTCAGCAGCTGGAACGCGGAGCCAAACTACAGCATTTAGAACAGCTTCCATAAGTCAGGACCTTCTGTTAGGGTGTGGGTGTGTGCATCTAGTGCAGTTCAGCGTGTTCAAAATTTACAACGGGAATGACGGTCCATTTACAGCCTGCTCAGTTTCTTCATGTGCTATGGGATCGGTATATACAATGGACATATCAGGGACCTTGAACATTTAAACTGGGTAACAGAACTTCATGGTAAAATATAACATTTGCATTAAGATGCAGAAAGCGTTTGGTCACTGTAGAGAGACAACATGGGTGAAGTAATATATTTTATCACTGTAGATTTCCTCCTGGCCTACCACCTGCAATGAGTTGATTTTTGCTCGGTAGCAATAAACGTTTGCTTTTAAACCTTGTGTGTCAGTATGGTCAACCTGAAGAAGAGCTCTGTGGCCCTTGAAATCTAGTCTCTTTCACCAGCAGAAGTTGGTCCAGTAAAAGATGTTACCTCACACACCTCGTCTCGCACATATCCTGGGACCAATACAGCTGTTAAGTCCAATCAATTGTGAGATTTCACTTTGTGTTCTGGGCTCCCCGAATGGATGACTGGCAACAGTCCAGGCTGGCTCTGGGTGTCTGGCAATTCCACTTTCTACTGCCTTCTACGTTTCTATGCACAGTGACAGCTCCCATTCAACACTTAGGAACTGAGGCATGATACTCTGGTTTCTTATCTTTTCTTTACAAATGTGAAAGCTTTATTTTTGTTCTTCATTTGCCTGAACACCTAGCTGGTTGTGGAAAATGGTTAAAGCAAATGTGTACCCGAGAGCATAGAGGGGAAATGTCTGTGCTTTAATCTTGGGGTTTTAATACCCAGGGATTGGGATTTTAATGTTTCATCTTTCATACATGGAGTCTATGAATTTCTTGATCCTCTCAGAAACCTACAACTAAGTTGATGCATGATATCAACACTATAAATTACTGCTGACAGACCAAAACGTTGTTTAGAAGGTGATAAAAGCTTCTCATTATTTTTGATTGAGGATTTATTGTTCTTTAATTCTCTCTCTGCTGATCCCTGCATTTGTCCATTGTTCAGCAGGATATTAAGCCTTATGCATTAGCATTGAGATACGAACAGGCTCCTTGGTCTCAAAGAAGCTGATGAAAGATGGGTGAGAAAAAAAGGGACTCATTTATCTGTTGCTTGCAGAAATGTCTTTTAAGGGGAAAAGAACTCCCAAGTTCACAGAGTAAATTGATTTATGCTCAATTGGTATTTTCTTATGTTTGCTGGACCATGAACCTTCTAAACTACAAGTCTTGTTAAAGGAGCTGGCATTAAATGCTTGGGAGGAGAGCCAGCAAAAGAACTAGATAAAGATATGAGGAAGCATCTACTAAGCCAGCTGTGTGGTCTGTAAATAGCTCTGTTAGGGGAGAGGCCCAGTCCTGCTCTCCCTCCAATATGAAATTGATCAACTAATAAAGCTTCCTACTGCACACTGCAAAGTCAGCAAGAAAATGCAGCTTGCCTGGATGTGTAAATCTCCCCGCTGCCTACAGAGAAAAGCAAACAGCTAATTATCACTATCTTCAAACACCTGCACCTGTCCTGGGGCTGGGTGGGTAGTGTTGCTGGAGGAACAGTTACTGGGTAAAGTACAAGTTTTCTCTTAATTGGACCAGGGCAGATCAGTGAATTAGTCGGGGATACAAAGCCTTTCCTCTCAGGCTCCTGGCTCATGGGGCAGATGGTAGAAAGTTGTTGCACTGAAGTCTATTGGGGGGTTGGTGAGAAATGAGTTGGGGGTCTCAGGCCAGGTCCTACTGGACAAATGCCCTCATCCCAAAAACTCAGGCTCCCCAGCCCAATCAGCCCTTAGCCTCTCTGCTTAGACTAAGAACCCTTGAGGTGACACACATGACCAAAGCCAGCCCTGGCTTAAGCAGGTGCAGGCCCCAGATGGATTGGTTTCTATAACCCCTCTGGATTTCTGCAGCTAACTGTTTGATCTGATTAATTTCTGTCATTAACCACATGGTGTGGGATGGAGACATGCTTTTCCCTGGCAGTTTGTAAGGCGAATGGAGTGGGAACCATTAGGAGGATGGAATGCAAATAGAGACCCAAATCCACAAAATTTGGATCATGAGCTGGATCCGGCTTTCAAACAGCCCAAAACCCAAGGGTGGCTGCATGTGGAATTTGGAGTCAGACCCGAAGGCACCTATGAGGCTGAAGCACTTATTTTTGCTTAGCACCACATCCCTTACATTCACATGGTGACGAATGTGCCTCCCCTTACCGTGAACTGTATCTGAAAATAATGTTTTGAATTAAATCTGGCCTGTCTCAGCTTTTTTGTTGTCGGTGACCCGATTGCTGGGAGGAATGATGTAATTCTGATTCTGTCCTGACCCGATTCTGATATGATTTACGCTAGCATAAAAGAGGAGTAAATCCACGGAACTCAAAGGAGTTGTACTGGCATACGATCCAAATCAGGCTCTGAGTATGGAAGCTCGGGGTAAGAGACAGGAAAGCTTTACCCAGCCGGATTGCATTATATTCTGATAATCCAGAGAAGAACTTTCCTGTGTGATGTTTTCAAATATGAAACCTGTTTAGTGAGGTTTTATGTAAAGGCGGTGAAACTTACATAATAGTGCTGACATTCAAGTACTGGGCCTCAGATACAGAGGAGAGGGGAAATATTTCATATGGAAATCAAGGAAAGCAGATCAAGGAAACAGACATCAAAAGAGCTACAAGAAAAAATAAAAAGAAATGCTTTAAAATAGAAGCTTCCCAGTGTGTTTCTGTGTTCTTTGTAAGCTCCTTGAGCAGAGACTGTCTCTCTTACGGTGCTGAGCATACTGTGTTCATTTAACAAATAAGAAGAACCACAAAACTAAAGCACAGTGCTGCAAACCAAAAAGCACCCCGCAACTGGTGTAATATTTGCATTGGATGGGGTAGTTACAATGTCCTGGAGGTCTGGTGATGATGTGTCATGGGTAGTGATGCATGTCACACATTCTGGGTGTTCAATATGGGTCATGGCACACCGGTTGCTGAATATTTAGCAGTACTGAGAAGCTATAAATAGGGGTATATAGAGAGAAAAATAGGGGACTGCTTTTAACCTCATTTAAATGCATTGGAGTGGGAAAACTTTTTGGAGAAACAGAGTGGGGGAGTGATAGTTCTTTTGCTATAAAGCCCCCCCTCAAGACAGGCACAGCTGGCCTATTGTTATATCTATTATGGCAACATCTAGGAACCCCAATCAAGGATCGGGGGCTTCATTGTGATAGGTGCTGTACAAACAAGTAAAAGAGTCCTTGAGCTTACCACCTCAACCTCCACCACGTGTCTGGAAATCAGCATGCAAGAAAGAGAAATCCCATCGTGTGGAGAAATCCTCCAGGACTTGCATGTGAAATATTCCATTTGTCTGACAAACTGGCACCAAAAAGAGATAACAGGCAGGGGGCCGCGCTCCAAACAATAGCTTTGCAGTGAGCCACTGGATATGAGCCACTGGTGTTCTGTCTAGCCCTGCTCAAAAGACAGGGACAGGGGAGTTGTCTGACAGTCCCCATAAAGATAACCCTTTTGTATCTCATTTTGGGACCATCATATCCTCCTCATTGGTAATGATTTTTATGTAATGAGGCCTCCTCCATAGATGTGAGCCATGCTTTGCAAACACAAAAACAAGGTCCTTGTCCAGAGGTGCTTAATGTTGGACACAGACAGAGACACCATATAGGACAATAATTCCAACACAAGAAGATACAGAGAAACAGTTGGTGAGGAGGCTGTTATAGGAGGCTTTGGGAAAGGAGTGGGTTTCAAGCACAGGTTTGAGGGAGGCCCACTTGATGACTGTTCTGATGGCATCTTCATCACAGCGCTCGTTCAATCAGTTGCATCACGAGTCCCTACAAAACCGTGCTTATAATGGCAACTGCAACTGACTCATAACTAGAATGGTGCTAGTGAAAACAGGCACGTGCAACTGTGATAATTGCTACTTTGCTAAGTAAACATCCTGACAGACTCTGGAAGAGAAGCGATGTGTCTAAAAGGAGCAAAAAGTGGCAAAGAAAAAAGCGCAAGGACCTTGCAGTGTCAGAAGTGGCAATCAAGGCTAGTCCAGGTGTCGAAGGAAATATTTAAATATATCTAAATACTCCTGTCTTCCAAGTGGCTCTTTAGATCATTCCACAATCGAATTGCTCTGTCAACAACTGTTAATGCAGCAGAAAGCTAGTGGTAGTGATAGCAAGAACCAAGAAGGACTGAACCATTCGTGTCGGTTACAGCTGTATTTGAAATTTCAGTTCATGAGCAAAATAAATGAAACCCGGGGAAAAATCCTGGTTCAGAGAAAGATAAAAATACACCCAGGCAATTCCTGGAAAGATGGAGAAAGTATCTTTATCTCCTGATGGGTGAGTTGCAGCATTGTGGAAGTTTGATTTGAAACACAAATACTAGGAGTGAAGATCAGCCCGTTTCCTTAAATGACAGGAAAACGTTGGCCCTGAAACTCCCTGGTTGAACACCAACAGGCAAACAGGATGTTTAGGGTCCCCCAACTTTTTGTGCAAGTCACAAGAAAAATCCTAAAAGGAGGATGTTTTCAGTGTATACTTTATATGACCTTACTCTCCCGTTTTTGCTTCATTGGGATTTTATTGGCTTGAACCTAAAGTATGAAACCCTAGACATAATCTAGAGAGACCCAGAAGGAAGGCAGAGAGCTAGGACAGTGCTCAGTGCTCAGTGCTCCTCTCCTCAGAAGTCCATCAGAAATCCTTGGAGATTTTTCTTTTATAGCTCTTAATGTGGATACCAGCCATCCACAATGAGGATTCCCTGAGGAAGAGGGACATAACATACTCGGAATTTTAGGGACCAGTTTTTCCAAGTCCTTAGCCACATGAAATCAGCTCATGTGGAGCTAGCTAGAAACCCTTGGAAAAGATTTACCTTCTCCTAGGCCTTGCCTACACTAGAAAGGGATTGCTGATATAGCTACAGTAGTCTGTCTGTTTATCTTACTGGCAAACCCTCCTAGAGGAGATGCCGTTTATACCACCAGAAGTGTTCTTTTTGCTAGTATAGCTTATACAGTTCCCCCATCAAAATAAGCCCTTCTTCTTCTTCTTCTTCTTCTTCTTGCCACTTCCCTATTTGGGGTCAATAATTTTTTTATAGCCTCCATCCAAAACACGATTGTATGCTTGGCTTTCATGCCAATTTATCTCTCTACCATCCTCTGATATCCCGTCCGTGTACTGAGTCTTTGACCTCCCGCTTGGTCATCTTCCATCCACAATCATTGCAAGGGCCATCCTGCTAACGTAACTCTCAGGTCTCCACTGAACATGTCCATATCAACATAGCC